>NC_080378.1:58318609-58661494 GCF_014773155.1 Arachis stenosperma | reverse complement strand
CAGATCATCACATTCATCCGGGTTAAGAACAAGTGATATCTTAGAATGGAAGCAAGCATGATTGAATAGAAACAGTAGTAATTGCATTAATCCATCAAGACACAGCAGCTCCTCACCCCCAACCATGGGGTTTAGAGACTCATGCCGTGGAAGGTACACAAAGAAACGTGTAAAGTTCATGAGGTACAGATACATGTCAAAAGATCCTATTAATATGAACTAGTAACCTAAGGTTTACAGAAATGAGTAAATGACAAAAAAATCCACTTCCGGCCCACTTGATGTGTGCTTGGGCTGAGCATTGAAGCTTCATGTGTAGAGACCTTTTCTGGAGTTAAACGCCAGCTTTCATGCCAGTTTGGGCGTTTAACTCCAAGTTTTATGCCAGTTCCAGCGTTAAACGCTGGAAATTCTGAGGCTGATTTGCCACGCCGGTTTGGGCCATCAAATCTCGGGCAAAGTATGGACTATTATATATTTCTGGAAAGCCCAGGATGTCTAGCTTCCAATGCCGTTGAGAGCGCGCCAATTGGGCTTCTGTAGCTCCAGAAAATCCACTTCGAGTGCAGGGAGGTCAGAATCCAACAGCATCTGCAGTCCTTTCCAGTCTCTGAATCAGATTTTTGCTCAGGACCCTCAATTTCAGCCAGAAAATACCTGAAATCACAGAAAAACACACAAACTCATAGTAAAGTCCAGAAAAGTGAATTTTAACTAAAAACTAATAAAAATATACTAAAAACTAACTAGATCGTACTAAAAACATACTAAAAACAATGCCAAAAAGCGTACAAATTATCCGCTCATCACAACACCAAACTTAAATTGTTGCTTGTCCCCAAGCAACTGAAAATCAAAATAGGATAAAAAGAAGAGAATATACTATAGACTCAAAAATATCAAGGAACTTAGCTCCAATTAGATGAGCGGGACTAGTAGCTTTTTGCCTCCGAACAGTTTTGGCATCTCACTCTATCCTTTGAAGTTCAGAATGATTGGCATCTATAAGAACTCAGAACTCAGATAGTGTTATTGATTCTCCTAGTTAAGTATAATGATTCTTGAACATAGCTAGTGTATGAGTCTTGGCTGTGGCCCAAAGCACTCTGTCTTCCAGTATTACCACCGGATACATACATGCCACAGACACATAATTGGGTGAACCTTTTTAGATTGTGACTCAGCTTTGCTAGAGTCCCCAATTAGAGGTGTCCAGGGTTCTTAAGCACACTCTTTTTGCCTTGGTTCACAACTTCAAATTTTTTTTTGGTTCACTGCTTTTTCTTGCTTCAAGAATCAATTAGATGATTTTTCAGATCCTTAGTAACAGTTCTCTTTTTCCTCATTCTTTCAAGAGCCAACAATTTTTAACATTCTCAAAACAACAAATTCAAGAGACATATGCACTGTTCAAGCATTCATTCAGAAAACAAAAAGTATTGTCACCACATCAAACTAATTCAACTAGTTTCAAGGATAAATTTCGAAATCCTGTACTTCTTGTTCTTTTGTGATTAAAGCATTTTTCATTTAAGAGAGGTGATGGATTCATAGGACATTCATAGCTTTAAGGCATAAAATTTCAATTTTATTAATTATGAATTAAGAACAAGACTCAAAGATAGATATAAGATGAGACTAAAAAAAGATAAAAATAGAAAACAAAACAAGAAAAACGCAAAAAATAGGCTCTTAGTGATAGAGGTTTTCACAGAGTTAGGACTCAACAGCCTTGATTTTGAGAAGTGGATGCTCCCTCAACTTGAGAGGAGAGCTTTTGGCGTTTCATCTCTTGGAGTTCACGCCCCTACTTCTCTTGTTCCTTCAGCAATTTGCAGAGCATGTAGTTCTGGTTCTGCTGTTCTTCCTTAAGTTGCTCCATAGTCTCTTGCAACTTGGTGATGGATACTTCTAGGCTGGCCCAGTAGCCAATTTCAGGAAATTCAGGGAGGAACTCCCGCGCCCTCCTTTTGATAGAGTTGTCTTGCATTTGTCCTTCCATTGACTTCTTGGTGATTGGGTGTTCAATGTTATGAATTCATCTACTCCCATCTTTACCCCAGCCTCTTTACAGAGCAAGGAGATCAAGCTTGAGTAAGCCAATTTGGCTTCAGTGGAATTTTTATTTGCAATTGTGTAGATCTCACAAGCAATCACATGATGCACCTCCACTTCTTTTCCAAGCATAATGCAATGAATCATCACTGCTCTTGATAGTGACCTCAGAACGGTTGCTAGTAGGCAGTATGAATGCCCAATAAAGTCTAGCCAACCTCTTGCAATTGGGTTTGAGGTCTCCCCTCTTGGTTTGGGACACCCTTAGAATTGGTTATCCACTTAGTTCCAGGGAGGCATATGTCCTCTAGAACTTGATCCGACCCTTTATCTGCTCTCACCATCCTCCTACTAAAGGATTCAGGATCATCTTGCAGTTGAGGCAGTTTGAAGATTTCTCTTATTTTGTCCAGATGGAAGTACATAACTTTCCCTCTGACCATGGTTCTGTAGGTATGGTAAGCAGTTCCAGTCATTCTCAGCTTATCTGTTAACCACAGATTTGAGTAGAATTCCTAAACCATGTTCCTTCCAACCTTTATCTCAGGATTGGTTAGAACTTCCCATCCTCTGTTTTGAATTTGCTCTTGGATCCCCGGATATTCATCTTCTTTCAGATCAAATTTTACTTCCGGGATCACTGACCTCAGACCCATTATTTTGTGATAATGGTCTTCATGTTCTTTGGTTAAGAACTTCTCTTGATTCCAAAGATTCTTTGGATTATTCTCTTTCTTTCCTCTTAAATTGGTTTGTTTTCCCTTAGGAGCCATGATCTTGATGAATCTTGGCTTAGTGATCACGGAAAAGCACACCAACTAGAGGTTTGCTTGTCCTCAAGCAAAAGAAAGGAAAGAAGAGAGAGAGGAAGAGTAAATTCGAATGGTGTGGTGGAATGAGGGGGCCAACCATGTATTTATAAGGTGGGGAGGGGAGATTTCGAAAAAAAAGAAAAATTTGAAAGGAGATATGAGAAGATATGGAAAGAAATTGAGAGAAGGGTGAGTTTTTGAACAAAATTTGGGAATGATTTGAGAGATTTAAAGAATGATTTTAGATTTTTGAAAATTTGAAAGTGAATGATTAGAGATTGAAATGTGTTTTTGTAGAAAAATATGGGTAATAAAAGGAAAGTTTGAAAAAATTTGATTTGAAAACAAAATTGTGGTCCCCCCACCTTTCAGGCGTTAAACGCCCAGAATGGCACCCATTCTGGCGTTTAACGCCCATTTGATGCCCCTTTTGGGCGTTTAACGCCCAGCCAGGTGCCCTGGCTGGCGTTAAACACCAGAATTCCTTTATCACTGGGCGTTTTTCTGAACGCCCAGGATGCTGCACACCTGGCGTTAAACGCCCAGAATGGTGCCCATTCTGGCGTTTAACGCCCAAAATGGCACCTTTACTGGCGTTAAACGCCCAGAATGGTGCCTGTTCATACCCTGACCGAGCTCCTCCAACTCGGCAAACTCCATGAAAGGTCCGACCTCGTCCCAAGGCCCACGCCTGAGGTCGGACCTCGGACAATAAAACTAATAAGGCCCATCAAAAGGAACGCAGCCCAAAACCTAAAGGCCGAAAAGGCCTAGGAAAGGCGGTTCCGCAAAGATAGAGGTAAAACTCCCAAAAGATAAGATAAGATAAGAATATCTTATCCAGGGAAGATCACGACCAACTACTATAAATACACTGGAGCACCCAGGTATGGCATTCATTCCACATTCTACACATATCTGCTTGGACCCATGCTAACTTAAGCATCGGAGTGTCATTGCAGTACAACCACCACCGCCAACACATCAAGCTCGGGTCCCTGACCCCCACCTCGGGCATCTCCAGACGACCGAGCTACACGTTTCAGGTAACCCCCGGAACATTGGCGCCGTTGCCGGGGACCCTGGAAGTCATCCCTTTACCATGGCGGACGACCCACTCAACAATGACCACGCTGCATCAGAACAAGAGGAAGTTGACACGGAGAACGACCGGACAGCCCTCTATCACCACGCACTCCAGGAGAAACAAACAGAATCGCCCAAAGACATCACTCCCAAACAAGGATCCACAAAATCCCGAAAAAGAAAAGAGCTCGGAAATTCTAGAAGCAGTCCGGGCACAACAAAACCGACTGAAACAACTCGAAGAGGACTAAAGAAGCAAAAAGAAACTGAACAAGATCTGAGAAGGGAGGCTCGCAAGCGCAGAGAATTAGAAGAAAAACTGCGGAAATATAGGCCAACCTGAAAGATCGGACAGAACGCGACACCACCCCCGAAGGCAACCATGATCCCTTCACGCAAGAGATCATGAGGAGAAGGTACCGCGAAACTTCAAACCACCCGATATGGATCTCTACGACGGCACCACCGATCCAAGTCACCACCTCAGTAACTTCAGAAGCAGAATGTATCTAGTTGACGCCTCCGACGCGATTCGGTGCAAAGCCTTCCCCACCACTCTCACCAAGTCAGCCATGAAGTGGTTCGACAACCTGCCACCAAGATCAATCACCAGCTTCGAAGACCTAACCAGAAAATTCCTAACAAGGTTCTCCATTCAAAAGGACAAGGCAAAACATGCCCCCAGTCTACTCGGATCAAACAAGGTAACCAAGAAACTCTCCGAGAATACATGGAGCGATTCAACAAAGCCTGCCTGGACATACAACACTTGCCCACTGAAGCGGCCATCATGGGACTAGCAAACGGCCTAAAAGAGGGACCGTTTATCCAATCCCTATCCAAATGATACCCGACCTCCCTATACAGGTACAGCGGGCAGAAAAATATATCAACATGGAGGAACCTCCCAGCTAAGAGACTCTTCTAGGAAGGAATCAACCTACCCACTCCGAGATCGAGATCGGGAACAGAAGAAGAAAGAAGAACCCAACTCGGACAAGCCACGGAAGTACCACAACTACACCCCCCTCCGAGTCTCCCTGGTAGACGTCTACAGAAAAGTATGCACACCGAAAAAATTCCACCGCCCCCGACCTCTAAAACACAAGAGAGCGGGAGAGATCGGTCCGAATACTGTGAATATCACAAGCTCTACGGTCATTCTACTAACGACTGCTACGACCTAAAAAACGTTATAGAAAAGCTAGCCAGAGAAGGAAAACTCGACAGATACATAGCAGAGAAAGGAGAAGAGACCAGGAAGAGGAGCGGGGAGATAACGAATCGGGCCGAACAAACCCCACGAACCCCCGAAAGGCACGTTCACATGATAAATGGAGGGTTTGCAGGCGGAGGAACATCCCGATCCTCGCGAAAAAGACCTCAAAGAAGTCTACCACGTCCGAGAAGACAGTCCCCTGCCCGAACTACCTACTATCTCGTTTACCCGAGAAGATGCTCAAGGGATAATACCCGGGCACGACGATCCAATGGTAATCACCATTATCCTAGCAAACGCCAACTTACATCGAACCCTGATTGACCAGGAAGCTCACAGATATCCTGTTCAAACGGCCTTCGACAAGCTCGGACTTGAAGAAAAAGAACTAAAGGCCTACCCCACCGACCTATTTGGGCTAGGGGATACCCCAATCCATCCCTTAGGATACGTCTCGCTACACACCTTTGGAAGGCGAGCAATCTAAAACATTAACATCGACTACATTATAGTCGACGTCACTTCAGCATACAATGCCCTCATTGGACGACCAACCCTAAATAGACTGGCAGCTATAGTCTCGACCCCACACCTCTGTATGAAGTTCCCTACCGCAAAAGGAATCGCTACCCTAAAAGGCCAAAAACTAGCACGGCGATGTTACAACGAAAGCCTGAGCCTAAAAGGAAAAGAGATCAACACAATAGAACTCGGGCGAGTTCAAGCCCGAGAAGATCTTCGCCACAACCAGAGGGAGAAACCGAAAGAGTCCAGATCGGAACACATCTGAAAAAGTAACAAACATAGGAGCAAACCTCGAAGCAGGCCTAAAAGAGGAACTCATAACCCTCTTAAAAGAAAATTCCGACCTCTTCGCCTGGAAGCCTCCGACATGCCAGGCATAAGCCCCGACCTGATGTGCCATAAGCTATCAGTGTACCCGGATCCCGACCTGTCCAACAAAGACGCAGGAAGCTCGGACCCGAACGCATGCAAGCAATAGAAGAACAAGTACAAGCACTACTAGATGCAGGGTTCATTAGGAAGTAAAATACCCCCTATGGCTCGCAAACGTGGTCCTGGTGAAAAAGCCCAATGGAAAATGGAGGATGTGCGTTGATTACACGGATCTCAACAAAGCCTGCCCCAAAGACCCATATCCACTACCAAACATCGACGCCTTAGTAGACGCAGCCTCAGCCTATAGATATCTCTCATTCATACTCGGGATACAATCAAATCCCGATGTACGGACCCGACCAAGAAAAAACCTCGTTCATAACCCCGAGCAAACTACTGCTACGTAGTAATGCCCTTCGGGCTGAAAAACGCAGGGGCAACCTACCAGAGGCTAATGAACAAAGTGTTCTCAGAGCACATCGGACTACAACTAGAGGTGTACGTCGATGACATGCTGGTAAAAACACAAGAAGACAGAAACCTGCTGACCGACCTCACCAGTGTCTTCGGCACCCTCAGAAAACACAACATGAGACTTAACCCGACGAAGTGCACCTTCGCCGCAGAAGCCGGAAAATTCTTAGGCTTCATGCTGACTCAAAGGGGCATCGAAGCAAACCCGGACAAATGCCAAGCGATACTCAAAATGAAGAGCCCGACGTGTGTCAAAGAAGTACAACAACTGAATGGAAGGCTGGCCACCCTGTCAAGATTCTTGGCAGGATCAGCGATAAAGTCACTACCTCTCTACTCACTCCTAAAGAAAGGGAAACCCTTCTCATGGACCCCGGAATGCGAAAAAGCCTTTCAAGAATTCAAGGAATTCCTCGGGCAGCCACCAATCCTAACCCGACCACTAAAAGGGGAAGAGCTCGTACTATACCTCTCGGTCGGACATCGAGCAGTCGCTTCAGCATTAATACGAGAAAAATGACCAAGGAACACCCCATATACTTTGTAAGCAAGGCACT
The DNA here is from genome assembly GCF_014773155.1 of Arachis stenosperma. Classification (NCBI taxonomy): domain Eukaryota; kingdom Viridiplantae; phylum Streptophyta; class Magnoliopsida; order Fabales; family Fabaceae; genus Arachis; species Arachis stenosperma. Next base: position 58,654,391 of record NC_080378.1, on the reverse strand, counting down.
ACAAGGGCCGATTAAACTATCAGAAAATAGAAAATTCGCCTACGCCCTAGTGTTCACAGCTCGGAGGCTCCGTCCCTACTTTCAAGCCCACACCATCAAAGTCCGACAAATCAACCCATGAGACACATCCTACAAAAACAGACCTGCGGACGAATCCTACAATGGGCGGTGGAACTGTCCGAGTTCGACCTCCACTTTGAAGCCCGGGCTGCCATAAAATCTCAGTATCTAGCCGACTTCGTCGCAGAATACTGAGACCCCTGGAACCCCACTCTCATGGAACCTGTATGTCGACGGATCCTCAAACAAAACAGGAAGTGGAGCAGGGTTTACTCGAAAGCGACCAAGGAACGCGGATAGAACTATCCCTAAAATTCGAGTTCCAGGCTTCGAACAACCAAGCCGAATACGAGGCCCTACTAGCAGGCCTAAAACTAGCCGAAGAAGTCGGAGCCCAGAGAATCACGATCTTCAGCGCTCCCAGGTCATCACGTCACAAGTAAATGGAAGCTACCAGCCAAAGACCCAACTATGAAAAAATACCTGGACCAAACGCAAGCACAACTACGCCACTTTTCAGAAATACAGATCCACACATACCTCGGGAACAAACGCCCGGGCAGACGCCCTCTCAAACTCGCCAGCACCAAGCTCGGAGGCAACAACAGAAGTCTCCTCCAGGAGACCTTACAATCTCCCTCCGTGATAAGAGAAGAAACGCTAAATATATCCAACCAACAGCAAGGATGGATGACCCCCATACTCAACTACCTGAAGTCGGGAACCCTCCCCACCGAAAGAAAGGAAGCTAAAAGACTCACGAAAGACGCCCAGAATTATACACTAATTCACGACGTATTATACAGAAGAGGATTCTCAATCCCCCTCCTTAGGTGCGTCCCGACCTCAGAAACAAAGAGCGTCCTCGAAGAAGTCCACGGAGGCATGTGTGGGAACCATCTCGGAGCTCGGGCATTATCCAAAAAGTAGTCCGAGCCGGGTTCTACTGGCCGACCTTGCAAAGAGACGCAACGGAATTTGTGAAAATATGCCCCCCCTGCCAAAACACGCCAATTTTCACAAAGCACCACCCGAAGACCTTATCAGCATCACCGCACCATGGCCCTTTGCAAAATGGGACTTGACCTACTCGGCCCGTTCCCCCAAGGACCGGGGCAAGTCAAATACCTCATAGTAGGGGTCGACTACTTCACAAAGTGGATCAAGCTGAACCCTTAGCCACCATTACGGCTCAGAAAAGTCGCAAATTCCTATACAAAAACATTGTCACAAGGTTCGGAGTCCCCTACTCCATCACAACAGACAATGGAACACAGTTCACGGACACAAGTTTTCAGAACTTGGTGGCCGAACTAAAAATCAAACAACAATTCACCTCAGTCGAGCACCCGCAAGCCATGGACAAGCAGAAGCTGCAAATAAAGTCATCTTGGCCGGGTTAAAACGGAGACTCCAAGAAGCCAAAGGGGCATGGGCCGAAGAGCCCCCAGGTGCTATGGGCATATCGGACAACTCCACACTCTACAACGGAGAATCGCCATTCCGACTATCTTACGGGATGGAGGCAATGATTCCTATCGAAATAGAGGAAGGGTCACCCAAGTCATCTTCTACACGAAGAAGGTAACCCCAGGCACAAAGGAAGAACTCGACCTCCTCCCCGAGGTCCGAGAAAGAGCCCGGATCCGAGAAGAAGCCTTAAAACGGCGACGGCCCTTAGATACAATCAGAAAGTAATAAAGCGAAGCTTCTCCATTCACGACCTGATTCTAATCCGAAATGACATCGGAACACAAAAGTCGGGAGAAGGAAAGCTAGCTGCAAATTGGAAAGGACCCTACAAGGTAACGGAAGTCTTAGGGACAGGCTATTACAAAGTATCCGACCTAGAAGGCAATGAGCTGCCCAGGGCCTGGCACGCCTGTAATCTAAGACGGTACTACAGCTAGAAAAACTTAACCCGAGGTGTACTCTTTTTCCCTACAAGGGTTTTTTTAATGAGACACCCGGTTAAGTAAGACACCCGACCTAGTCAAGGGTAAACACTCTGTAAATATTCTTCTTTTTTTTTTTTACTAATCAAATTTCTCTATTTTCTTTTCTTCTTCCTCATGATGAAACAAATTAAAGTACCCCCCCAAGGCGCATTAATTTATGCTCGCAAAACGCAAAAATCATTTGCCAAAAAGACCGCAAGGTCGGCAAAGATAAAGCGACGAGGTTCAAATTAATGTGAGAAGTTATAAAGTAACTCTGAAAAGGTTCAAAAAGCCAATAAAAAGATTACAAAAATAACTTAAAAGGCCGACCAACGAAAAGGTCGGACCCAACAAAGGGTACTCGAACACCGAGGTCCGAGGAAAAACCCGGATCCAAGAAAAAGCCTTAAAGCGGCAAAAGCCAGATAAAACGCTTACTAAAAGTTGCTATACAAAAACAACTAAAAAGTACAAGCGAAAAAAAACAAAATCAAAAGAAGCAAAGCCAAGATTTCAAAACGACTAAAAAAACTAAAAACAACAAAAAGCAAAAAACAAAAAGTCAAAACGCGAATAAAACACCGCATAATAAAGCTAAAAAGTTACTACAAGTAGCTAAAAGCAAAAAGGTGTCCAAAGCGTTCACAGAAACCATCCAAAAGCAAAAGAGCCCACAGGCCGGGCAAAAACCAAAAATAAAAGATTACAGAGGATCAAGGTCCTTCCGGACTCCACATCAACAGAAGGCTGCGGAGGAAACATAGAAATCGGGACTGCATCAACGGCACCGTCATCCCGGCTTGAAACCTCCACACCAGATCCATCCCCGGCCAAAGGTGAAGTCGGGTCCGCAACCGGAACCTTGAGGTCGGACACCGGAACCTTGGGATCGGACACCGGAACCTCATCCTCATTGGGAGCAGGAACAATCTTTCCTCCACAACAACATTATCCGTACTAAATAAGCTCAGATCCAGGTCAGGAGCAAGAACCCGGACCTGAGCCTTCAAATTCTCGAACATAGCATCCATACCCTTAGCCACATGGCCTTCCAGCTCGTAAAAATCATCCTGAGCAGATTGCAACTTCTCCCTTGTCTCCACAAGCTCGGTATATATCCGAGTATAATTCTCCGTCGCCGCCTTCGCCATCTCCTCGGACGCTTTCGCTGCCGCCACAGCCGCGGTAGCTCTAGCTTTCTCCTTCTCCAAAGAGGCCTCCAGCTCCGTAATCCTAGCAGCCTTCAGCTCACTAATCTTCTCGAACTCGGACTGAGCCTTCTCAAGTCGGGAGCTGGTCGCGCCAATGGGGGATTTCTTGAACTCCCGGGCAATAGCAGCATGAAGACTGGCCATCCGAACACAAACTCCGCGCCATATACTGAAAATGATGCTCCATAGACACGTCATCAGTAGAGATAAAAGTCTGAGGGAGAATATGCTGTTCAATCCAACCGAGAGCATCGAAATCCTTATCATTAAAACCCGCAAGCTCTTGAGGTCTTCTGCTTCTTGGGGGGAGGACCCGAGAACGGGGGAGGAGAAGAGGTAGCAGGCCCGGAGGTCGGAGGATCCTGACTTATAGCTCGGAACTGGGGAGTCGGAATAGTCTTCGACCGAGTCTGAACACCCACAGTAGTCTTCTGCGGAGAAGATCGGGCAGAAGCCTCTCTCACCCCAGCCTCGATATTTCGAGCAGCCACAGACTTCTTCGTCCGACGAAGGAACTTCATGGAATCCGCCTGAGAAGACATCTCTGCAGAAATAAAAAAGGAAAGGATTACCACAACAGAAATTCCACCAAAAACAAGCAAAACCAAAATACTAAAAAAGAAGAATCTCGGAGAGGTCGGGAAACTACCTAACTCGGAACGGAGAAGGCTTGGATCTCCCAACATTTTCTTCGTGTCCAAGTGAGGTGCCCGACCCCATAAACTGCTCACCACACCCACAAAAGCCTGCTCAACCTCATCTAGACTCTCAAAAGTATACTTAGCAGACACTACATTCTCCTGCCAACAAAGAGGAAAAGAAGGCTCCCCACTCTCATCCAGAAAGAAAGGTCGGACGTCTCCAGTAGCCCGGACCTTGAAATAAAAGTTCTTGAAATCATGAAAGGACTCATCATAAAGGGTACAAAACTTCCTACCCTGGTTAGCCCTAAAAGAGACCCAAGACACCTTCCCTCCACCCGACCCCGGCTTCGTCAACACAAACAAGTAGGAAAAAAGAGAAATAGAGGGAGCGACGCCCAAAACTGACACAAAAGTTGAAACAGCTTTAAAAACGCCCAAGAATTTGGATGGAGCTGCGTAGGGGCAAGGTTACAAGACCACAACACCTCGGACTCCAGGTCGGTAAAAGGAAGACGGACACTCAGCTTAGAGAAAAAACAATCATAAGCATAAAAGAAGAGCCTCTCGGAACTATCTAAGGGCGGGAAGCAAACTCTCACCTCGGAATCCGGGGCTACTAGTTCATAATCCCTCTCAGACTCTCTATTCTCACATATGCTACAGTGCCTACGGAACCTAGCCAAATATTCAGAATCTACCACAGAAGGGACTTTTAGAGAAAGAGGGTCTACCCAACCAAGACCACTTGGAATCTTGGTCGACATTGCTTGAAGAACCCTTCGAGACATAAAACTCTTACCTACAAAGAAGAAATACAACAGCAAGCAAAAATCACATAAAGCAGACAGCGAAAACCCGTTCAGCCAAGCAAGAAACAAAAACCCAACAAAAGAAAATGCGGCAACCCGGAACTAAGTACCAGAAAAACAAAAAGAGCCCCCCCCATATACAAATAAAGCAATGGCGGCGCCTCTTTTCGGGGCAACCCAGGCATTAAGAAAAAGAAACAAACAAAGAGCCACACGAAGAACAGAAGCATATGATCACAAGAAAATAGAAACAGGAGAACAAACCTGGAAGAAAGAAAACGAAGACGAAAGGGCTCCGAAGCAAGGAGAACGAAGCGGCGGCACAGAGGAAACCCCGGAAAGACGCACGGAAAGATTCGGGGAAGAAGAACAAAAAGAAAGAAGAAGCGGTGCTCGAAAAAGAGATGGCGAAAACTTAGAAAAACAGGAAGGAACAGAATAAACGAAGAAAAAGGAAGGGAGCAAATAAATAATGCCTTCACAGAGCCCGAACGGAAATCGAGGAGAAACGGTAAAATGCAATAAATGCAGGAACGGCCATTTTTGAATTTTGAAAAAACAACTATGCCCGAGCTCGACCTCCCAAAAAAAGGACGAACTCGGGCAGGGGCACTGTTCATACCCTGACCGAGCTCCTCCAACTCGGCAAACTCCATGAAAGGTCCGACCTCGTCCCAAGGCCCACGCCTGAGGTCGGACCTCGGACAATAAAACTAATAAGGCCCATCAAAAGGAACGCAGCCCAAAACCTAAAGGCCGAAAAGGCCTAGGAAAGGCGGTTCCGCAAAGATAGAGGTAAAACTCCCAAAAGATAAGATAAGATAAGAATATCTTATCCAGGGAAGATCACGACCAACTACTATAAATACACTGGAGCACCCAGGTATGGCATTCATTCCACATTCTACACATATCTGCTTGGACCCATGCTAACTTAAGCATCGGAGTGTCATTGCAGGTACAACCACCAACCGCCAACACATCAAGCTCGGGTCCCTGACCCCCACCTCGGGCATCTCCAGACGACCGAGCTACACGTTTCAGGTAACCCCCGGAACAGTGCCCATTCTGGCGTTTAACGCCCAAAATGCCCCTTACTGGCGTTTTTTCACCAGTAAGCTCCTTTTCTCTGCTTTTTGAGCTGAAACCTTCTGTAACTCTGTGAATTCCTTCATTTTTGATACTTGCCTCTGTAAAAACAAATCATATAACCTCCTAATGACTGGGTTGCCTCCCAGCAAGCGCTTCTTTACTGTCTTTAGCTGGACCCTTACTGAGAATCACTCAAGTCTCAGTTTTGAGCATTCCTGCTCAAAATTGCCTTCAAGATAATGCTTGATTCTCTGTCCATTAACAATGAACTTTTTGTCAGAATCAATATCCTGAAGCTCAACATATCCATATGGTGACACTCCTGTAATCACATATGGACCCCTCCACCGGGATTTAAGTTTTCCTGGAAACAATCTGAGCCTAGAGTTGAAGAGCAGAACTTTTTGTCCTGGCTCAAATACTCTGGTTGACAACTTCTTGTCATGCCATTTATTTGCCTTTTCCTTATAAATTTTTGCATTTTCAAAGGCATTGAGTCTGAACTCTTCTAGCTCATTTAGCTGGAGCAATCTTTTTTCACCAGCTAACTGAGCATCCATGTTTAGGAATCTGGTTGCCCAGTATGCTTTATGTTCCAGTTCCACGGGCAGATGACAGGCCTTCTTCCAGTTGGTATGGAGAGGTTCCTATAGGAGTCTTGAATGCTGTTCTGTATGCCCACAGAGCATCATCCAAGCTCTTTGCCCAATCCTTTCTTCGGGCTATCACAGTCCGTTCTAGGATTCTTTTTAGCTCTCTGTTAGAGACTTCAGCTTGCCCATTTGTCTGTGGATGATACGGAGTTGCTACTTTGTGGCTAATTCCATATCTAACCATAGCAGAGTATAGCTGTCTATTGCAGAAATGAGTGCCCCCGTCACTGATAAGTACTCTGGGGACGCCAAACCTGGTGAAGATGTGTTTCTGGAGGAATTTTAGCACGGTTTTGGTATCATTAGTGGGTGTGGCAATTGCTTCTACCCACTTAGATACATAGTCCACTGCCACCAGAATGTAAGTGTTTAAGTATGATGGTGGGAATGGCCCCATGAAGTCAATGCCCCATACATCAAACAATTCTATCTCTAATATCCCTTGTTGAGGCATGGCATATCCGTGAGGCAAGTTACCAGCTCTTTGGCAACTGTCACAGTTACGAACAAACTCTCGGGAATCTTTATAGAGAGTAGGCCAGTAGAAGCCACATTGGAGGACTTTAGTGGCTGTTCGCTCACTTCCAAAATGTCCTCCATACTGTGATCCATGGCAGTGCCATAGGATCCTTTGTGCCTCTTCTCTGGGTACACATCTACGGATCATTCCGTCTGCACATCTCTTAAAGAGATATGGTTCATCCCAGAGGTAGTACTTGGCATCTGAAATTAATTTCTTTCTTTGCACTCTGCTGTACTCCTGGGGTATGAACCTCACGGCTTTATAATTTGCAATATTTGCAAACCATGGAGCTTCCTGAATGGCAAAGAGTTGCTCATCTGGGAAAGTCTCAGAGATCTCAGTAGAAGGGAGGGACGTCCCAGCTACTGGTTCTATTCGGGACAGATGATCAGCTACTTGGTTCTCTGTCCCTTTTCTGTCTCTTATTTCTATATCAAACTCTTGCAGAAGCAACACCCATCTTATAAGCCTGGGTTTTGAATCCTGCTTTGTGAGTAAGTATTTAAGAGCAGCATGGTCAGTGTACACAATCACTTTGGATCCCACTAGATAAGATCTAAACTTGTCAATGGCATAAACCACTGCAAGTAATTCTTTTTCTGTGGTTGTGTAATTCTTCTGTGCATCATTTAGAACACGGCTAGCATAATAAATGACGTGCAGAAGCTTGTTATGCCTCTGTCCCAACACTGCACCAATGGCATGGTCACTTGCATCACACATTAATTCAAATGGCAATGCCCAATCTGGTGCAGAGATGACTGGTGCTGTGACCAGCTTAGCTTTCAGGGTCTCAAACGCCTGCTGACACTGTGTGTCAAACACAAATGGCGTGTCAGCAGCTAGCAGGTTACTTAAAGGTTTTGCAATTTTCGAAAAATCCTTTATGAACCTTCTGTAGAATCCTGCATGCCCCAGAAAGCTTCTGATTGCCTTAACATTGGCATGTGGTGGTAATTTTTCAATTACCTCTACCTTTGCCTTATCCACCTCTATTCCCCTGCTTGAAATTTTGTGCCCAAGGACAATTCCTTCAGTCACCATAAAGTGACATTTCTCCCAGTTTAACACCAGGTTAGTCTCTTGGCACCTTTTCAGGACAAGTGCTAGGTGATTAAGACAGGAGCTGAATGAGTCTCCATATACTGAGAAGTCATCCATGAAGACTTCCAGGAATTTCTCCACCATATCAGAGAAGATGGATAGCATGCATCTCTGAAAGGTTGCAGGAGCATTACACATACCAAAAGGCATCCTTCTGTAGGCAAACACGCCAGAAGGGCAAGTAAATGCTGTTTTCTCTTGGTCCTGAGGATCTACTGCAATTTGGTTGTAACCTGAATAGCCATCCAAAAAGCAGTAATAATCATGACCAGCTAGTCTTTCTAGCATTTGGTCTATGAATGGTAAAGGAAAATGATCCTTTCTGGTGGCTGTATTGAGCCTTCTGTAGTCAATACACATACGCCACCCTGTGACTGTTCTTGTAGGAACCAGTTCATTTTTTCATTATGAACCACTGTCATGCCTCCCTTTTTGGGGACAACTTGGACAGGGCTCACCCAGGGGCTATCAGAAATAGGATAAATAATCCCAGCCTCTAGTAATTTAGTGACCTCTTTCTGCACCACCTCCTTCATGGCTGGATTTAGCCTCCTCTGTGGTTGGACCACTGGTTTGGCATTATCCTCCAACAGGATCTTGTGCATACATCTAGCTGGGCTAATGCCCTTAAGATCACTTATGGACCACCCAAGAGCTGTCTTGTGTTTCCTTAGCACTTGAATCAGTGCTTCCTCTTCCTGTGGATTTAAAGCAGAGCTTATAATCACTGGAAAAGTGTCACCCTTTCCCAGAAATGCATACTTCAGGGATGGTGGTAGTGGTTTGAGTTCAGGTTTGGGAGGCTTATCCTCCTCCTGAGGAATTTTTGAGAATTCCTTTGTTTCCTGTGGTTCTTCTTGATCAGGTTGAGCATCCTTGAAGATGTCTTCAAGCTCTGATTCTAGGCTTTCAGTCATATTGATCTCTTCCACCAAAGAGTCAATAATGTCAGCGCCCATGCAGTCATTTGGTGTGTCTGGATGCTGCATAGCTTTCACAGCATTCAACTTGAACTCATCCTCATTGACTCTCAGGGTTACTTCCCCTTTTTGTACATCAATGAGAGTTCGTCCAGTTAATAGGAAAGGTCTTCCTAGAATGAGAGTTGCACTCTTGTGCTCCTCCATTTTCAGCACCACAAAGTCAGTTGGAAAGGCAAATGGCCCAACCTTGACAATCATATCCTCTATTATGCCTGATGGATGTTTAATAGAGCCATCAGCAAGTTGGAGGCATATCCTGGTTGGTTTGACTTCTCCAGCCAACCCAAGCTTTCTGATAGTGGATGCAGGTATTAGATTGATGCTTGCTCCAAGATCACACAGGGCTGTCTTGGTGCAAGCGCCTTCTAATGTGCATGGTATCATAAAGCTTCCAGGATCTTGAAGCTTTTCTGGTAAGCTTTTCAAAATGACTGCACTGCATTCTTCAGTGAGAAACACTTTTTCAGTTTCTCTCCAATCCTTCTTATGACTTAAGATCTCTTTCATGAACTTAGCATAAGAAGGTATTTGCTTAAGTGCCTCTGCAAACGGAATCTTTATTTCAAGAGTCCTTAGGTAGTCTGCAAAGCGGGCAAATTGCTTATTCTGTTCCGCTTGGCGGAGTTTTTGAGGATAAGGCATCTTGGCTTTATAGTCTTCAACCTTAGATGCTGCAGGTTTATTCCTTACAGAAGTGGTTGAAGAGGCCTTGTTAGAGGGATTACTGTCAGCACTCTCAGGTGTTTGATCTTCCCTTGGCGTCTGAACGCCAGGAATGGGTGAAGATTGGGCGTTAAACGCCAACTTCTCTCCCTTTTCTGGCGTTTGAACACCAGAACTGGGCAGGGAATGGGCGTTTAACGCCAGCTTTCCTTCCCCTTCTGGCGTTTGAACGCCACTAGCATTCCTCTCTGGGCTCTTACTGTCCTCAGAGGGATTTTGAACAGTGGTTTGGTTATCCTCTGTCACTTGTTCCTTGTTTGGCTTTTTGCTCTTTTGAGCAGTGTTATTCAGTGTCTTCCCACTCCTCAGTTGAACTGCTTGACATTCCTCTGTTATCTGTTTAGATATTTGCTGTTTTGCTTGATTCAACTGCAGTTCTATGTTCTTGTTAGCAACTTTAGTTTCATAGAGCATCTCTTTAAATTCTGCTAACTGTTCTGTCATCAGGAGCAATTATTGATTAAGCTCAATCATCTGTTCTTGAGGATTAGGATCAGTGACTACTGTCATGACTTCCTCTTTTGGAGAGAACTCATTGCCAGAGTACAAATATTGATTCCTAGCAACAGTGTCTATAAGCTCTTGAGCTTCTTCAATTGTCTTCCTCATGTGTATAGATCCACTAGCTGAGTGGTCTAAAGACATCTGAGCTTTTTCTGTAAGCCCATAGTAGAAGATGTCTAACTGTACCCACTCTGAAAACATTTCAGAGGGGCATTTTCTTAGCATACCTCTATACCTCTCCTAGGCATTATAAAGGGATTCATTATCCTCTTGTTTAAAGCCTTGGATGTCCAGCCTTAGCTGTGTCATCCTCTTTGGAGGGTAAAAATGATTCAGGAATTTGTCTGATAACTGTTTCCATGTCTTTATGCTTGCTGTAGGTTGGTTATTCAACCACCTTTTAGCTTGATCTTTTACAGCAAATAGAAACAGTAATAGTCTGTAGACATCCTGATCCACCTCTTTATCATGTACTGTGTCAGCAATTTGTAAGAACTGTGCCAGAAACTCAGTAGGCTCTTCCTGAGGAAGGCCGAAATACTGGCAATTTTGCTGCACTATGATAATGAGTTGAGGATTTAGCTCAAAGCTGCTTGCTTTGATGGGAGGCGTGCAGATGCTACTCCCATATGCAGCTGTAATGGGGTTAGCATATGACCCCAGAGTCCTTCTGGACTGATCAATCCCACTTAGGTCCATAATGGATAAAGGGAAATGATATGGATTGCCAATAGATAAATTTTGTTTTTTTTTTTTTTTTGAATTAACCGAAAAATAAAATAAAAACAAAAGGAAAATAAAATAAATAAAAAAAATTCGAAAATTGAAAGAAAATAAGATCACAGCAAATTGAAAACTGAATCAAGTGGTTAATTAAAAAGATTTTGAGATTAGCAATTAGAAAGATATGATTGAAAAATTTTTATGAAAAAGATATGATTTTTTTTTGAAAAGAGGAAAGAGGAAAACAACAAAATGACACCAAACTTAAAATTTTAGAAATTCAAACACAATTTTTTGAAAATTTTTAAGAGAAAAACACAAAGAGGACACCAAACTTAGAACTTTTACGGATCAAAAAGGGATTAAGGACATGCAAAATCGAAAATTAAAAGAAAAGCAAAAGCATGCAATTGACACCAAACTTAAAATATGAAACTAGACTCAACTAAAAGACTCTAAACCAATGAAAACAAAACAGTCCTAATCTAAGCAACAAGATAAGCCGTCAGTTGTCCAAACTCGAACAATCCCCGGCAACGGCGCCAAAAACTTGGTGCACGAAATTGCAATCACACTTTTGCAACTCCGCACAACTAACCAGCAAGTGCACTGGGTCATCCAAGTAATACCTTACGTGAGTAAGGGTCGATCCCACGGAGATTGTCGGCTTGAAGCAAGCTATGGTTATCTTGTAAATCTTAGTCAGGATATCAGAAATTATCAGGGTTGATTGTGAAAAGCAAAAGAACATGAAATAGGTACTTGTTATGCAGTAATGGAGAAGAGGTTGAGGTTTTGGAGATGCTCCATCTTCTGAATCTCTGCTTTCCTACTGTCTTCTTCATCAAACACGCAACGCCCCCTCCATGGCAAGCTGTATGTAGGGTTTCACCGTTGTCAGTGGCTACCTCCCATCCTCTCAGTGGAAATGTTCAACGCACCCTGTCACGGCACGGCTATCCATCTGTCGGTTCTCGATCAGGCCGGAATAGAATCCATTGATTCTTTTGCGTCTGTCACTAACGCCCCGCCTTCAGGAGTTTGAAGCTCGTCACAGTCATTCAATCATTGAATCCTACTCAGAATACCACAGACAAGGTTTAGACCTTCCGGATTCTCTTGAATGCCGCCATCAGTTCTAGCTTATACCACGAAGATTCTGATTAAGGAGTCCAAGAGATATCTACTCAATCTAAGGTAGAACAGAGGTGGTTGTCAGGCACACGTTCATAGTTGAGAATATGATGAGTGTCACGGATCATCACATTCATCCAGGTTAAGAACAAGTGATATCTTAGAATGGAAGCAAGCATGATTGAATAAGAAACAGTAGTAATTGCATTAATCCATCAAGACACAGCAGAGCTCCTCACCCCCAACCATGGGGTTTAGAGACTCATGCCGTGGAAGGTACACAAAGAAATGTGTAAAGTGTCATGAGGTACAGATACAATGTCAAAAGATCCTATTAATAGTGAACTAGTAACCTAAGGTTTACAGAAATGAGTAAATGACAGAAAAATCCACTTCCGGGCCCACTTGATGTGTGCTTGGGCTGAGCATTGAAGCTTTCATGTGTAGAGACCTTTTCTGGAGTTAAACGCCAGCTTTCATGCCAGTTTGGGCGTTTAACTCCAAGTTTTATGCCAGTTCCAGCGTTAAACGCTGGAAATTCTGAGGCTGATTTGCCACGCCGGTTTGGGCCATCAAATCTCGGGAAAAGTATGGACTATTATACATTGCTGGAAAGCCCAGGATGTCTACTTTCCAATGCCGTTGAGAGCGCGCCAATTGGGCTTCTGTAGCTCCAGAAAATCCACTTCGAGTGCAGGGAGGTCAGAATCCAACAGCATCTGCAGTCCTTTTCAGTCTCTGAATCAGATTTTTGCTCAGGACCCTCAATTTCAGCCAGAAAATACCTGAAATCACAGAAAAACACAGAAACTCATAGTAAAGTCCAGAAAAGTGAATTTTAACTAAAAACTAATAAAAATATACTAAAAACTAACTAGATCGTACTAAAAACATACTAAAAACAATGCCAAAAAGCGTACAAATTATCCGCTCATCAGAACATCACCTTGAAATACTAGAATTCATTCTTAAGAACTCTGAAGAAAAATACCTAAGCTAAGCAACAAGATGAACAGTCAGTTGTCCAAACTCGAACAATCCCCGGCAACGGCGCCAAAAACTTGGTGCACGAAATTGTGATCTCTACTTTTCACAACTCAAACAATCCCCGGTAATGGCTCCAAAAACTTGGTGCTCAATACCATGTTCTAAACATAATTTCACAACTTCGCACAACTAACCAGCAAGTGCACTGGGTCGTCCAAGTAATAAACCTTACGCGAGTAAGGGTCGATCCCACGGAGATTGTTGGTATGAAGCAAGCTATGGTCACCTTGTAAATTTCAGTCAGGCAGATTAAAATGGTTATGGATGATATATGAATAAAGCATAAAATAAAGATAGAGATACTTATGTAATTCATTGGTGAGAATTTCAGATAAGCGTATGGAGATGCTTTGTCCCTTCCGTCTCTCTGCTTTCCTACTGTCTTCATCCAATCCTTCTTACTCCTTTTCATGGCAAGATGTATGTTGGGCATCACTGTTGTCAGTGGCTACAATCCCGTCCTCTCAGTGAAAATGTTCAACACGCTCTGTCACAGCACGGCTAATCATCTGTCGGTTCTCAATCAGGTTGGAATAGAATCCAGTGATTCTTTTGCATCTGTCACTAACGCCCAGCCTTCAGGAGTTTGAAGCTTGTCACAGTCATTCAATCATTGAATCCTACTCAGAATACTACAGACAAGGTTTAGACCTTCCGGATTCTCTTGAATGCCGCCATCAATTCTAGCTTATACCACGAAGATTCCAATTAAGGGATCCAAGAGATAAACATTCAAGCCTTGTTTGCTTGTAGAACAGAAGTGGTTGTCAGGCACTCATTCATAAGTGAGAATGTTGATGAGCGTCACATAATCATCACATTCATCATGTTCTTGGGTGCAAATAAATATCTTAGAATAAGAACAAGCTGAACTGAATAGAAGAACAATAGTAATTGCATTAATACTCGAGGTACAGCAGAGCTCCACACCTTAATCTATGGTGTGTAGAAACTCCACCGTTGAAAATACATAAGAACAAGGTCTAGGCATGGCCGTGAGGCCAGTGACAAACCCCAATTTGACGGTTTGTTTTGTACTGAATTTAGAGCATCTTGATAGCCTTTTGTCACATTTAGCCTAGGAATTAGCATGATTTCGTTATCTCTCCCGTATTTGTGCTTAAGTGTAAAAACATGCTTTTTAAGTCTTATTTTTGATGAATTCTAGTTTCTCTTTGATTCCATAAGATGCCTTGATGTGTTTGTTAGTAATCTCAGGATGAAATAGGCTAAGCATGGATCAGAAGAAGCAAGGAAGGAAGCATGCAAGTGGAGAGAAGCACAAAAAGCCAAAGAATTGATCTCGGCCAAGCACGCGTACGCGCACAAGGCGCTCGCGCGCACATCGCAGAATTAGCCAGGGACGCGCACGCGTACCGTGCGCGCACGCGTACCGTGCGCGCACGCGTCGTAGTCCGCACGTGATTCCTTTATTGCAGCACGTGCCTGGCGATTTTAGGAGGTTTCAGCAACCAACTTTGGCGCCAAAATGCATATAAGAGCCAAGGATTGAAGGGGATTGATACACATTCACATCCATAGACTAATTTTAGATCAATAGATAGTTAGTTTTAGTGAGAGGATTAGTTTTAGAGTTTTAGAGAGAGAAGCTCTCACTTCTTTCTAGAATTAGGATTAGGTTTAGTTCTTAGATCTAGGTTTTAATCTTTGCTTTCTTCTACTTCCACATCTCAATTCCTTGTAGTTACATTGATTCTTCTTCCATTCTTTTGCTATAATCTCTCTTATGTTGTTCTTGTATTTTGTTATAGATCTAGTATTGTTACTTTTTACTCTCTTCCAATTCAATAAAGGTAATTCATAATAAAAGTGTTTCTTTTGATTGTTGTTGTTAATTCCTTTCAATAAATGTTGTTAGATTCTATTCTTGTTGTCAATTTGCTTTGCTTTTATTTTGTGCCTTCTAAGTGTTTGATGAAATGCTTGGTTGGATTTTAGTGTAGGTTTTGTTCCTCTTGGCCTAGGTAGAGTAATTAGTGACTCTTGAGTTATCTAATTCCTTTGTTGATTGATAATTAGAAGTTACTAATTGATTTGAATGCCTCTAAAGCTAGTCTTTCCTTTAGGAGTTGATTAGGACTTGAGGAATCAAATTGATTCATCCACTTGACTTTCCTCCATGGTTAGAGGTTAACTAAGTGGGAGCAATACACAATTCTCATCACAATTAAGAAGGATAACTAGGATAGGACTTCTAGTTCTCATATCTTGCCAAGAGTTTTATTAGTTGTTAGTTTATTTTCTTTGCCATTTATATTTCTTGTCTAAAATCTCAAAAACCCCAAAACAACTCACAACCAATAACAAGATACTTTATTGTAAATCCTAGGGAGAACGACCCGAGGTTTAAATACTTCGGTTTATAGATTTTAAGGGGTTTGTACTTGTGACAAACAATCTTTTGTATGAAAGGATTATTGTTGGTTTAGAAACTATACTTGCAGCGAGAATTCATTTGTGAATTCTAAACCATCAAAAATTCAATCGTCAAAATGGCGCCGTTGCCGGGGATTGCAATGGTGTTATGTTATTGGTTATTGTACATATGTGAATATTGTGAATAGGTTTATCTTTTGTTTGTTTCTTAATTTTTTGTTAGTTTTATTTTGTTCTCTCACTGTGAATTCTCACTTTGGTTTTGAGTTTGGTTCTAATTGTGTTGTAGGAAATGTGGACTTTAATGGCAACATGTACCATGGATGGAACCAACAAAGATGGGAGGAACCTCAAGGAATTGATCACTCCTATTGGCAACAACCTCCGGATACTTATAGGTATAATTCCCATCCTAATGCATGTCAATTTAACGGCTATGATGATTCTTTTTGTGACACTCAACAACCACCATCATATGCCTATGAATCCTATCCTCAACATAACCCTCAACCATACTCACAAGCCCTTCCACACCAAGCACCTTTCTATGACCCATACCCATCATACAACCAACCATCCATACCATATTTTTATGACCATTATGAGCAAGAACCCATAGAACCACCACAACCCTATCAAGATCACTACCAAGAACCACCTCAATACACACAATCTCCACAACCTTACCAAGAAGAACCACCGTCCTATTATGAACCTTCTCTCCAAAACGATGAACCTTCCTACCCACCACAAGCCCCAATAGACGATTCTCTCACTTTGTTACTTCAAGGACAAGAGGCCATGAAGCGGGATACACTTGAGTTCGTGACCAACTTGACCAAGGTAGTGTCCACCTTAGCCTACCAATGTTTGAATGCTCAAGGTACTTCCGTGACCCCATGTGGAACGTCAAGAAAAGAACAAAACATGAAGGAGAAATTGGAAAGTTCGGTGGAAACGGAGGAGTCAAATTTTGTGATGGAACAATTGGAGAAGCCTATGATCAGTGAAGAAAGGGAAGAAGTGGTTGAAGATTTAGGAGATGTTGAAAGTCCATGGGAATGTAGCATCATGAAGCACTCTTCCAAGAAGCTTGATATCGATGTTGAGGAGGGTGCGCAACCTCCAAGGCATACCATCATTGGAGACTTAGAAGAGGCTTATCAAGAGATGGATTCAATCATGGATGAATTTCTCTCTACAATGGAATCCTCACCCGTTGGATGTAGAGTTGAAATTATAGAAGAGTGTGCACAACCTCCCAAGGAAGACGGAAATGGCATGGTGTATATTGAAATTGAAGAATATGAAGAGGTTGATCAAGAGATGAACTCATTCATTAATGAATTTCTATCCAAAATTGAATCGCCTCTCATTAGACAAGATGAAGTTCTTGAAGATAACACCAAGCCACGTAACAAAGACGATGAGGTTGAAATTGAAGAAAATTATGAAGAGGTGGAAACAATTAAAGAAGAGCACAAGGAAGTGGACCTTGCATTGTCTAAGTGTGGGGAAGCCTCTCTTCCCAAATTGCCATCCAATACAACATTTATGTGGGTAAAATCTCTATCCCTAAGCTTTAATTTCTCACTTGAATATGGTTTGATTGAAAATGATGGTCAACTTAGAACTCTTTGTGGGATTAAAAGTAAGAATGAGTTGTGTAGTGGTTGGAAAGTAGGTGTTAAACTCATCAAGGTCAAGGCCTCAAGGTATAGGGATGATGTTGGGACAAGGATCACTTTGTATGGATCTAGAAGGAAGCATTGGTGGAGTAAAGAGAATTCTTTGTGTCAATCACCTTTATGCCAACCGCTCATCCGACAAAATCATGAAACTCAACTAACGGATGGGTGTGAAGATAAGATATGGGATCCCGGTTCGATATGTGAAGACCAACTATGGGGACTCATTTCTTGGGTAGAACTTTGCCCAAACTTGATAAAGATGGTTGGAAATTCTGTCAACCAATTGAGGAGCAATGATCCTTGGAGATTCAAGGATGAGTACAAGCATAAGCCACCATGACAAGGAGCTTCTCAAAATGTCCAACTTAAGGACTTAAACTAAAAGTGCTAGGTGGGAGACACCTCACCATGGTAAACTCTTTCCACTCTTCTAAATTTACTTAATAAGTGATTTGAGTTACCATTGTAGGTAGATGTTTCATACAAAATTGTTTGTACAACTTAATTGTTAGCTTAGTCACATGCATGTTGTGTTTAGTAGTAGATGAATAATATCAAAAATTGTATTCTTGTGAATTGTATATGGTTTGAAAAAAAAAAAAGAGAAAAAAAAGAAGGGGGTTCGACGCGCGCGCACTATGTACGCGCACGCGTCCCTATGTGGATGCACCATGAGCCACACACCCGAGAGTTGGGCCTCCCTTGGGCAAACATTATGCCTTGAGCCCAACACAATACACGCGGACGCGCCCAACGTGCGTGCGCGCCGTTTTTAAGCACATGGACATTCACGCGGACGCGCACTTGCCGCACCCGAGCCGATTCGCTGCTGTAACGATTGAGCCAATCCACAGAGAGTTGAGCCAGTTCTGGGCCAACCTTAAGCCCCTGGCCCAACTTGCTTCGCGCGGACGCGCACTTGCCGCGTGCGCGCCATCTTGTCATAAATCATCAACTTACGCAAACGCGCACTTGCCGCGCGCGCGCCCTTGTGTGCTGCCACCAAAGTAAGCCACGGACCCGAGAGTTAGGCGTGCCTCAAGCCTACTCTAAGCCCCTAGCCCAACTCCATGCACGCGTGCGCGCATTGTACGCGCACGCGTCCCTCTCCCATTTTGTTCATCCACGCTTAAGCGCGCTGTACGCGCGCGCGTAGATCCCAAGTTTCCTCAATCGACGCGGACGCGCAAGGTGCGCGCGCGCGCCGATTCAAAAATAGGGATAACCCTAATGCGCGACGAACGCTGCGCAGTCGCGCACACCTCCCCTCCCAAACCCCATTTCACCTTCTTCTTCCTCCTCTTAACCCCCATAACCACCACTTCCTTCTTCCGGCCACCACCTCCGGCCAACTCACACACTCTCTCAACCGACACCACTCATTCACGTTCTCTCTCTCTCCTCCACTCACTCTCTTTCTCTCTCCATTCCGGCTCTCAACCTCTTTGTCCGCGGCCACCACCGCCGCCGGCCACCACAGCCGCCACTGTTCACTGCCTTACTCTCCCTCTCCTTCATTCACTTCGTCTTCTCCCATACTCTCCCTCTCCTCTCTCTCTTTTGGCCGAACCTCCACTACCGCCACTCCTTTCCGGCCACTCCCCGCCACCGTCCACGGCGGCGCAGCTCCTGGCCCTATTCCACTGACAAACCCCGTTTTGACGGTTTGTCTTGTATTGATTTTAGGGGATTTTATAACCTTTTACCCACATTTATCCATTGAAATAGCCTGGTTTTATAACTTCTCCTTTAATTGTGCTTAAGAGTGAAAACATGCTTTTTAGGTCTTAAAATAGCTAAATCTAATTCTCCTTGATTCAATTAGATGCCTTGATATGTTTGTTAAGTGATTTAAGGTTTAGGAGGCAAAGATTGGACCAAGGGAATGAAGAAAGAAAGCATGAAAAGCTGGAGAACTCATGAAGAAATGAAAGAACCGGAAAGCTGTCAAGCCGACCTCTTCGCACTTAAACGACCATAACTTGAGCTACAGAGGTCTAAACGATGCGGTTCCAGTTGGGTTAGAAAGCTAACATCTGGGGCTTCGAAACGATATAAGATTTGCCATAGTTGCTACACGTATGGTGGTGCGCACGCGCAAAGTACGCGCATGCGTCGTTGCTGCCACCTGGTTCACTTAAAGCAAAACGTGGCCAGCGATTTTAGAAGCCTTGTGGGCCCAATCCAACTCATTTCTGATGCTATTTAACCCAAGGAGTGAAGAGGAATCAACATACTTTTCATACTTTTAGATACTTTTGATCATTAGCTTAGTTTTAGGAGTTAGAGTTAGTTTTAGAGAGAGAAGCTCTCACTTCTCTCTAGGATTAGGAATTAGGGTTAGATTAGGATCTCATAGTTCTAGGTTTAATTCAACTCTCCTTCTACTTCTACCTTCAAGTGGTGATTGCTACACTTTGGTTCTTCTTTCTATCCCTATCCTCTTATTGTAATTTCTCTTGTTTTGTTTCTAGGTTTTGTAATTGAGATATTCTTGTTCTTTTGTTTTCTTTTAATAATGCAATTTGAGATAATTCATGTGATTGTGATGTTGTTGATTGTTGTTTTGTTAATTCTTTGTAATTGTTGGTTGTTGATTCCTTTTATTCTTACAAATAAAAATGCTTTCTTTCATTACCCTCCAAGTGTTTGATGAAATGCTTGAGAGGATGTTAGAGTAGGATTTTATGTTCTTGGCTTGAGAAGGTAACTTAGGATTTCTTGAGTCACTAGTGTCCAATTGATTGCTAGTTGATAGCCATTAACTCTAGCCTTCATTAATCCAATTAGTGGAAAGCTAGGACTTATGGACTAGGATTGATATAACTTACTTGACTTTCCTTTGTTAATTGATTTAAGGATGACTAAGTGGGATTAATCCTTGCAACTACCATACTTGTGGCTAGTGATAATGATGAAGACCCTTGACAACCAAATCTTGCCAAGACCATTTTGTTAATAAAGTTTTCTTACCATTTACTATTCATGTTTCTCCTCTAAAACCCCAAATATAACTCACAACCAATAACAAAACACTTTATTGTAAATCCTAGGGAGAACGACCCGAGGTTTAAATACTTCGGTTTATAGATTTTAGGGGTTTGTACTTGTGACAAACAAATTTTTGTATGAGAGGATTATTGTTGGTTTAGAGACTATACTTCGACGAGATTTCATTTGTAAAATTCTAAACCGTCAAAAATCCAATCGTCATCCACCCCCAGTTTTCTTTCCATTCTTAGTCCTTCTCTGCTCCCAGGTTCCTGCTCCATTTTTGTTGTCTTTTTCTGTTTTTTCCTTTTTACTGTTCGTTTATGGTTAATTACTGTAATTGCATGTTAGTTAGTTAGACTTAGAACTTTGCATGTTAGGTTAGATAGAAATAATTGTGGTTAGGTAGCTAGGGCTGGATAGAGGATTCTAGGCCTGATAAGTGCTCCGTATGTGCTTACTTGCTGTCTGTTTATTTGGAAGTTGTATGCTGATTTTGAACTGTTTTTATGCATTTCCTGTTGCATAAATACTATATCACTGCTACTGTGCTTGTTTGATGTTGTTTATGTGCTAATTGTGCTAATTTGCTATCCGGGAATGTCCAATTTTAAGCCGGAATGCTGCCCGATTTTCAAGGAAATTAGTTCATTTTGGTCTTTAATTCAATTTTGGGCAAAATTCCGTTTCTCTTTGACTTCCCAGATTGGCATTATTCACTGTGAACATGAACCACAACTTTTCTTTTCATTGCGCATCAATATCATCATATTACTAATCTACTTTTCTAACTTACTAATTCCTTTAACCATCTAACTTCCACTCACCTTTAACCATTCTTAACAATTCTTTCAATTATATGATGATACTTGTTCATACCCTGACCGAGCTCCTCCAACTCGGCAAACTCCATGAAAGGTCCGACCTCGTCCCAAGGCCCACGCCTGAGGTCGGACCTCGGACAATAAAACTAATAAGGCCCATCAAAAGGAACGCAGCCCAAAACCTAAAGGCCGAAATGGCCTAGGAAAGGCGGTTCCACAAAGATAGAGGTAAAACTCCCAAAAGATAAGATAAGATAAGAATATCTTATCCAGGGAAGATCACGACCAACTACTATAAATACACTGGAGCACCCAGGTATGGCATTCATTCCACATTCTACACATATCTGCTTGGACCCATGCTAACTTAAGCATCGGAGTGTCATTGCAGGTACAACCACCAACCGCCAACACATCAAGCTCGGGTCCCTGACCCCCACCTCGGGCATCTCCAGACGACCGAGCTACACGTTTCAGGTAACCCCCGGAACATTGGCGCCGTTGCCGGGGAACCTGGAAGTCATCCCTTTACCATGGCGGACGACCCACTCAACAATGACCACGCTGCATCAGAACAAGAGGAGGAAGTTGACACCGGAGAACGACCGGACAGCCCTCTATCACCACGCACTCCAGGAGGAAACAAACAGAATCGCCCAAAGACATCACTCCCAAACAAGGATCCACAAAATCCCGAAAAAGAAAAGAGCTCGGAAATTCTAGAAGCAGTCCGGGCACAACAAAACCGACTGAAACAACTCGAAGAGGACATAAAGAAGTAAAAAGAAACTGAACAAGATCTGAGAAGGGAGGCTCGCAAGCGCAGAGAATTAGAAGAAAAACTGCGGAAAATAGAGGCCAACCTGAAAGATCGGACAGAACGCGACACCACCCCCGAAGGCAACCATGATCCCTTCACGCAAGAGATCATGAAGGAGAAGGTACCGCGAAACTTCAAACCACCCGATATGGATCTCTACGACGGCACCACCGATCCAAGTCACCACCTCAGCAACTTCAGAAGCAGAATGTATCTAGTTGACGCCTCCGACGCGATTCGGTGCAAAGCCTTCCCCACCACTCTCACCAAGTCAGCCATGAAGTGGTTCGACAACCTGCCACCAAGATCAATCACCAGCTTCGAAGACCTAACCAGAAAATTCCTAACAAGGTTCTCCATTCAAAAGGACAAGGCAAAACATGCCCCCAGTCTACTCGGGATCAAACAAGGTAACCAAGAAACTCTCCGAGAATACATGGAGCGATTCAACAAAGCCTGCCTGGACATACAACACTTGCCCACTGAAGCGGCCATCATGGGACTAGCAAACGGCCTAAAAGAGGGACCGTTTAGCCAATCCCTATCCAAACGATACCCGACCTCCCTATACGAGGTACAGGAGCGGGCAGAAAAATATATCAACATGGAGGAAACCTCCCAGCTAAGAGACTCTTCTAGGAAGGAATCAACCTACCCACTCTGAGATCGAGATCGGGAACAGAAGAAGAAAGAAGAACCCAACTCGGACAAGCCACGGAAGTACCACAACTACACCCCCCTCCGAGTCTCCCTGGTAGACGTCTACAGAGAAGTATGCCACACCGAAAAAATTCCACCGCCCCGACCTCTAAAACACAAGAGAGCGGGGAGAGATCGGTCCGAATACTGTGAATATCACAAGCTCTACGGTCATTCTACTAACGACTGCTACGACCTAAAAAACGTTATAGAAAAGCTAGCCAGAGAAGGAAAACTCGACAGATACATAGCAGAGAAAGGAGAAGAGACCAGGAAGAGGAGGCGGGGAGATAACGAAGATCGGGCCGAACAAACCCCACGAACCCCCGAAAGGCACGTTCACATGATAAATGGAGGGTTTGCAGGCGGAGGAACATCCCGATCCTCGCGAAAAAGACACCTCAAAGAAGTCTACCACGTCCGAGAAGACAGTCCCCTGCCCGAACTACCTACTATCTCGTTTACCCGAGAAGATGCTCAAGGGATAATACCCGGGCACGACGATCCAATGGTAATCACCATTATCCTAGCAAACGCCAACTTACATCGAACCCTGATTGACCAGGGAAGCTCAGCAGATATCCTGTTCAAAACGGCCTTCGACAAGCTCGGACTTGAAGAAAAAGAACTAAAGGCCTACCCCACCGACCTATTTGGGCTAGGGGATACCCCAATCCATCCCTTAGGATACGTCTCGCTACACACTACCTTTGGAAGAGGCGAGCAATCTAAAACATTAAACATCGACTACATTATAGTCGACGTCACTTCAGCATACAATGCCCTCATTGGACGACCAACCCTAAATAGACTGGCAGCTATAGTCTCGACCCCACACCTCTGTATGAAGTTCCCTACCGCAAAAGGAATCGCTACCCTAAAAGGCGACCAAAAACTAGCACGGCGATGTTACAACGAAAGCCTGAGCCTAAAAGGAAAAGAGATCAACACAATAGAACTCGGGCGAGTTCAAGCCCGAGAAGATCTTCGGCCACAACCAGAGGGAGAAACCGAAAGAGTCCAGATCGGGAACACATCTGAAAAAGTAACAAACATAGGAGCAAACCTCGAAGCAGGCCTAAAAGAGGAACTCATAACCCTCTTAAAAGAAAATTCCGACCTCTTCGCCTGGAAAGCCTCCGACATGCCAGGCATAAGCCCCGACCTGATGTGCCATAAGCTATCAGTGTACCCGGGATCCCGACCTGTCCAACAAAGACGCAGGAAGCTCGGACCCGAACGCATGCAAGCAATAGAAGAACAAGTACAAGCACTACTAGATGCAGGGTTCATTAGGGAAGTAAAATACCCCCTATGGCTCGCAAACGTGGTCCTGGTGAAAAAGCCCAATGGAAAATGGAGGATGTGCGTCGATTACACGGATCTCAACAAAGCCTGCCCCAAAGACCCATATCCACTACCAAACATCGACGCCTTAGTAGACGCAGCCTCAGGCTATAGATATCTCTCCTTCATGGATGCATACTCGGGATACAATCAAATCCCGATGTACGGACCCGACCAAGAAAAAACCTCGTTCATAACCCCGAGGGCAAACTACTGCTACGTAGTAATGCCCTTCGGGCTGAAAAACGCAGGGGCAACCTACCAGAGGCTAATGAACAAAGTGTTCTCAGAGCACATCGGACTACAACTGGAGGTGTACGTCGATGACATGCTGGTAAAAACACAAGAAGACAGAAACCTGCTGACCGACCTCACCAGTGTCTTCGGCACCCTCAGAAAACACAACATGAGACTTAACCCGACGAAGTGCACCTTCGCCGCAGAAGCCGGAAAATTCTTAGGCTTCATGCTGACTCAAAGGGGCATCGAAGCAAACCCGGACAAATGCCAAGCGATACTCAAAATGAAGAGCCCGACGTGTGTCAAAGAAGTACAACAACTGAATGGAAGGCTGGCCGCCCTGTCAAGATTCTTGGCAGGATCAGCGATAAAGTCACTACCTCTCTACTCACTCCTAAAGAAAGGGAAACCCTTCTCATGGACCCCGGAATGCGAAAAAGCCTTTCAAGAATTCAAGGAATTCCTCGGGCAGCCACCAATCCTAACCCGACCTCTAAAAGGGGAAGAGCTCGTACTATACCTCTCGGTCGGACATCGAGCAGTCGCTTCAGCATTAATACGAGAAAATGACCAAGGACAACACCCCATATACTTTGTAAGCAAGGCACTACAAGGGGCCGAATTAAACTATCAGAAAATAGAAAAATTCGCCTACGCCCTAGTGTTCACAGCTCGAAGGCTCCGTCCCTACTTTCAAGCCCACACCATCAAAGTCCGGACAAATCAACCCATGAGACACATCCTACAAAAAACAGACCTGGCGGGACGAATCCTACAATGGGCGGTGGAACTGTCCGAGTTCGACCTCCACTATGAAGCCCGGGCTGCCATAAAATCTCAGTATCTAGCCGACTTCGTCGCAGAATACACTGAGACCCCTGGAACCCCACTCTCATGGAACCTGTATGTCGACGGATCCTCAAACAAAACAGGAAGTGGAGCAGGGGTTATACTCGAAAGCGACCAAGGAACGCGGATAGAACTATCCCTAAAATTCGAGTTCCAGGCTTCGAACAACCAAGCCGAATACGAGGCCCTACTAGCAGGCCTAAAACTAGCCGAAGAAGTCGGAGCCCAGAGAATCACGATCTTCAGCGACTCCCAGGTCATCACGTCACAAGTAAATGGAAGCTACCAGGCCAAAGACCCAACTATGAAAAAATACCTGGACCAAACGCAAGCACAACTACGCCACTTTTCAGAAATACAGATCCAGCACATACCTCGGGAACAAAACGCCCGGGCAGACGCCCTCTCAAAACTCGCCAGCACCAAGCCCGGAGGCAACAACAGAAGTCTCCTCCAGGAGACCTTACAATCTCCCTCCGTGATAAGAGAGGAAGAAACGCTAAATATATCCAACCAACAGCAAGGATGGATGACCCCCATACTCAACTACCTGAAGTCGGGAACCCTCCCCACCGAAAGAAAGGAAGCTAAAAGACTCACGAAAGACGCCCAGAATTATACACTAATTCACGACGTATTATACAGAAGAGGATTCTCAATCCCCCTCCTTAGGTGCGTCCCGACCTCAGAAACAAAGAGCGTCCTCGAAGAAGTCCACGGAGGCATGTGTGGGAACCATCTCGGAGCTCGGGCATTATCCAAAAAAGTAGTCCGAGCCGGGTTCTACTGGCCGACCTTGCAAAGAGACGCAACGGAATTTGTGAAAATATGCCCCCCTGCCAAAAACACGCCAATTTTCACAAAGCACCACCCGAAGACCTTATCAGCATCACCGCACCATGGCCCTTTGCAAAATGGGGACTTGACCTACTCGGCCCGTTCCCCCAAGGACCGGGGCAAGTCAAATACCTCATAGTAGGGGTCTACTACTTCACAAAGTGGATCGAAGCTGAACCCTTAGCCACCATTACGGCTCAGAAAAGTCGCAAATTCCTATACAAAAACATTGTCACAAGGTTCGGAGTCGCCTACTCCATCACAACAGACAATGGAACACAGTTCACGGACACAAGTTTTCAGAACTTGGTGGCCGAACTAAAAATCAAACAACAATTCACCTCAGTCGAGCACCCGCAAGCCAATGGACAAGCAGAAGCTGCAAATAAAGTCATCTTGGCCGGGTTAAAACGGAGACTCCAAGAAGCCAAAGGGGCATGGGCCGAAGAGCTCCCCCAAGTGCTATGGGCATATCGGACAACTCCACACTCTACAACGGGAGAATCGCCATTCCGACTATCTTACGGGATGGAGGCAATGATTCCTATCGAAATAGAGGAAGGGTCACCCAGAGTCATCTTCTACAGCGAAGAAGGTAACCCGCAGGCACAAAAGGAAGAACTCGACCTCCTCCCCGAGGTCCGAGAAAGAGCCCGGATCCGAGAAGAAGCCTTAAAACGGCGAACGGCCCTTAGATACAATCAGAAAGTAATAAAGCGAAGCTTCTCCATTCACGACCTGATTCTAATCCGAAATGACATCGGAACACAAAAGTCGGGAGAAGGAAAGCTAGCTGCAAATTGGAAAGGACCCTACAAGGTAACGGAAGTCTTAGGGACAGGCTATTACAAAGTATCCGACCTAGAAGGCAATGAGCTGCCCAGGGCCTGGCACGCCTGTAATCTAAGATGGTACTACAGCTAGAAAAACTTAACCCGAGGTGTACTCTTTTTCCCTACAAGGGTTTTTTAATGAGACACCCGGTTAAGTAAGACACCCGACCTAGTCAAGGGTAAAACACTCTGTAAATATTCTTTCTTTTTTTTTTTACTAATCAAATTTCTCTATTTTCTTTTCTTCTTCCTCATGATGAAACAAATTAAAGTACCCCGCCAAGGCGCATTAATTTATGCTCGGCAAAACGCAAAAAATCATTTGCCAAAAAGACCGCACAAGGTCGGCAAAGATAAAGCGACGAGGTTCAAATTAATGTGAGAAGTTATAAAGTAACTCTGAAAAGGTTCAAAAAGCCAAATAAAAAGAGATTACAAAAATAACTTAAAAGGCCGACCAACGACAAGGTCGGACCCAACAAAGGGAAGTACTCGAACACCCGAGGTCCGAGGAAAAACCCGGATCCAAGAAAGAAGCCTTAAAGCGGCAAAAGCCAAGATTTCGAAAACGCTTACTAAAAAGTTGCTATACAAAAACAACTAAAAAGTACAAGCGAAAAAACGAAATCAAAGGAAAGAAGCAAAACCAAGATTTCGAAAACGCTTACTAAAAAGTTGCTATACAAAAACAACTAAAAAGTACAAGCGAAAAAACGAAATCAAAGGAAGAGGCAAAGCAAAGTTTCAAAGCGCTAGCTAAAAAAAGTTGTTATCCAAAAACAACTAAAAAAGCATAAAAGCGAAACAAAAAGTCAAAACGCGAATAAAACACCGCATAATAAAGCTAAAAAGTTACTACAAGTAGCTAAAAGCAAAAAGGTGTCCAAAGCGTTCACAGAAACCATCCAAAAGCAAAAGAGCCCACAGGCCGGGCAAAAAACCAAAAATAAAAGATTACAGAGGATCAAGGTCCTTTCCGGACTCCACATCAACAGAAGGCTGCGGAGGAAACATAGAAATTGGGACTGCATCAACGGCACCGTCATCCCGGCTTGAAACCTCCACACCAGATCCATCCCCGGCCAAAGGTGAAGTCGGGTCCGCAACCGGAACCTTGAGGTCGGACACCGGAACCTTGGGATCGGACACCGGAACCTCATCCTCATTGGGAGCAGGAACAATCTTTCCCTCCACAACAACGTTATCCGTACTAAATAAGCTCAGATCCAGGTCAGGAGCAAGAACCCGGACCTGAGCCTTCAAATTCTCGAACATAGCATCCATACCCTTAGCCACATGGCCTTCCAGCTCGTAAAAATCATCCTGAGCAGATTGCAACTTCTCCCTTGTCTCCACAAGCTCGGTATATATCCGAGTATAATTCTCCGTCGCCGCCTTCGCCATCTCCTCGGACGCTTTCGCTGCCGCCACAGCCGCGGTAGCTCTAGCTTTCTCCTTCTCCAAAGAGGCCTCCAGCTCCGTAATCCTAGCAGCCTTCAGCTCACTAATCTTCTCGAACTCGGACTGAGCCTTCTCAAGTCGGGAGCTGGTCGCGCCAATGGGGGATTTCTTGAACTCCCGGGCAATAGCAGCATGAAGACTGGCCATCCGAACACAACTCCGCGCCATATACTGAAAATGATGCTCCATAGACACGTCATCAGTAGAGATAAAAGTCTGAGGGAGAATATGCTGTTCAATCCAACCGAGAGCATCGAAATCCTTATCATTAAAACCCGCAAGCTCTTGAGTGGTCTTCTGCTTCTTGGGGGGAGGACCCGAGAACGGGGGAGGAGAAGAGGTAGCAGGCCCGGAGGTCGGAGGATCCTGACTTATAGCTCGGAACTGGGGAGTCGGAATAGTCTTCGACCGAGTCTGAACACCCACAGTAGTCTTCTGCGGAGAAGATCGGGCAGAAGCCTCTCTCACCCCAGCCTCGATATTTCGAGCAGCCACAGACTTCTTCGTCCGACGAAGGAACTTCATGGAATCCGCCTGAGAAGACATCTCTGCAGAAATAAAAAAGGAAAGGATTACCACAACAGAAATTCCACCAAAAACAAGCAAAACCAAAATACTAAAAAAGAAGAATCTCGGAGAGGTCGGGAAACTACCTAACTCGGAACGGAGAAGGCTTGGATCTCCCAACATTTTCTTCGTGTCCAAGTGAGGTGCCCGACCCCATAAACTGCTCACCACACCCACAAAAGCCTGCTCAACCTCATCTAGACTCTCAAAAGTATACTTAGCAGACACTACATTCTCTTGCCAACAAAGAGGAAAAGAAGGCTCCCCACTCTCATCCAGAAAGAAAGGTCGGACGTCTCCAGTAGCCCGGACCTTGAAATAAAAGTTCTTGAAATCATGAAAGGACTCATCATAAAGGGTACAAAACTTCCTACCCTGGTTAGCCCTAAAAGAGACCCAAGACACCTTCCCTCCACCCGACCCCGGCTTCGTCAACACAAACAAGTAGGAAAAAAGAGAAATAGAGGGAGCGACGCCCAAAAACTGACACAAAAGTTGAAACAGCTTTAAAAACGCCCAAGAATTTGGATGGAGCTGCGTAGGGGCAAGGTTACAAGACCACAACACCTCGGACTCCAGGTCGGTAAAAGGAAGACGGACACTCAGCTTAGAGAAAAAACAATCATAAGCATAAAAGAAGAGCCTCTCGGAACTATCTAAGGGCGGGAAGCAAACTCTCTCCTCGGAATCCGGGGCTACTAGTTCATAATCCCTCTCAGACTCTCTATTCTCACATATGCTACAGTGCCTACGGAACCTAGCCAAATATTCAGAATCTACCACAGAAGGGACTTTTAGAGAAAGAGGGTCTACCCAACCAAGACCACTTGGAATCTTGGTCGACATTGCTTGAAGAACCCTTCGAGACATAAAACTCTTACCTACAAAGAAGAAATACAACAGCAAGCAAAAATCACATAAAGCAGACAGCGAAAACCCGTTCAGCCAAGCAAGAAACAAAAACCCAACAAAAGAAAATGCGGCAACCCGGAACTAAGTACCAGAAAAACAAAAAGAGCCCCCCCCATATACAAACAAAGCAATGGCGGCGCCTCTTTTCGGGGCAACCCATGCATAAAGAAAAAGAAACAAACAAAGAGCCACACGAAGAACAGAAGCATATGATCACAAGAAAATAGAAACAGGAGAACAAACCTGGAAGAAAGAAAACGAAGACGAAAGGGCTCCGAAGCAAGGAGAACGAAGCGGCGGCACAGAGGAAACCCCGGAAAGACGCACGGAAAGATTCGGGGAAGAAGAACAAAAAGAAAGAAGAAGCGGTGCTCGAAAAAGAGATGGCGAAAACTTAGAAAAACAGGAAGGAACAGAATAAACGAAGAAAAAGGAAGGGAGCAAATAAATAATGCCTTCACAGAGCCCGAACGGAAATCGAGGAGAAACGGTAAAATGCAATAAATGCAGGAACGGCCATTTTTGAATTTTGAAAAAACAACTATGCCCGAGCTCGACCTCCCAAAAAAAGGACGAACTCGGGCAGGGGCACTGTTCATACCCTGACCGAGCTCCTCCAACTCGGCAAACTCCATGAAAGGTCCGACCTCGTCCCAAGGCCCACGCCTGAGGTCGGACCTCGGACAATAAAACTAATAAGGCCCATCAAAAGGAACGCAGCCCAAAACCTAAAGGCCGAAAAGGCCTAGGAAAGGCGGTTCCGCAAAGATAGAGGTAAAACTCCCAAAAGATAAGATAAGATAAGAATATCTTATCCAGGGAAGATCACGACCAACTACTATAAATACACTGGAGCACCCAGGTATGGCATTCATTCCACATTCTACACATATCTGCTTGGACCCATGCTAACTTAAGCATCGGAGTGTCATTGCAGGTACAACCACCAACCGCCAACACATCAAGCTCGGGTCCCTGACCCCCACCTCGGGCATCTCCAGACGACCGAGCTACACGTTTCAGGTAACCCCCGGAACAATACTATTGCCTTTTGAACCTGAGTTGTTGACCTTAATGAAGTTTGCATTTTTTTGGTTTACTTGTTCACTTTCGCATATTCATTACAACATCATGATTGTTCTTTGTTCATTGTATCCTGAACATGCCTTCTTTGCTACATGCTAAATGTTTTATATATTCTATCATATTTTTTTCAGGATGTCAGATAAAGGCAAAGCCATAGCCACTGCCTCCAAGAAGAGAAAACACTCTACCCCCTCCATTCCTTCCATCTACAAGCATTACGCTAAGAACCCATTGAATGATGAGGAAAAAGAAAACCAGTTATTGCCTTCCACCAACCCGGACAAATTCCCCAACCTATACTGTGAGCTCCGGTTTTCTAGATATCGAACCACAAAGCTAAACATTGAGAAAAAAGTTACTTCTACCTAATGATGTGAGACGGTCCATTACCGGTCGGATCCTTGATCTGGGCATTGACTTTGTTGACCGGGAATTGGGTGATATCAATATATCTTGGGTGAAGGAATTCTACTGCAACTTCTTCCGCCCCACTTTGGATTCGGTTCAGGTGAGGGGTAGGGAGATTATGATTACTGAGACTGCGATTGAGGAGGCGCTACAGTGCCGCCATGTCCCCGATGAGCTGTGTGCCCATTAGCAGGCTGAGTTAGCCATACACAGCATGACTTTTGTTTATGAGGCACTCAGGACTGTTATTGGGATACCAGATGCCACATGGGTTATGGATGCCAACAACACCAAGCCGAAAGGGATGCTATTTACTCATCTGACTCATGAGGCCAAGACTTGGCAGATGATATTCGCTTGCTATGTCCTGCCTACCACCCACTTTTTTGAGATCCCCATGGAGATGCTCTTGCTGATTGGTTGCGTCATGGAGGGGAAGGATGTCTCTTTCCCTAGGCTTATCCGACAGTGTATGTGGCGGGCGCATATTCGTGGCCTACTCCCATTCCCTACATTGGTCACAACTATGGCGGCCCTGGCAGAGGTCCCATGGCTGGACGATGATGTGCGGCCACCACCCCCTGATGCTGATGACAGGGAGGTCACTATCCCCTGGGGTGGTTGGGTGCACGAGAGACCACCTGCGAGACGCCGCTCTCGGGCTAGAGCTGTCATTGGGACACCTTCACCATCACCCCCTACAGCTGCCCCATCATCCTCCACAGCAGCTCCTTCATCATCTATAGATCCTCCAGCAGCACCTGAGCCTACCTATCTCCTGGTCCAGCGTCTTTTCCGATTCTTAGAGCGCGAGCGACGCCATGTTAGACGCCGATTAGATCGGATGGACCAGGCACTTATCTCTTTGGGTGCTGAGCTACCTCCACTTCCCGATTCTCTGGCCTCCGATGAGCATGATCATCGGGAGGAGGATGCGGAGGCACCGGTTCAGCCAGATGCCCCTGACACTACAGACCAGCCACAGACTCAGGAGGAGCCGGTCCCACAGTCACAGTCAGAGCCAGCGCCTATCGTTGCACCTCCCACTAATCCTCCGGTTTAGCATCGAGGACGATGCTTGGTTTTAAGTGTGGGGAGGGCACCGGTAACATTATTTGGGAACCGGTGAACTTTTCAACCTAGTTATCTTATTTTGCACATTTTGTATATATTTTGATGCATTTCTAGTTGTTTTGGATACTTTTATTGCTTATTTCGGATTTTAGATATTTTGATGTTTGGATATTTTTAGATGTTTTTGATGATGGATTCCGTACTTTTAGTTGGATTTTTCTTTATACATTTTGCATATCTTTATTTTTAGTTGAGATTGTGATTAGAAATCATACTTTGAATTGCAAATACTTAGCCACCCTTTTTGCATAACATATTGGTTTTAAGTGAAAAAAAGGAAAGGGTGAACTAAGAAAAAAAAACTTTTGAATTTTTTCAATCACAACAATGCTCAGTCAAACATTGAGATTTTTTTTCAAGAAGCTTAAATAGAGGGCATTAACCCAATTGATTGAAAGAAAATTTTTGGTGAAACTTGCTTGAATTTCATACCTTGTGAAGCATGTATTGAATTGAGAACACAAGCTTGTGAGACTTGAGCCTATTGATGTGGTTACATTTTATAACCACTTATTTTCCATTCTTGTGTGAAATTGCTCTCTTTCTATGATTATAATCCTTGATTTGCTTGATTCTATATATCCATCTATTTCATGCATTTATGCATTTATATGATTGAGGCCATCACTTTATTAGCCACTTATCCAAATAGCCAACCTTTTATTCTCCATTGTTAGCCAATTTTGAGCCTATGCTTAACCAACTTATTCTCAATTTAGCTCATTACAAGCCCAAGGCGGAAAACCAATGAAAAGTTCTTGTTTGGATCTTTGATTAGCCTAGGCTAGTGAGAGTGTTTATTATTCAAGTTGGTGAGGCTTGGGAACATTGGATGGGATAAAAGGGGTAGTAATTGATTTTAAAAACATTTTGAAAGAATACTAATTGATTTTCGAAAACTAAGAGTGGAAAAGAAATCAAGTAATTTTTGAAAAAGATTTTGAAATTAGAAATTAAAAAGATATGATTGAAAACTATTTTGAAAAAGATGTGATTAAGAGATATGATTGAGAAGATATGATTTGAAAAACAAATTAAAAAGATTTGATTTTAAAAATTAATGACTTGGCTAACAAGAAAAGATATGATTCAAACATTAAACCTTTCTCAACAGAAAAGGCAACATACTTGAAATATTGAATCAAATCATTAATTGTTAGCAAGTATCTTTGAAAAAGAAAGAAATTGATTTTGAAAATATATGATTGAAAAGATATGATTTGAAAAAGATTTGATTTTGAAAAATTTTGAAAACTTGAAAAAAATTTGAATTAAAAACAAGATCTTCCCTCTTGTGCCATCCTGGCGTTAAACGCCTAGAATGGTATCCATTATGGTGTTTAACGCCAAAAACACTACCCTTTTGGGCGTTAAATGCCCAGCCAGGTGCCCTGGCTGGCGTTTAAACGCCAGTTTTCCTTCCTCACTGGGCGTTTTGAACTCCCAGCTTTTTCTGTGTAATTCCTCTGCTGTATGTTCTGAATCTTCAATTCTCTGTATTATTGACTTGAAAAAACACAAAGAAAATTTTTTTTTTTGAATTTTTAATGATGAGGAATAATCAAAATGCAACTAAAACCAAATAAACAATACATGCAAGACACCAAACTTAGAAGTTTGTATACTATTGACACTAACAAAATGAGAATGCATATGAGAAACAACAAAACACTGAAGACAAGAGAATTTAAAGATCAGAACAAGGAAATCATCAAGAACAACTTGAAGATTAATGAAGACACACGAATGAATTCGAAAAATGCAAGAAGAATAAAAACATGCAATTGACACCAAACTTAAAATGAGACACTAGACTCAACAAGAAAAATAAAATATTTTTGGTTTTTATGATTTTATACTTTTTTTGGATTTTTCGAAAATTGATTGAAAAAGAAAATAAGGATATCAAAATTCTTAATGAGAACATCACCTTGAAATACTAGAATTCATTCTTAAGAACTCTGAAGAAAAATACCTAAGCTAAGCAACAAGATGAACAGTCAGTTGTCCAAACTCGAACAATCCCCGGCAACGGCGCCAAAAACTTGGTGCACGAAATTGTGATCTCTACTTTTCACAACTCAAACAATCCCCGGTAATGGCTCCAAAAACTTGGTGCTCAATACCATGTTCTAAACATAATTTCACAACTTCGCACAACTAACCAGCAAGTGCACTGGGTCGTCCAAGTAATAAACCTTACGCGAGTAAGGGTCGATCCCACGGAGATTGTTGGTATGAAGCAAGCTATGGTCACCTTGTAAATTTCAGTCAGGCAGATTAAAATGGTTATGGATGATATATGAATAAATCATAAAATAAAGATAGAGATACTTATGTAATTCATTGGTGAGAATTTCAGATAAGCGTATGGAGATGCTTTGTCCCTTCCGTCTCTCTGCTTTCCTACTGTCTTCATCCAATCCTTCTTACTCCTTTCCATGGCAAGATGTATGTTGGGCATCACTGTTGTCAGTGGCTACAGTCCCGTCCTCTCAGTGAAAATGTTCAACACGCTCTGTCACAGCACGGCTAATCATCTGTCAGTTCTCAATCAGGTTTGAATAGAATCCAGTGATTCTTTTGCATCTGTCACTAACGCCCAGCCTTCAGGAGTTTGAAGCTTGTCACAGTCATTCAATCATTGAATCCTACGTAGAATACCACAGACAAGGTTTAGACCTTTCGGATTCTCTTGAATGCCGCCATCAATTCTAGCTTATACCACGAAGATTCCAATTAAGGGATCCAAGAGATAAACATTCAAGCCTTGTTTGCTTGTAGAACATAAGTGGTTGTCAGGCACTCGTTCATAAGTGAGAATGTTGATGAGCGTCACATAATCATCACATTCATCATGTTCTTGGGTGCAAATGAATATCTTAGAATAAGAACAAGCTGAACTGAATAGAAGAACAATAGTAATTGCATTAATACTCGAGGTACAGCAGAGCTCCACACCTTAATCTATGGTGTGTAGAAACTCCACCGTTGAAAATACATAAGAACAAGGTCTAGGCATGGCCGTGAGGCCAGTGACAAACCCCAATTTGACGGTTTGTTTTGTACTGAATTTAGAGCATCTTGATAGCCTTTTGTCACATTTAGCCTAGGAATTAGCATGATTTCGTTATCTCTCCCGTATTTGTGCTTAAGTGTAAAAACATGCTTTTTAAGTCTTATTTTTGATGAATTCTAGTTTCTCTTTGATTCCATAAGATGCCTTGATGTGTTTGTTAGTAATCTCAGGATGAAATAGGCTAAGCATGGATCAGAAGAAGCAAGGAAGGAAGCATGCAAGTGGAGAAAAGCACAAAAAGCCAAAGAATTGATCTCGGCCAAGCACGCGTACGCGCACAAGGCGCTCGCGCGCACATCGCAGAATTAGCCAGGGACGCGCACGCGTACCGTGCGCGCACGCGTCGTAGTCCGCACGTGATTCCTTTATTGCAGCACGTGCCTGGCGATTTTAGGAGGTTTCAGCAACCAACTTTGGCGCCAAAATGCATATAAGAGCCAAGGATTGAAGGGGATTGATACACATTCACATCCATAGACTAATTTTAGATCAATAGATAGTTAGTTTTAGTGAGAGGATTAGTTTTAGAGTTTTAGAGAGAGAAGCTCTCACTTCTCTCTAGAATTAGGATTAGGTTTAGTTCTTAGATCTAGGTTTTAATCTTTGCTTTCTTCTACTTCCACATCTCAATTCCTTGTAGTTACATTGATTCTTCTTCCATTCTTTTGCTATAATCTCTCTTATGTTGTTCTTGTATTTTGTTATAAATCTAGTTTTGTTACTTTTTACTCTCTTCCAATTCAATAAAGGTAATTCATAATAAAAGTGTTTCTTTTGATTGTTGTTGTTAATTCCTTTCAATAAATGTTGTTAGATTCTATTCTTGTTGTCAATTTGCTTTGCTTTTATTTTGTGCCTTCCAAGTGTTTGATGAAATGCTTGGTTGGATTTTAGTGTAGGTTTTGTTCCTCTTGGCCTAGGTAGAGTAATTAGTGACTCTTGAGTTATCTAATTCCTTTGTTGATTGATAATTAGAAGTTGCTAATTGATTTGAATGCCTCTAAAGCTAGTCTTTCCTTTAGGAGTTGATTAGGACTTGAGGAATCAAATTGATTCATCCACTTGACTTTCCTCCATGGTTAGAGGTTAACTAAGTGGGAGCAATACACAATTCTCATCACAATTAAGAAGGATAACTAGGATAGGACTTCTAGTTCTCATATCTTGCCAAGAGTTTTATTAGTTGTTAGTTTATTTTCTTTGCCATTTATATTTCTTGTCTAAAATCTCAAAAACCCCAAAACAACTCACAACCAATAACAAGACACTTTATTGTAAATCCTAGGGAGAACGACCCGATGTTTAAATACTTCGGTTTATAGATTTTAAGGGGTTTGTACTTGTGACAAACAATCTTTTGTATGAAAGGATTATTGTTGGTTTAGAAACTATACTTGCAGCGAGAATTCATTTGTGAATTCAAAACCATCAAAAATCCAATCGTCAGCCAGCCCCCAAAACGTGATCAAAAGATTCAAAGATCTAAAGATGATCAAAGCTCCAAAAATCTAAAGATGAAAAATGCAATAGCAAAAGGTCCTATTTGTAGAGAACTAGTAGCCTAGGGTATACAGAAATGAGTAAATGACATAAAAATCCACTTCTGGGCCCACTTGGTGTGTGCTTGGGCTGAGCATTGAAGCTTTCATGTGTAGAGACTTTTCTTGGAGTTAAGCGCCAGCTTTTGTACCAGTTTGAGCTGATTTGGACCGCCGGTTTGGGCCATCAAATCTCGGAAAAGTATGCCAGAAATGTATACTTTCCAACGCAGTTGAGAGCGCGCCAATTGGGCTTCTGTAGCTCCAGAAAATCTACTTCGAGTGCAGGGAGGTCAGAATCCAACAGCATCTGTAGTCCTTTTCAGCCTCTGAATCAGATTTTTGCTCAGGTCCCTCAATTTCAGCCAGAAAATACCTGAAATCAAAGAAAAACACACAAACTCATAGTAAAGTCCAGAAAAGTGAATTTTAACTAAAAACTAATAAAAATATAATAAAAACTAACTAAAACATACTAAAAACATACTAAAAACAATGCCAAAAAGCGTATAAATTATCCGCTCATCAGGAGGCAACCCAGTCATTAGCAGGTTATTTGTTTTACTTAATAAAAGTTTGATATATATTCTTCAAGGTTGATCATCGAAACTGAAGGAATTCACAGAGTTATAGAAGGATTCAGTGAAAAAAGCAGAGAAAAGGAGCTTGCTGGCAAGAAAATGCCAGTAAAGGGCACTCTGGCGTTAAACGCCCAGAATTTAACACCAGTAAAGGCACCATTTTGGGCGTTAAATGCCAGAATGGCCACCATTATAGGCGTTTAACGCCAGAATTGCAGCATCCTTGGTGTTCAGCAAAACCCCAGTGATAAAGGGGTTCCTGGCGTTTAACGCCAGCCAGGGTGCCTGGCTGGGCGTTAAAAGCCCATAATGGCCAACAATTGGGCGTTAAACGCCAGAATGGATACCATTCTGGGCGTTTAACGCCAGAAAGGTAGGGGAAGGAGATTTTGCTTTCCACTTCAAATTTTTTCACACTTTCATGTTTTGATCCATAATTTTCTACATAAACATGTTACAAATTTTCATCATTCACCCTCAAATTTTAAAAATCCAACAATTTTCTAAATTATTTCTCAAATCTCTTTCAAATCCTTTCCAAATCTTCTTCAAAAACTCATGTATTTTCTCAAATTCTTTCCATATCTTCTCAAATCTCTTTCAAAACTTTCGAAATCCCTCCCCCTCCCTTATAAATACACATTCGGCCATCCCCCTCTCTTCACCATTCAAATTTGCTTCTCCTCCTCTCTCTCCCCTTTCCTTTCTTTTGCTTGAGGGCAAACAAACCTCTAAGTTCGGTGTGCTTTTTCGTGATCACTAAGCTAAGGCTCATCAAGACCATGGCTCCCAAAGGAAAACAAACCAATTCAAGAGGCAAGAAAGAGAATACTCCAAAGAATCTTTGGAGTCAAGAGAGGTTCTTAACCAAAGAACATGCAGACCATTACCACAAAATAATGGGTCTAAGGTCAGTGATCCCGGAAGTTAAATTCGATCTGAAAGAAGACGAATATCTGGAGGTCCAAGAGCAAATTCGAAATAGAGGATGGGAAATTCTAGCCAATCCTGGTTCAGGAAATGGTTCAGGAATTCTACTCAAATCTGTGGCTGACAGATAAGCAGAGAATGACTAGAACTGCTTTCCATACATACAGAGCCATGGTCAGAGGGAGAACTATTTACTTCCATCTGGACAAAATAAGAGAGGTCTTCAAACTGCCTCAACTACAAGATGATCCTGAATCCTTTAATAGGAGAATGGTGAGAGCAGATAAGGGGTTGGATCAAGTTCTAGAGGACATATGCCTCCCTGGAACTAAGTGGATAACCAATTCAAAAGGTGTCCCAAACCAACTCATGAGAGGAGATCTCAAACCAGTTGCAAGAGGTTGGCTAGACTTCATTGGGCATTCTATATTGCCCACTAGTAACCGTTATGAGGTCACTGTCAAGAGAGCAGTGATGATTCATTGCATTATGCTGGGAAAATAAGTGGAGATTCATCATCTGATTTCTTGTGAGATTTACACAATTGCAAACAAGAACTCCACTGAAGCCAAACTGGCTTACCCAAGCTTAATCTCTTTACTATGAAAAGATGCTGGGGTGAGGATGGGAGTAGATGAATTCATCCCAATTAAACATCCAATCACCAAGAAGTCAATGGAAGGACAAATGCAAGATAACTCTATCAAAAGGAGGGCGCAGGAATTCCTCCCTGAACTTCCTGAATTTAACTACTGGGCCCGCCTAGAAGCATCTGTTGCCAAGCTGCAAGAAGCTATGAAACAAATTAAGGAAGAACAGCATAATCAAAACTGCATGCTCTGTAAATTGCTGAAGGAACAAGAGAAGCAGGGGCGTCTGCTACAGGAGCTGAAGCGCCAGAAGCTCTTCCTTGAAGGGTCAAACACCCCACAAGTTGAGGGAGCATCTACTTCTCAAAATCAAGGTTGTTGAGTCCTAACTCTGTGATAACCTTTATCATTAGGAATCTATTTTAGAGTCATTTAAATTTCTGTTTTTAATTTTCTGTTTTCTATTACTATTGGTCTTATCTTATATTTATTTTTGAGTCTTGTTCTTATTCCATGATTAATAAAATTTAAAGTTCATGTCTTAAAGCTATGAATGTCCTATGAATCCATCACCTCTCTTAAATGAAAAATGCTTTAATCACAAAAGACCAAGAAGTACAAGATTTCGAATTCATCTTTGAAACTAGTTGAATTAGTTCTATGTGGTGACAATACTTTTTGTTTTCTGAATGAATGCTTGAACAGTGCATATGTCTTTTGAATTTTTTCTTTAAAGAATGTTAAATTTGTTGGCTCTTGAAAGAACGATGGAAAAGGAAAAATGTTATTGAGGATCTGAAAAATCATCAAATTGATTCTTGAAGCAAGAAAAAGCAGTGAATACAAAAAAAAAGAGCAAGCAGAAAAAAGCCAATAGCCCTTAAAACCAAAAGGCAAGGATACTAAAAAGGATCCAAGGCTTTGAGCATCAGTGGATAGGAGGGCCTAAAGGAATTAAATCCTGGCCTAAGCGGCTAAACCAAGCTGTCCCTAACCATGTGCTTGTGGCGTGAAGGTGTCAAGTGAAAAGCTTGAGACTGAGCTGTTAAAGTCGTGATCCAAAGCAAAAAGAGTGTGCTTAAGAATCCCGGACACCTCTAATTGGGGACTCTAGCAAAGCTGAGTCACAATCTGGAAAGGTTCACCCAGTTATGTGTCTGTGGCATGTATGTATCCGGTGATAATACTGGAAAACAGAGTGCTTTGGGCCACGGCCAAGACTCATAAAGTAACTGTGTTCAAGAATCAACATACTTAACTAGGAGAATCAATAACACTATCTGAATTCTGAGTTCCTATAGATGCCAATCATTCTAAAATTCAAAGGATAAAGTGAGATGCCAAAACTGTTCAGAGGCAAAAAGCTACTAGTCCCGCTCATCTAATTGGAGCTAAGTTTCATTGATATTTTTGAGTCTATAGTATGTTCTCTTCTTTTTATCCTATTTGATTTTCAGTTGCTTGGGGACAAGCAATAATTTAAGTTTGGTGTTGTGATGAGCGGATAATTTATACGCTTTTTGGCATTGTTTTTAGTATGCTTTTAGTATGTTTTAGTTAGTTTTTATTATATTTTTATTAGTTTTTATTTAAAATTCACTTTTCTGGACATTACTATGAGTTTGTGTGTTTTTCTGTGATTTCAGGTATTTTCTGGCTGAAATTGAGGGACCTGAGCAAAAATCTCATTCAGAGGCTGAAAAGGGCTGCAGATGCTGTTGGATTCTGACCTCCCTGCACTCGAAGTGGATTTTCTGTAGCTACAGAAGCCCAATTGGTGCTCTCTCAATTGCGTTGGAAAGTAGACATCCAGGGCTTTCCAGAAATATATAATAGTTTATACTTTGCCCGAGATTTGATGGCCCAAACAGATGTTCCGAATCAGCTTTAGAATTCCCGGCGTTAAACGCCGGAACTGGCACAAAAGTGGGAGTTAAACGCCCAAACTGGCACAAAAGCTGGCGTTTAACTCCAAAAAAAGTCTCTACACATGAAAGCTTCAATGCTCAGCCCAAGCACACATCAAGTGGACCCCAGAAGTGGATTTTTACGTCATTTACTCATTCTTGTAAACCCTAGGTCACTAGTTCACTATAAATAGGACTTTTTGCTATTGTATCTTCATCTCATGACACATTACACGTTTCATATTGTATCTTCTACGGCATGAGTCTCTAAACCCCATGGTTGGGGGTGAGGAGCTCTGCTATGTCTTGATGGATTAATGCAATTACTACTGTTTTTCATTCAATCACGCTTATTTCTATTCTAAGATACCACTTGTTCTTCAACCTGATGAATGTGATGATCCGTGACACTCATCACCATTCTCACCTATGAACGTGTGTCTAACAACCACCTCCGTTCTACCTTCGTTTGGGTGTGTATCTCTTAGATTCCTTAAGCAGAATCTTCGTGGTATAAGCTAGAACCCATTGGCAGCCATTCTTGAGAATCCGGAAAGTCTAAACCTTGTCTGTGGTATTCCGAGTAGGATTCGAGGATTGAATGACTGTACCGAGCTTCAAACTCACGAGTGTTGGGCATTAGTGACAGACGCAAAAGAATCACTGGATTCTATTCCAACCTGATTGAGAACCGACAGTTGATTAGCCGTGCTGTGACAGAGCATTTGGACCATTTTCACTGAGAGGATGGGATGTAGCCATTGACAACAGTGATGCCCTACATACAGCTTGCCATAGAAATGAGTGATGAAAAACCAGAAGGAAGAAGTAGGAAAGCAGAGATTCAGAAGGAACACAGCACCTCCATACACCTATCTAAAATTCCCACCATTGGATTACATGAGTAACTTTATCTTTATTTTCTATTTATTTTATTATCATTATTTAAACCAATAATCTCTTAATCCATTTACATCCGCCAGACTGGGATTTACAAGATGACCATAGCTTGCTTCATACCAACAATCTCTGTGGGATCGACCCTTACTCACGTAAGGTATTACTTGGACGACCCAGTAAACTTGCTGGTTAGTTGTGCGGAGTTGTGACAAAGTGAGATTCACGTTTGAGAGCACCAAGTCTTTGGAGCCATTGTTGATGATCACAATTTTGTCCACCAAGTTTTTGGCGCCGTTGCTGGGGATTGTTCGAGTATGAACAACTGACGGTTCATCTTGTTGCTCAGATTAGGTAATTTTCTTTTCAAAAAGTTTTCAAAATTTTTTTCAAAATTTTTCTTTGTTTTCGTTTTTCCAAAAAAATTATTTTCGAAAAAAAATTTTAAATTATTCTATGGCTTCAAAACTTTGAATAATGAATTCTAGAGTTTCATGGTAACATGTTGAATCCTAGCTGGCCGTAAAGCTATATCCAAACTCCTTTGGGATTGGTCTTCAACTAATCACCACAATGCATGTAATGCCATCCTAAAGCTGGCTGGCTATTAAGCCATGTCCAACCCCTGAATTGGAGCTTTAGGCTAGCATAAAAAGATTCCTGGAATTCTTCTTAAAGATTT
Organism: Arachis stenosperma; assembly: GCF_014773155.1. Lineage (NCBI taxonomy): Eukaryota > Viridiplantae > Streptophyta > Magnoliopsida > Fabales > Fabaceae > Arachis > Arachis stenosperma. The sequence goes on along the minus strand of NC_080378.1, from coordinate 58,611,941 downwards.
TGAATTTCTTATTTTCTTTTTACATATGTTTTTCGAAAAAAAATATAATAAAAATATAAAAAAATTAGAAAATCATAAAAAATCAAAAATATTTTGTGATTCTTGTTTGAGTCTTGAGTCAATTTTTAAGTTTTGTGTCAATTGCATGTTTTTAAAAAATTTATGCATTATTTTTCGAAAATTTCATGCATTCATAGTGTTCTTCATGATCTTCAAGTTGTTCTTGGTAAGTCTTCTTGTTTGATCTTGATGTTTTCTTGTTTTGTATCTTTTGTTGTTTTTCATATGCATTTTTTGTTTGTTAGAGTCCAAGCATTAAAGAATTCTAAGTTTGGTGTCTTGCATGTTTTCTTTGCATCAAAAATTTTTTAAAAATATGTTCTTGATGTTCATCATGATCTTCAAAGTGTTCTTGGTGTTCATCTTGACATTCATAGTGTTCTTGCATGCATCTTGTGTTTTGATCCAAAATTTTTATGTTTTGGGTCATATTTGTGTTTTTCTCTCTCATAATTAAAAATTCAAAAATAAAAAATATCTTTTCCTTAATTTTCTCATAATTTTCGAAAATTTGAGTTGACTTAGTCAAAAATTTTTAAAATTAGTTGTTTCTTACAAGTCAAGTCAAATTTTCAATTTTAAAAATCCTATCTTTTCAAAACATTTTCAAAAATCAAATCTTTTTCATTTTTATCTTATGATTTTTGAAAATTTAAAAATATTTTTCAAAAATCTTTTTCTTAATTTTATCTTTATTTTCGAAAATTATGCTAACAATCAATGTGATTGATTTCAAAAATTTGAAGTTTGTTACTTTCTTGTTAAGAAAGGTTCAATCTTTAAATTCTAGAATCATATCTTTTAATTTATTGTTAGTCAAGTAATTAATTTTAATTTTAAAAATTAAATCTATCTTATTTTATCTTTTATATCATATCTTTTTCAAAATTTTATCTTTTTCAAAAATTTGATTTTAAAACATCTTATCTAACTTCTTATCTTCTTATCTTTTCAAATTTGATTTTAATATCTTTTTCAACTAACTATTTGACTTTTTGTTTGTTTCTTATCTTTTTCAAAACCACCTAACTACTTCTCCCTCTCTAATTTTCGAAAATATCTCACCTCTTTTTCAAAATTCTTTTTAATTAATTAACTAATTGTTTTAAAATTTTAATTTTAATTCTATCTCATCTTTAATTTTTGAAAATCATTAACTCCTTTTCAAAATTAATTTTCGAATTCTCTCTCTCATCTTCTTCTATTTATTTATTTATTTACTAACACTTCTCTTCACCTCTCTTCATCTCCAATCACTGCTTCTATCCTCACCCTTGTGTTTGGGTTCTTCTTCACTTTTGTTCCTTTCTTCTTCTACTAATAATAAGGATCCTCTTTACTGTGACATAGAGGATTCCTCTTCTTTTCTTATTCTCTTCTCTTTCATATGAGGAGGAACAAGGAAAAAGGCATCTTTGTTGAAGCTGATCCAGAACCTGAAAGGACTCTGAAGAGGAAACTAAGAGGAGCTAAATTACAATAATCCAGAGGCAACCTTTCTGAAATTTTCGAACAAGAGAAGGGGATGGCAGCCGAACCCAAAAACAATAATGCAAGGAGGATGCTTGGTGATTTCACTAAACCAACGTCCAAGTTTGATGGAAGAAGCATCTCAATTCCTGCCATTGGAGCAAACAATTTTGAGCTGAAACCTCAATTAGTTGCTTTGATGCAACAGAACTGCAAGTTTCATGGACTTTCATATGAAGATCTTTATCAGTTTTTAACTGAGTTCTTGCAGATTTGTGAGACTGTCAAGACAAATGGAGTAGATCCTGAAGTCTACAGGCTCATGCTTTTCCCTTTTGCTGTAAGAGACAGAGCTAGAACATGGTTGGACTCACAACCTAAAGATAGCCTGGACTCCTGGGATAAGCTGGTCACGACCTTCTTGGATAAATTCTTTCCTCCTCAAAAGTTGAGCAAGCTTATAGTGGATGTTCAGACGTTCAAGCAAAAAGATGGTGAATTCCTCTATGAAGCTTGGGAAAGATACAGGCAAATGACCAAAAAGTGTCCTTCTGACATGTTTTCAGAATGAACCATATTAGATATATTATATTATGGTCTATCTGAATTTTCCAAAATCTCATTGGACCATTCTGCAGGTGGATCCATTAACTTAAAGAAAATGCCTGCAGAAACTCAAGAACTTATTGACATGGTTGCAAATAACCAATTCATGTACACTTCTGAGAGGAATTTCGTGAATAATGGGACGCCATAGAGGAAGGGAGTTCTTGAAATTGATGCTCTGAATGCCATATTAGCTCAGAATAAAGTGTTGACTCAGCAAGTCAACATGATTTCTCAAAGTTTGAATAGATGGCAAAATGCATCCAACAGTACTAAAGAGGAAGCTTCTGAAGAAGCTTATGATCCTGAGAACCCTGCAATAGCAGAGGTAAATTACATGGGTGAACCTTATGGAAACACCTATAATTCATCATGGAGAAATCATCCAAATTCATCATGGAGAAATCTCAATAAGGCTTTAATAATGGTGGAAGAAACAGGCTAAGCAATAACAAGCCTTTTCCATCATCTTCTCAGCAACAGATAGAGAATTCTGAGCAGAGCCCCTCTAATTTAGCAAATTTAGTCTCTGATCTGTCTAAGGCTACCTTATGTTTCATGAGTGAAACAAGGTCCTCCATCAGAAATTTGGAGGCACAAGTGGGCCAGCTGAGTAAGAAAGTCATTGAAACTCCTCCCAGTATTCTCCCAAGTAATACAGAAGAAAATCCAAAAGAAGAGTGCAAGGCCATTGATGTAATCAATATGGCCGAATGCACAAGGGAGGAGAAGGACGAAAATTCTAGTGAGGAAGACCTCCTGGGACGTCTCTCAAACAAGAAGGAGTTCCCTATTGAAGACCTAAAGGAATCTGAGGCTCATATAGAGACCATAGAGATTCCATTAAATCTTCTTCTGCCATTCATGAGCTCTGAAGATTATTCTTCCTCTGAAGAGGATGAAGATGTAACTGGAGAGCAAGTTGCTCAATATCTAGGAGCCATCATGAAGCTGAATGCCAAGTTATTTGGTAATGAGACTTGGGAAGGTGAACCTTCCTTGCTCATTAGTGAACTTGATACATGGGTTCAGCAAACTCTACCTCAAAAGAAACAAGATCCTGGGAAATTCTTAATGCCCTGTACCATAGGCACCATGACCTTTGAAAAAGCTCTGTGTGACCTAGGGTCAGGCATAAATCTTATGCCACTCTCTGTAATGGAGAAGCTGGGGGATCATTAAGGTACAGCCTGCCTTATTCTCATTACAATTGGCAGACAAGTCAGTAAGACAAGCTTATGGATTAGTAGAGAATGTGTTGGTAAAGGTTAAAGGCCTTTTCATTCTTGCTGATTTCATAATCTTAGACACTAGGAAGGAGGAGGATGAATGCATTATCCTTGGAAGACCTTTCCTAGCCACAACAGAAGCTGTGATAGATGTTAACAGAGGAGAATTAGTCCTTCAATTGAATGGAGACTACCTTGTGTTTAAGGCATACCGCTATCCTTCTGTAACAAGGGAGAGTAAGCATGCAGAGCTTCTCTTAGTACAGAGTCAAAGAGAGCCCCCACAATCAAACTCTAAGTTTGGTGTTGGGAGGCCACAACCAAACTCTAAGTTTGGTGTTGAACCCCCATATCCAAACTCTAAGTTTGGTGTTGGGAGTCCACAACATTGACCTGATTACCTTTGTGGCTCCAAGAGAGCCCACTGTCAAGCTAGTGACACTAAAAGAGCGCTTGTTGGGAGGCAACCCAATTTTTATTTATCTAATTTTATTTTATTTTCATTGTTCTTTTATGTTTTATTAGGTTCATGATCATGTGGAGTCACGAAAAAAAATATTAAAATTAAAAACAGAATCAAAAATAGCCGAAGAAAAATCACACCCTGGAGGAAGGACTTACTGGGGTTTAAACACCAGTAAGGAGCATCTGGCTGTCGTTCAACGCCAGAACAGAGCATGAATCTGGCACTGAACGCCAGTAACAAGCATGGAACTGGCGTTCAACGCCAGAACATGCTACACATGGGCATTGAACGCCCAAAATGAGCATCACTTCGGCGTTTAAATGCCAGAATTGCATGCAAAGGCATTTTACATGCCTAATTGGTGCAGGGACGTAAATCCTTGACACTTCAGGATCTGTGGACCCCACAGGATCATCTCAGGATATGTGGACCCCACAGGATCCCCACCTACCATATTCTCACCTTACCTTCTAATAATCCTATAACACACTTTCCCAAAAATCCTTCACCAATCACCTCAATCTCTCTTCCCAATTACCCCCTTCACCACTCACATCCTTCCACTCTTTCCTATAAACCCACCTACCTTCAAATTCAAATTTCTTTCCCACCCAAACCCACCCTAAATGGCCGGACCTACTGGTGGACGAAATTGTGATCCTTATTCTTTAAGTTGCACTCCTTGTAAAATTATGGAATTTAAGAAATTGGCACGAGGGAACCATGGATCATTTGTGATCAATGTTCTAACTATTTTGAGAGGCATCATTATTATGGCACTGGTTGAATCCACAACTCCGTTCAACTAACCAGCAAGTGTACTGGGTCGTCCAAGTAATAAACCTTACGTGAGTAAGGGTCGAATCCACAGAGATTGTTGGTATGAAGCAAGCTATGGTCACCTTGTAAATCTCAGTCAGGCAGATTAAATATTGATTTATGGTTTCAAAAATTAATAATAAAAGGAAATAACAAAAGGGATAGAATACTTATGCAGATTCATTGGTAGGAATTTCAGATAAGTGAATGGAGATGCTGTATGACTCAAGGACGCCTGCTCTCCTACTGCTTCTACTCAGTCCTTCTTACTCCTTTCCATGGCAAGCTTTGTATAGGGGTTCACCATCAGCGGTGGCTACTTTCAATCCTCTCGGGAAAATGATCCTATGCGGCTGTCACTCGCACGGCTAATCGTCTGGAGGCATCACCCATGGTTGATGGCTACATCCCATCCTTGCAGTGAAAACTAATGCTCACGCACTCTGTCACAGTACGACTAATCACTGGTTGGTTCCTGTGCCTACTGGAATAGAATCCCTTGATTGTTTTGCGTCTGTCACTAACGCCTAGCACTTGCAAGTTTGAAGCACGTCACAGTCATTTATTACCGGAATCCTACTCGGAATACCACAGACAAGGTTAGACTTTCCGGATTCCCAGGATCCTACTCGGAATACCACAGACAAGGTGAGACTTTCCGGATCCTCATAAATGCCGCCATCTATCTAGCTTATACCACGAAGATTCTGTTGGGGAATCTAAGAGATACGCATTCAAGCTCTGTTGCATGTAGAACGGAAGTGGTTGTCAATCACGCGCGTTCATAAGTGAGAATGATAATGAGGGTTATCTAACTCATCACATTCATCATGTTCTTGGGTACGAATGAATATCTTGGAATAAGAATAAAAGAGGAATTGAATAAAAGAAAATAGAATTTCATTAATACTTGAGGTACAGCAGAGCTCCACACCCTTAATCTATGGTGTGCAGAAACTCCACCGTTGAAAATACATAAGCAAAAGAGGTTCAGGCATGGCCGAATGGCCAGCCCTCTCCATGATCAAGTGACCGAATATTCAAAGAGATTAAACTGTCAAAAGATGTCTAATACAATAGATAAATGTCCTATATATACTAGACTAGCTACTAGGGTTTACATGAGTAAGTAATTGATGCATAAATCCACTTCCGGGGCCCACTTGGTGTGTGCTTGGGCTGAGCTTGATCTATCCACGAGCTGAGGCTTCTCTTGGAGTTGAACTTCGAGTTATGACGTGTTTTGGGCGTTCAACTCCGGATCATGACGTTTTTCTGGCGTTTAACTCCAGACAGCAGCATATACTTGGCGTTCAACGCCAAGTTACGTCGTCATTCTTCAAATAAAGTATGGACTATTATATATTGCTGGAAAGCCCTAGATGTCTACTTTCCAACGCCGTTGAGAGCGCGCCAATTGGAGTTCTGTAGCTCCAGAAAATCCATTTCGAGTGCATGGAGGTCAGAATCCAACAGCATCAGCAGTCCTTTTGTCAGCCTTTTTCAGAGTTTTGCTCAAGTCCCTCAATTTCAGCCAGAATTTACCTGAAATCACAGAAAAACACACAAACTCATAGTAAAGTCCAGAAATGTGAATTTAACATAAAAACTAATGAAAACATCCCTAAAAGTAGCTTGAACTTACTAAAAACTACCTAAAAACAATGCCAAAAAGCGTATAAATTATCCGCTCATCACAACACCAAACTTAAATTGTTGCTTGTCCCCAAGCAACTGAAAATCAATTAGGATAAAAAGAAGAGAATATACTATAAATTCCAGAATATCAATGAATATTAATTATAATTAGATGAGCGGGACTTGTAGCTTTTTGCTTCTGAACAGTTTTGGCATCTCACTTTTTCCTTTGTAGTTTAGAGGGATTGGCGTCTCTGGGGAACTTAGAATTTTGGGATAGTGTTATTGACTTTCTTAGTTAAGCATGTTGATTCTTGAACACAGCTACTTATGAGTCTTGGCCGTGGCCCTAAGCACTTTGTTTTCCAGTATTACCACCGGATACATAAATGCCACAGACACATAGCTGGGTGAACCTTTTCAGATTGTGACTCAGCTTTGCTAGAGTCCCCAGTAAGTGGTGTCCAGAGCTCTTAAGCACACTCTTTTGCTTTGGATCACGACTTTAACCACTCAGTCTCAATCTTTTCACTTGGACCTTCATGACACAAGCACATGGTTAGGGACAGCTTGATTTAGCCGCTTAGGCCTGGATTTTATTTCCTTGGGCCCTCCTATCCATTGATGCTCAAAGCCTTGGATCCTTTTTACCCTTGCCTTTTGGTTTTAAGGGCTATTGGCTTTTTCTATTGCTCCTTCTTTTTCTATATACTCTTTTTAGCCATTTTTTTTTCACTGCTTTTTCTTGCTTCAAGAATCAATTTCATGATTTTTCAGATCATCAATAACATTTCTCTTTGTTCATCATTCTTTCAAGAGCCAACAATTTTAACACTCATAAACAACAATATCAAAAGACATATGCACTGTTCAATCATTCATTCAGAAAACAAAAAGTATTGTCACCACATCAATATAATTAAACTAAATTCAAGGATAAATTCAAAATTCATGTACTTCTTGTTCTTTTGGATTAAAACATTTTTTCTTTTAAGAGAGGTGAAGGATTAATGGAATTTATTCATAGCTTTAAGGCATGGTTACATACTAATGATCATGAAATAAAGACACAAAACATAGATAAACACAATAATTAAAAACCGAAAACAGAAAGAAATAAAGAACAAGGAATGAATCCACCTTTAGTGGCGTCTTCTTCTTGAAGGACCAATGATGTTCTTCAGTTCTGCTATGTCCCTTCCTTGCCTTTGTTGCTCCTCCCTCATTGCTCTTTGATCTTCTCTTATTTCTTGGAGAATGATGGAGTGCTCATGATGTTCCACCCTTAGTTGTTCCACATTATGGCTCAGATCTTCTAAGGAGGTGTTGAGTTGCTCCCAATAGTTGTTGGGAGGAAAGTGCATTCCTTGAGGCATTTGTTGATGATGAACTTCCTCATGTTCTTCTTGAGGGCCGTGAGGAACTTCTCTTGTTTGCTCCAACCTTTTCTTGGTGATGGGCTTGTCTTCTTCAATGGAGACATCTCCATCTATGATAACTCCAGCTGAGTAACATAGATGGCATATAAGGTGGGGGAAGGCTAGCCGTGCCATGTGTGAAGGCTTGTCAGCTATTTTGTAGAGTTCATTGGAGATGACTTCATGAACTTCTACTTCCTCTCCAATCATGATGCTATGAATCATGATGGCCCGATCCACAGTAACTTCAGATCGGTTGCTTGTAGGGATGATGGATCTTTGGATGAACTCCAACCATCCTCTAGCTACAGGCTTGAGGTCCAGTCTTCTTAGTTGGACTGGCTTGCCTTTGGAGTCTATTCTCCATTGGGCGCCTTCCACACAAATGTCCATTAGGACTTGGTCCAACCTTTGATTAAAGTTGACCCTTCTTGTGTAGGGGCGTTCATCACCTTGCATCATGGGTAAGTGAAATGCCAACCTCACATTTTCCGGACTGAAATCTAAGTATTTCCCCCGAACCATTGTGATGTAGTTCTATGGATTCGGGTTCATACTTTGATCATGGTTCCTAGTGATCCATGCATTGGCATAGAACTCTTGAACCATCAATATTCCGACTTGTTGCATGGGGTTGGTTATGACTTCCCAACCTCTTCTTTGGATTTCATGTCGGATTTCCGGATACTCATTCTTTTTGAGCTTGAAAGGGACCTCAGGGATCACCTTCTTTCTTGCCACAACATCATAGAAGTGGTCTTGATGGCTTTTGGAGATGAATCTTTCCTTCTCCCATGACTCGGAGGTGGAAGCTTTTGCTTTCCCTTTCCCTTTTCTTGAGGAAACTCTGGCCTTAGGTGCCATTGGTAATGGAAAAACAAAAAAAACTTATGCTTTTACCACACCAAACTTAAAATTTTGCTCGTCCTCGAGCAAGAAAGAAAAGAAGAGTAGAAGAAGAAGAAGAGAATATGGTAGAGAGGGAGAGAGTAGGTTCGGCTATATGGGAGAAGAAGGGGTTTGTGGTGTGTGAAAATGAAGAAGAATATGAGGTTATTTATAGGGAGAGGGAGGGTGGTAGTTCGGCCATTTTGGGTGGGAATGGGTGGGAAATTGAATTTGAATTTTATGAGGGTAGGTGGGGTTTATGGGAAAGGGGAGGTTGATGTGAATGGTGAATGGGGTAATTGGGAAGAGAACTTGAGGTGATTGGTGAAGGTTTTTGGGAAGTGTGATATGGGGAAGGGTGAAATGAGATTTGGATTAGGAGAGTGTGATTAGGATTAGAAGGTAAGGTGGGAATATGGTAGGTGGGGATCCTGTGGGGGCCACAAATCCTGAGGTGAGGATCCTTTGGGGTCCACAGATCCTGAGGTGAAAACAAATACCATTCCTTCACCATATAGGCATGTAAATTGCCTTCATGCATCATTCTGGCGTTCAAACGCCCATTGGTGCATGTTCTGGGCGTTCAACGCCCATGTAATGCATGTTTCTGGCGTTGAACGCCAGTTTCATGCTTGTTCCTGGCGTTCAGCGCCAGTTTGTCCTCTCTGTGCACCATCCTGGCGTTTAACGCCAGGTTGTTGCTTGTTTTGGGCGTTCAGCGCCAGAATGGTGCTCTGTTCTGGCGTTGAACGCCGGCCAGATGCACCTTACTGGCGTTGAACGCCAGTCTGCGCTACCTCCAGGGTGAAAAATTTTTTTCTTCTGTTTTTGACTCTGTTTTTAATTTTTTTGATTTTTTTTGTGACTCCTCATGATCATGTACCTAATAAAACACAAAAATAACAAAGAAACAAAATAAAATAAAATTAGATAAATAAAATTGGGTTGCCTCCCAACAAGCGCTTCTTTAATGTCAATAGCTGGACAGTGGCTCTCATGGAGCCACATGGTGATCAGGTCAATTTAGTGTGTAGTCCCAACACCAAACTTAGAGTTTGGATATGGGGTTTGAACACCAAACTTAAAGTTTGGTTGTGGCCTCACAACACCAAACTTAGAGTTTGACTGTGTGGGCTCTTCTTGACTCTGAACTGAGAGAAGCTCTTCATGCTTACTCTCTTTTGTCACAGAGGGATGGCCATGTGCCTGAAACACAAGGTAGTCCCCATTCAATTGAAGGACTAACTCACCTCTGTTGACATCTATCACAGCTCCTGCTGTGGCTAGGAAAGGTCTTCCTAGGATGATGCATTCATCATCTTCCTTCCTAGTGTCTAGGATTATGAAATCAGTAGGAATGTAAAGGCCTTCAATCCTTACTAGCACGTCCTCCACTATTCCATAAGCTTGTCTCATGGACTTGTCTGCCAATTGTAATGCAAACAAGGCAGGTTGTACCTCAATAATCCCCAGCTTCTCCATTACAGAGAGTGGCATCAGGTTTATCCCTGACCCCAGATCACATAGAGCTTTTTCAAAGCTCATGGTGCCAATGGTGCAAGGTATTAAGAACTTGCCAGGATCTTGTTTCTTTTGAGGTAGAGTTTTCTGAATCCAAGAATCCAGTTCACTAATGAGCAAGGTAGGTTCACTTTCCCAAGTCTCATTACCAAACAACTTGGCATTCAGCTTCATGATAGCTCCTAAATATTGAGTAACTTGCTCTCCAGTAACATCTTCATCCTCTTCAGAGGAAGAATAGCCCTCAGAGCTCATGAATGGCAGAAGGAGGTTTAATGGAATCTCTATGATCTCTATATGAGCCTCAGATTCCTCTGGATCCTTAATAGGAAACTCCTTCTTGCTTGAGGGACGTCCCAGGAGGTCTTCCTCACTAGGATTTTCGTCCTTCTCCTCCCTAGTGCATTCGGCCACTTTGACCAAATCAATGGCCTTGCACTCTCCTTTTGGATTTTCTTCTGTATTGCTTGGGAGAATACTGGGAGGAGTTTCAATAACTTTCTTACTCAGCTGGCCCACTTGTGCCTCCAGATTTCTAATGGAGGATCTTGTTTCATTCATGAAACTGAAAGTGGCCTTTGACAGATCAGAGACTATATTGGCTAAATTAGAATTGTTTTGTTCAGAGTTCTCTGTCTGTTGCTGAGAAGATGATGGATATGGCTTACTATTGTTCAGCCTATTGCGTCCACCATTGTTAAAGCCTTGTTGAGGCTTTTGCTGATCCTTTCAGGAGAAATTTGGATGATTTCTCCATGATGAGTTATAGGTGTTTTCATAAGGTTCACTCATGTAATTAACCTCTGCCATGGCAGGGTTCTCAGGATCATAAGCTTCTTCAGAAGCTGCCTCTCTAGTACTGTTGGATGCATGTTGCAATCCATTCAGATTTTGAGAGATCATGTTGACCTGTTGAGTCAACACTTTGTTCTGAGCCAATATGGCATTCAGAGCATCAATTTCAAGAACTCCTTTCTTCTGAGGTATCCCATTATTCACGGAATTCCTCTCAGAGGTATACATGAACTAGTTGTTTGCAACCATGTCAATGAGTTCTTGAGCCTCTTCAGGCGTTTTCTTCAGGTGAATAGATCCACCTGCAGAATGATCCAATGACATTTTCGAAAATTCAGAGAGACCATAATAGAATATATCTAATATGGTCCATTCTGAAAACATGTCAGATGGACATCTTTTGGCCAGCTGCTTGTATCTTTCCCAAGCTTCATAGAGGGATTCACCATCTTTTTGTTTGAAGGTTTGAACATCCACTCTCAGCTTGCTCAGCTTTTGAGGAGGAAAGAATTTATCCAAGAAGGCAGTGACCAGCTTATCCCATGAGTCCAGGCTATCCTTGGGTTGTGAATCCAACCATACTCTAGCTCTGTCTCTTACAGCAAAAGGGAAAAGCATGAGTCTGTAGACTTCAGGATCAACTCCATTCGTCTTTACAGTCTCACAGATCTGCAAGAACTCAGTTAAAAACTGGTAAGGATCTTCAGATGGAAGTCCATAAAACTTGCAGTTTTGTTGCATTAAAGCAACTAGCTGAGGTTTCAGCTCAAAGTTATTGGCTCCAATGGCAGGAATGGAGATGCTTCTTCCATCAAACTTGGACGTTGGCTTAGTGAAGTCACCAAGCATTCTCCTTGCATTATTATTATTATTTTCGGCTGCCATCTCTTTCTCTTGTTCGAAAATTTCTAAAAGGTTGCTTCTGGATTGTTGTAATTTAGCTTCTCTTAATTTTCTCTTCAGAGTCCTTTCAGGTTCTGGATCAATTTCAACAAGAGTGCCTTTATCCCTGTTCCTTCTCATATGAAAGAGAAGAAAACAAGAAAAGAAGAGGAATCCTCTATGTCACAGTATAGAGATTCCTTTATGTTAGTAGAAGAAGAAAGGGGTAGAAGAATGAAGAGGGGGATTCGGATTTTGGATGAAGAGAGGTGAAGAGAAGTGTTAGTAATTAATTAATTAAATAGAAGAAGAGAAGAAAGGGAGAAGAATTCGAAAATAATTTTTGAAAAAGGGGTTAGTATTTTCGAAAATTAGAGATGAATTAAAATTAAAATTAAAACTTGAAACAATTAGTTAATTAAAAAGAATTTTTGAAAAAGGGAGAGGTATTTTCGAAAATTAGAGAGGGAAAAGTAGTTAGGTGGTTTTGAAAAAGATAAGAAACAAACAAAAAGTTAGTTAGTTGATTGAAAAAGATTTGAAATCAAAATTGAAAAAGATAAAAAGATAAGAAGTTAGATGGGATATTTTGAAATCAAATTTTGAAAAAGATAAAAATTTTGGAAAAAGATAAGATAAAAGATAAGATAAAAAAAATTTTTTTTTTTTAATAAAAAGATATTTTGAAAAAGATTTAATTTTTTAAAATGACTTGACTAACAAGAAACTACAAGATAAGATTCTAGAACTTAAAGATTGAACCTTTCTTAACAAGAAAGTAACAAACTTCAAATTTTTGAACCAATCACATTAATTGTTAGCTAATTTTCGAAAATTAGATGTAAAGATAAGAAAAAGATTTTAAGAATAATTTTGAAATTTTCGAAAAATAAAAAAAAGATATGATTTTTGAGAAAGATTTTGAAAAGATAAGATTTTTAAAATTGAAATTTTTGACTTGACTTGTAAGAAACAACTAATTTTAAAAATTTTGACCAAGTCAACCCAAAATTTCGAAAATTTGGAGGAAAATAAGGAAAAGATATTTTTTTTTTATTTTTGAATTTTTAATTATGAAAGAGAAAAATAACAAAAATATTCAATGCATGAAATTTTTAGATCAAAACCATGAATGCATGCAAGAATGCTATGAATGTCAAGATGAACACCAAGAACACTTTGAAGATCATGATGAACATCAAGAACATAATTTTGAAAATTTTTTGATGCAAAGAAAACATGCAAGACACCAAACTTAGAAATCTTTAATGCATGGACTTTAACAAACAAAAATGCATATGAAAAACAACATAAGACACAAAACAAGAAATCATCAAGATCAAACAAGAGGACTTGTCAAGAACAACTTGAAGATCATGAAGAACACTATGAATGCATGAGATTTTCGAAAAATGCAAGAAAAATTTTAAAAACATGCAGTTGACACCAAACTTAAAAATTAACACAGGACTCAAACAAGAAACACAAAATATTTTTGATTTTTATGATTTTATGATTTTTTTGTATTTTTATTATTTTTTTTCGAAAATATTCTTTGAAAAAAAAACGAAAATTAAAGAAAAATTTTTGAAAAAGATTTTTGAAAAGAAAATTACCTAATCTGAGCAACAAGATGAACCGTCAGTTGTCCATACTCGAACAATCCCCAGCAACGGCGCCAAAAACTTGGTGGACGAAATTGTGATCCTTATTCTTTAAGTTGCACTCCTTGTAAAATTATGGAATTTAAGAAATTGGCACGAGGGAACCATGGATCATTTGTGATCAATGTTCTAACTATTTTGAGAGGCATCATTATTATGGCACTGGTTGAATCCACAACTCCGTTCAACTAACCAGCAAGTGTACTGGGTCGTCCAAGTAATAAACCTTACGTGAGTAAGGGTCGAATCCACAGAGATTGTTGGTATGAAGCAAGCTATGGTCACCTTGTAAATCTCAGTCAGGTAGATTAAATATTGATTTATGGTTTCGAAAATTAATAATAAAAGGAAATAACAAAAGGGATAGAATACTTATGCAGATTCATTGGTAGGAATTTCAGATAAGTGAATGTAGATGCTGTATGACTCAAGGACGCCTGCTCTTCTACTGCTTCTACTCAGTCCTTCTTACTCCTTTCCATGGCAAGCTTTGTATAGGGGTTCACCATCAGCGGTGGCTACTTTCAATCCTCTCGGGAAAATGATCCTATGCGGCTGTCACTCGCACGGCTAATCGTCTGGAGGCATCACCCATGGTTGATGGCTACATCCCATCCTCGCAGTGAAAACTAATGCTCACGCACTCTGTCACAGTACGGCTAATCACTGGTTGGTTCCTGCGCCTACTGGAATAGAATCCCTTGATTCTTTTGCGTCTGTCACTAACGCCCAGCACTTGCAAGTTTGAAGTATGTCACAGTCATTCATTACCGGAATCCTACTCGGAATACCACAGACAAGGTTAGACTTTCCGGATTCCCAGGATCCTACTCGGAATACCACAGACAAGGTGAGACTTTCCGGATCCTCATAAATGCCGCCATCTATCTAGCTTATACCACGAAGATTCTGTTGGGGAATCTAAGAGATACGCATTCAAGCTCTGTTGCATGTAGAACGGAAGTGGTTGTCAATCACGCGCGTTCATAAGTGAGAATGATAATGAGGGTTATCTAACTCATCACATTCATCATGTTCTTGGGTATGAATGAATATCTTGGAATAAGAATAAAAGAGGAATTGAATAAAAGAAAATAGAATTTCATTAATACTTGAGGTACAGCAGAGCTCCACACCCTTAATCTATGGTGTGCAGAAACTCCACCATTGAAAATACATAAGCAAAAGAGGTTCAGGCATGGCCGAATGGCCAGCCCTCTCCATGATCAAGTGACCGAATATTCAAAGAGATTAAACTGTCAAAAGATGTCTAATACAATAGATAAATGTCCTATACATACTAGACTAGCTACTAGGGTTTACATGAGTAAGTAATTGATGCATAAATCCACTTCTGGGGCCCACTTGGTGTGTGCTTGGGCTGAGCTTGATCTATCCACGAGCTGAGGCTTCTCTTGGAGTTGAACTTCGAGTTATGACGTGTTTTGGGCGTTCAACTCCGGATCATGACGTTTTTCTGGCGTTTAACTCCAGACAGCAGCATGTACTTGGCGTTCAACGCCAAGTTACGTCGTCATTCTTCAAATAAAGTATGGACTATTATATATTGCTGGAAAGCCCTGGATGTCTACTTTCCAACGCCGTTGAGAGCGCTCCAATTGGAGTTCTGTAGCTCCAGAAAATCCATTTCGAGTGCATGGAGGTCAGAATCCAACAGCATCAGCAGTCCTTTTGTCAGCCTTTTTCAGAGTTTTGCTCAAGTCCCTCAATTTCAGCCAGAATTTACCTGAAATCACAGAAAAACACACAAACTCATAGTAAAGTCCAGAAATGTGAATTTAACATAAAAACTAATGAAAACATCCCTAAAAGTAGCTTGAACTTACTAAAAACTACCTAAAAACAATGCCAAAAAGCGTATAAATTATCCGCTCATCACCTACCCCCTCTCCTCTCCCTATATAAACCCCTCCATTCTCCTTAATTTTCACACAACACAAACCTCTCTTCTCCTTCTTGGCCGAATACACCTCTCCCCCTCTCCTCCATATTTTCTTCTTCTTCTTCTTCTTCTTTTCTTTCTTCTCTTGCTCGAGGGCGAGCAATATTTTAAGTTTGGTGTGGTAAAAACATAAGCTTTTTATTTTTCCATTACCATTAATGGCACCTAAGGCCGGAGAAACCTCTAGAAAAGGGAAAGGGAAGACAAAAGCTTTCACCTCCGAGTGATGGGAGATGGAAAGATTCATCTCAAAAGCCCATCAAGACCACTTCTATGATGTTGTGGCCAAGAAGAAGGTGATCCCCGAGGTCCCTTTCAAGCTCAAGAAAAATGAGTATCCGGAGATCCGACATGAGGTCTAAAGAAGAGGTTAGGAAGTTCTAACTAACCCCATCCAACAAGTCGGAATCTTAATGGTTCAAGAGTTCTATGCCAATGCATGGATCACTAGGAACCATGATCAAAGTAAGAACCCGAACCCAAAGAATTATCTTACAATGGTTCGGGGGAAATACTTAGATTTTAGTCCTGAAAATGTGAGGTTGGCGTTCAACTTACCCATGATGCAAGGAGATGCACGCCCCTACACTAGAAGGGTCAACTTTAATCAAAGGTTGGACCAAGTCCTTATGGACATATGTGTGGAAGGAGCTCAATGGAAAAGAGAATCCAAAGGCAAGCCGGTTCAACTAAGAAGACTGGACCTCAAGCCTGTGGCTAGAGGATGGTTGGAGTTCATTCAACGCTCCATCATCCCCACTAGCAACCGATCTGAAGTTATTGTGGATCGGGCCATCATGATTCATATCATCATGATTGGAGAGGAAGTAGAAGATCATGAAGTCATCTCCCATGAATTCTACAAAATAGCCGATAAGTCCTCTACTTTGGCAAGGCTAGCTTTTCCTTATCTTATTTGCCATCTATGTTACTCAGCTGGAGTTATCATAGAAGAAGACATCCTCATTGAGGAGGACAAGCCCGTCACTAAGAAAAGGATGGAGCAAACAAGAGAGTCCACTCATGGAACCCAAGAGACGCATGAGGAAGCTCATCACCAAGAAATCCCAGAGATGCCTCAAGAGATGCACTTTCCTCCCAACAACTATTGGGAACAACTCAACACTTCCTTAGAAGATTTGAGTTACAATGTGGATCAATTAAGGGTGGAACATCAAGAGCACTCCATCATTCTCCATGAAATTAGAGAAGATCAAAGAGCAATGAGGGAGGAGCAACAAAGGCAAGGAAGAGTTTAGTAACTATGTCTTAAAGTTATAAATAAATTCCATGAATCCTTCACCTCTCTTAAAAGAAAAATGTTTCTAATTCAAAAGAACAAGAAGTACATGATTTTCGAATTTATCCTTGAATTTAGTTTATATTGATGTGGTGACAATACTTTTTGTTTTCTGAATGAATGATTGAACAGTGTATATTTTTTATCTTGTTGTTTATGAATGTTAAAATTGTTGGCTCTTGAAAGAATGATGAACAAAGAAAAATGTTATTGACAATCTGAAAAATCATGAAATTGATTCTTGAAGCAAGAAAAAGCAGTGAAAAAGCAAAAGCTTGCGAAAAAAATTGGCAAAAAAAATAGAAAGAAAAAGAAAAAGCAAGCAGAAAAAGCCAATAGCCCTTAAAACCAAAAGGCAAGGGTAAAAAGGATCCAAGGCTTTGAGCATCAATAGATAGGAGGGCCCAAGGAAATAAAATCCAGGCCTAAGCGGCTAAATCAAGCTGTCCCTAACAATGTGCTTGTGGCATGCAGGTCCAAGTGAAAAGCTTGAGACTGAGTGGTTAAAGTCGTGATCCAAAGCAAAAAGAGTGTGCTTAAGAGCTCTGGACACCTCTAACTGGGAACTTTAGCAAAGCTGAGTCACAATCTGAAAAGGTTCACCCAGTCATGTGTCTGTGGCATTTATGTATCCGGTGGTAATACTGGAAAACAAAATGCTTAGGGCCACGACCAAGACTTAACTAGGAGAATCAATAACACTATCCAAAATTCTAAGTTCCCAGAGAAGCCAATCATTCTAAACTTCAAAGGAAAAAGTGAGATGCCAAAACTGTTCAGAAGCAAAAAGCTACAAGTCCCGCTCATCTAATTAGAATTAATATTCATTGATATTTTGGAATTTATAGTATATTCTCTTCTTTTTATCCTATTTGATTTTCAGTTGCTTGGGGACAAGCAACAACTTAAGTTTGGTGTTGTGATGAGCGGATAATTTATACGCTTTTTGGCATTATTTTTACACTACAAGAAAAGCACCCATTCAGGTACACTTGAAAAGTGTAGCCAAAAGTGAAAAAAAAATGATGCCTTAGGCTACGGCTACACTTTTTAGGCTACGGCTATGCTTTTTGGGGTGATTCCTATTCGGCCGTTGCCTATTCTCAAAGGCTACGCTTTTCTGTACCAAGGGCTATGCTTTTGGCATTTGGGAATAGGCTACGCTTTTCAAGTGATGCTGTCCAAGACCAAAGGCTATGCTTTTTAGCTTTCATTCTTCCAGAATAGGCTACGCTTTTTAACGCTACTGCATCTCTTCTAAAGCATAGCCACATTGTATACCATAGCTACTTTTTATAAGCGTAGCCTTAGGTCCTTTGTTTTTTTTTTTAATACTATAACTACTGTATATAAGTGTAGCCTTAGGTCTCTCATTGTTTTTTTTCTATATATATATATATATTAATTTTTGTCTAAAACCTAATATTTAATAATATAATTATATATATAATCCTATATTTTTAATTAAATTAGTGAAAGATTATAAAATAAAAATAAATACATAACAATACTATGTAATTATTCTTTAAATAATAAAAATTATCCTTAAACAAGATTTAGGTTGCCATAATAAATTAGTAGCCATAAAATCTTTTATTTGGGAATAATAAATTATTTCTCTAAAAATAAAATTTATTTCTCTAAAAATAAATTACTTCAAACATAAAATCTTTTATCTGAGAATAATACAAATTAGCAGCCATAATTCTAGCTAGTAAAGAAACATCCCTTATCACTTTAGGAGTCACTCTCTGATTACCCGCTCATTTATCCCTATGTTCTTCATTTATTGTAGAAGTAGCTCATTCCTGCTCTCATCTCATCTTGTGGTGTTGGAGGAGTTCTTCTAATTTCGTCCGCTCAAAATGCAGCTTGAATCTACACAAACAAAAGTGCATAATTATATAGAAAAATAATTAGGATTTGAAAAAGTGCAACAAAAAAAAAATAATTAACATATTAATCTTCTATTGGATTGAACTATACCAAATGTAGCTTAATACAATGATAGCCTACAATATGTAATACATCAGCATCCAACAAAAGAAAAAAATAACACAAAACCACTTCTTAATCAAGTCCAATCAATTTAACTCAATAAAAATGCCCAGCCTTTCATTTAAATAGGCTAAAAGTATGACAAACCCTGAGCCCAAGCCTATTTTCCCAAATCTACAACCAATTACAGATCATAAAATTGATCATTTCAACAACACATCCTCATAGCTAACTGGTTGAGTTTTACGAAAGATTTTCCTATTTCAAGAACAGATGCAGTAAAGTTGCAGCCACATCATGCACTTTGGCCAACCTTAAATACAAGAACCTTGCTTAATGCAACCATTAGCCAATAAGTATTTACAGTTTACACTACAGAATCATTTCACCAACACACCTTCTAAACTGAATCCTAACACTTCCCTCTGTCACTAAAGAAAGCACCACATAAGCTTCACAGTCGTCTAATAATTAGGGTACCTTAACAAAGTCACACCATTGATGAAGCAGTGGAAAGCGCCCAGCAAGAACTAATTTCCAAGCAGTTACTACCCTGCTTACAACTGCAGAGTATCATAATTCAAAAAGAGAAACATGTAAGGATTTTGCATACTGATTCACCACCATATGCAATTAATACAAGATTATGTCGAAGAAAATGACCGGGCTACTTCCAAGCAGTTACTGCGCTTTAAGAATTTCATTTTATATACCGGCTACTGATTTAGTACACTTCAGAAAACAGCAAGCAGTAATCAATTTGGAAAAATCATATAAAATCCATATTTGGTTGGATTCTCCTAAATTTTGGTGTGGTTGAACTACACTTACCCATATTTTACCCATTTTAAGTCCTAGAGCATTTTCACTTTTCTAGAAAAAGTTATGGCTCTTGAAATATGGTTTTATTTTAAGGAAAGGGCGCTGTCACATTAGTGAACAACCCTGCTTCCTTTAGGCACAACTTTCGCTACAAAACTCGAATTGCCCTGAAATTTGGACATAAAATACTATACATCCTAATATTTCACCCCTCTTTAGTTTCACCTCAAAAGAGTTTCAGAGTATTGAGATATATGGTTTTGAAGTTGCTGTTCCAGAATTCGGACAGCATTGTTTCTGTAGAAAATGACCATTTTCTAAAAATCATATCTCCCAAAACACACATTGGAAAATTCTGAAATTTTAGGGGAACAATCTAGACATCCCAAGGTTTTATAGAAAAATAATTTCACTCATTTTGAGTGGCTAGATTGCTCCTAGGTTTATTCACAATGTGCTGCCTAAAACTGCATAATTCTGCAACATGTAACCTTTGATTTTGAGAGGTCAAAAATTGATTCCTAGCTTTTTGCTCACCCTAACCTTGAATTCTAACTTTCTTTTACCTATTGGGTTCATTAATTTGTCAAGTATATATACATCATTCAGTCCCAATTTAACTGATATGTGATTTACTGCTTACACTAAAACCACAACAGAAACATGTTTTTCTTAATTTATTTATACAAAAATAAATAAAAACTTAAATTTTAAATTTACTAAAAATAAAAAATGTCTACCGCTATATAATATAAATAAAGATAACCAACTAATTCTTATCCATATTTTTTTGTCTGTTTGTAGGTCTAAAACATTATGAATTTGACTGTAAGAGTTTGAGTAGTGGTTTGTAAGCTTCTCTTTCAACTGGCCTCCTTTCACTATAAATTCTAACAATTAGCATATGAATTGCAGCATAAAAGACAAAGAAGATGATAAATGTCTAAAAATATTAACTTAGGAAACAAGCTTCCCTTTGTAGTACTTTCAAAGGGTTACCCTAAATAACTTTTTGGTGCCATCAAACTTTGATTTAGAGTTGCTGTCAAGTGCAAAGAAGGTCAAACTTTTGCAAATAATGGGGTAAAGACAACATTTAAATAACAAGAAGGCCATATATGAATAAAACCTTAGACACCAGAAAATACAATTGTTGTTAACATGAAATTTCAGTTGCTACATGTCATAAATCTCAATGCCCTCTATTGACACTAGGCATTATTGAAGGAGCTGCAATATAAAAAAGCATAACAAAATACGTGTAGAAAGAAAGAGTTTTCAAGACTTTGTGAGAGAGATGATATGAAACTGAATTACCTCATTCATTGATTACAAACAAGATACAAAGGGAGAACCTTGTATATGTGAGGGAACTAGCCTATACAGAAAGATATCCAAAATGGACTCAAAACAGGAAGCTTAAAACAGAATCTAACACCTGACTTACTATATAATATAGAATTGGAGGTTACAAACAAACTATTATTTCTAACTTCACCAGTAAATTAATGTATGCAGACATATGGGGACCATCACCAGTAAATTCAAGAAATGGTTTTCATTTTTATATTAGTTTTGTTGATGCATTTAGCAAATATACTAGTATCTTTCTTTTGGTCAATAAATCAGAAGCTTTTAAAGTCTTTAAACAATACAAATTGAGGATGGAGAAGTAAATAGGGCACTCCATTTTAGCTCTACAATCTGATCATGGTGGGGAATTTACTTCTCAAGTTTTTACTGTATTTTTAGTATTAGAAGGTATTATTCATAGATTGCCATGCCCTTATATTCATCAACAATAAGGCAATGTTGAGAGAAAGCACAGACATATAAAGATAGGTCTATTTTCTAGAAGAAACAGAAGCTGAAAACAGAGAAACGGAAGCCAACTTATTCATTGAGAAAATTATTAACTGCATTTGGATTCAGTCTCACAAACAAAAATACAGAGAAAATAGACAAGCTGTATATTAAATCACAATTCACAAACCCTAAAATACCACACAGCTTCATCAACAACATCATGCATGTTATCAAATTACAGTTCACAAACCCATATTTCACAGATTGAAATCCCCAAATTAAAAGCCCTAAAATGGGAACCCTAAGCCTCTGAAATTCCAGAACCAAATAGAAATCACTACATACCTATTCAATGATGTGAGCACAGAGAAGACGATTATGAGAAGCACGGAGATGACGATGGTGAGAGCGGCAGCAGCGACGATGGGGAGGGCGGCGCAGCGACGATCAGTGCAGGATGGCGAAGAGGAGCGATGGTCAGTGGTGCAGCAATGTGGAGAGTGGTGAGTGCGGATGACTGGTGAGTGGGGGGCGACGACGGTCACTGGCGAGATTGAGAGGGTTTCTTCTTGTATGAGAGGGTCAATGGTGAGAGTGAGTGGGTCAATGGCGAGAGCGACAATGAGAGGGTCAATGGCGAGAGTGAAGAGAGTGAGTGGGGGGGCTACGATCGACGGTGAGCTTTGGAGGCAGGGTTGCGAGGGTTTACGAAAGGGGATGAAGGTCGCGCTTTGGAGGTGATCAGTGAGATTTGGAGGGAGAGGGTCAACGGCGAGAGTGAAGAGAGTGAGTGGGGGGCGACGATCGACGGTGAGCTTTGGAGGCAGTGTTGCGAGGGTGTACGAAGTAGGTGCAGGCGAGGCAGGGTTGCGAGGATGAATGAAGGTGCGTTGTTCTTTGGAGGGAATGACAAAAATTTCACAAGTGTGTATGTGACTTTGCTTTAAGGGAAAAGAGGGAAAAATTCACTAAGTGTCAAATTTTTTGTTCTAGACACATTAGGCATCACTTTTAAAATGCACCCAAAACTTAATAATAGGCTACTCTTTAAAAGCGTCTCCTTTGATACAAAAAGTGAACCTATATATATTAACCTACGGCTACGCTTTATAAGTGATTTCTAAAATACCTAAGGCTACACTTTTTAAATGATGCCACAATTGTGTATCATTTTCTCATATAAAAAGGCAACACTGAGAAAAGCATAGTCTATTCATAGAATAGGCTACGCTTTTCAAATGTAGCTCAAAAAGTGTGTAGCTGAATGGGTATTTTTCTTGTAGTGTTAGGTAGTTTTTACTATAATCTAGTTACTTTTAGGGATGTTTTCATTAGTTTTTATGCTAAATTTACATTTCTGGACTTTACTATGAGTTTGTGTATTTTTCTGTTATTTCAGGTATTTTCTGGCTGAAATTGAGAGACCTGAGCAAAACTCTGATAAGAGGCTGACAAAGGACTGCTGATGTTGTTGGAATCTGACCTCTGTGCACTCGAAATAGATTTTCTGGAGTTACAGAACTTCAAATGGCACGCTCTCAACGGTGTTGGAAAGTACACATCCAGAGCTTTCCAGCAATATATAATAGTCCATATTTTATTCGAGATTTGACGACGTAAACTGGCGCTCAACGCCAGTTCCATGCTGCATTCTGGAGTCAAATGCCAAAAACACGCCACGAACCAGAGTTGAACGCCCAAAACACGTTACAACTTGGCGTTCAACCCCAAGAGAAGCCTCAGCTCGTGAATAGATCAAGCACAGCCCAAACATACACCAAGTGGGCCCCGAAAGTAGATTTATACATCAATTACTTACCTCTGTAAACCCTAGTAGCTAGTTTAGTATAAATAGAACTTTTTACTAGTTTATTAGATATCTTTTATTGTATTATTCAATCTTTGATCAGTTTATGCGATCTTAGACACTGGGGGGGGGGGGGCTGGCCATTCGGCCATGCCTGGACCTTTCACTTATGTATTTTTAACGATGGAGTTTCTACACACCATAGATTAAGGGTGTGGAGCTCTGCTGTACCTCAAGTTTTAATGCAATTACTACTATCTTCTATCCAATTCGATTTATTCCTGTTCTAAGATATTCGTTGCACTTCAACTTGATGAATGTGATGATCTGTGACACTCATCATCGTTCTCACCTATGAATGAGCGTGATTGACAACCACTTCCGTTCTACCTTAGACCGGGCGCATATCTCTTGGATTCCTTGATCAGAATCTTCGTGGTATAAGCTAGAATTGATGGCGGCATTCATGGGAATCCGGAAAATCTAACCTTGTCTGTGGTATTCGAGTAGGACTCTGGGATTGAATGACTGTGACGAGCTTCAAACTCCTGAAGGCTGGGCGTTAGTGACAGACGCAAAAGAATCACTGGATTCTATTCCAACCTGATTGAGAACCGACAGATGATTAGCCGTGCTGTGACAGAGCATTTGGACCATTTTTACTGAGAGGATGGGATGTAGCCATTGACAACGGTGATGTCCTACATACAGCTTGCCATAGAAAGGAGTGATGAAAAACCAGAAGGAAGAAGTAGGAAAGCAGAGATTCAGAAGGAACACAGCACCTTCATACACCTATCTGAAATTCCCACCATTGAATTACATGAGTAACTTTATCTTTATTTTCTGTTTATTTTATTATCATTATTTAAACCAATAATCTCTTAATCCATTTAAATCCGCCTGACTGGGATTTACAAGATGACCATAGCTTGCTTCATACCAACAATCTCTGTGGGATCGACCCTTACTCACGTAAGGTATTACTTGGACGACCCAATACACTTGCTGGTTAGTTGTGCGGAGTTGTGACAAAGTGAGATTCACGTTTGAGAGCACCAAGTCTTTGGAGCCATTGTTGATGATCACAATTTCGTCCACCAGGTCATAATATCTGCACGATGCGATCGCGTTGCACACGCTTTCGCGTGGGATGGGTGTGTTGTAAGTGACGCGTTCGCGTCAGGGACGCGTACGCGTGGGTTGTTGCTGCTAAACGCACAATAGCCGCATGATTCCAGCCCAACTTTCTGGGCGTTGGATCTTTACGTCAATATCCAGATCACGCGTTCACGTGAGTGACACGGATGCGTGGGAGGCCTTTTTCGCAATCGACGCGATCGCGTGGGGCATGCGGTCGCGTGGAATAATTTGGGCCTAAGGCACGCCTCCAGCCTTGCTTCAGCATGACTCTCTGTTCACTTTCCTTTTTTCTTTTATTGCACGTGTGACGCGGACGCGTCATCGACGCTGTCGTGTCACGTGCTCTCTTTCTTTTTTTATTATGCAGTATGCAGAATGCAAAATGCAGTGAATGTCATGCAAAAATTCAGGTTCAAACAAAATTCAAAAACATAGCAAAACAGAGAGGGAACGATCATACCATGGTGGGTTGTCTCCCACCTAGCACTTTTAGTTAAAGTCCTTAAGTTGGACATTTGATGAGCTTCCTGCTATGGTGGCTTGTCCTTGAATTCGTCCAGAAATCTCCACCAGTGTTTGGAATGCCAACATCCTCTGGGGTCCCAAACAAGGTACGTAAATCCCTTAGGTGAGTTCAAACAGGCTTGCAGGCTCTTGGAGTGTTGAATGGTAGAATAGATTCTAGGATCCGAAACTCTACTTTTACACCCATGTTTATCTTGATCTACATTTTTCCATCCGAGTGATAAGTAACCTGAATTCTCATTGCAGTGACCAAACAGCTTCCGAGA
This sequence comes from Arachis stenosperma, assembly GCF_014773155.1. Lineage (NCBI taxonomy): Eukaryota > Viridiplantae > Streptophyta > Magnoliopsida > Fabales > Fabaceae > Arachis > Arachis stenosperma. The sequence goes on along the minus strand of NC_080378.1, from coordinate 58,586,855 downwards.
TCCTTCCAATTGAGCTTGACACCAATTCTTGCACCTCAAATTAAAGTGCGAAACCTCATTGAATCTTGCATACCAGTGCTAAGTGCGAGTCATTCCCCTTTTTGTCTTAAAGCCGCAAAGAACTCTAAGTTGGCCATCTGTTTCAAGTAAACCATATTCAAGTGGAAAAGTAAAGATAAAGGTCAAGGATTTTACCCACTTGAAGTTTGTGTTGGGTGGTAATGGCCTTGGGATAGGTGTTTCTAGTGGTTCTGCAAGCTCTACTCCCTTGTGGTCTTCAGTGAATTCCTCCACTTCTTGGAAAATTTCTTCCATTTCAACCATGTCTTGATCAAAGTCACTGATATCTTCCTCATCACTTGAGTCCTAATTGGGAGGTTGAGAAAAGTCGACCTCTGTATCATCTTCGTATTCACTTGTGGAAGATTCTTCTGTCTCAAAAAATTCACTTGCGGATGCAAGTTCATTATTAAGAGAACTTGAGTGGTGACTATCATCATTCGGAAAACTTGGGTCTTGGGTAATTCCATCTAATTCTTCATAAGATACCTACCTTGGGGGTCATGCACTATCCTCCTTAGCATTAATTGTAACATATTCGACGGAATTCTCCACAACTCTGGGTTCCTACAGAGGTTCAGCATCTCCTAAATCCTCAACCAACTCTTCTTATTCTACAACGACAGCGTCCTCTACTTGTTCCAGTATGAAGTTGTGCTCTATGCTGTCTACTGGAGCTCCTAGTGTCTTCTTCGTGCTGTGTTCTTCATTAGATTCTCCACATGAAGCCATGGGAGTTTGTTGAGTGTCTGAACGTTTGAAAGATAATTGATTTATTGCTTGCTCCAGTTGATGAAGGGTTGCATGAAATTGGTCTACTGATTCTTCGAAGCGAACCTGTGATTCTTGGCTTGATGGATATGGACATGGTGCATAGGGTAGTGGTGGTCCTTGGGAGTAATTGGATTGGTGTTGGGGCGGATAAGGATCGTACGGTGGCGAATGGTGAAAAGAAGCTTGTGAGTATGGTGGTTCGAAGTTATGCTGAGAGGATGGTTTCTGAGCGTAGGGTGGGGCTCGTTGGTAGCAACAAGGGGGTCCACCAAATCTATCAATTGGGTATGCATTGTAGAATGGTCTTTCTCCATGATATCTAGGAGGATGTTGTTGTCTAAAGGTTTTAAGCAAGAAAAATAGATTGCAATAATTAATAAATTAATAACTAATAAAACTCTTGGCAAGGTATGAAAACTGGAAGTCCTATCCCAGTAATCCTTATCAATTGTGACGAGAATTGGATTTTTCTCTAACTAAGTTAACCTCTAACTATGAAGGTAAGTCAAGTGGATGGAATAAATTTGGTTCCTCAGGTCCTAGTCTTTCCTTGGAAAAGGCTAGAGTTATTGGAACTCGAGTTAATTCTTGAAGAATTCCAATTTTCAGTCGACAATGAGTTTTACAACTCAAGAGTTACCAATTAATCAATTAAAGCCAATAATATAGAAAGCTAGATAAAAATCATAGATCTGAAAATACATCAAATTATATTATATAAGAAAATCCTAACATGAATGGTGCATAAGCCAAATAGGCAACATAAGTAATACAAGCATCAAAGTATCTGAAAGTAAAAGAGAAATACAAAGTAAAAGGAATATTGAACCTGATATGAAGATGAGATAAATCCTAATCCTAAATCCTAAAAAAGAGGAGAGAGCCTCTCTCTCTAAAAACTACATCTAAACTATGAAAAGTGAAAATTACTCTCTATCTGATTGTCCTCTACCTATGAATGCATTTCCCCACTTCATAACTTCTAATCTGTGCCTCTTGGATTTGGATCTGGGCCTAAAGGGCCCAAAAATCACTGGAAACGAGATCTGCAAATTCTGCAGATCGCGCACGTCACGCGTCCGCGTGGGTCACGCGGTCGCATCCTCTGGAGTGTTGCTCTTCCACATGGTCGCGTCATCTGGAGAGTTCGCCTCATCCATGCGCTCGCATCGATTCTCTTTTGTGCGAACCACGCGTTTGCGTCGTCCATGCGGACGCGTCACTGCCAGTTGCTCCAAAACTCCAATTTGTGCTTTCCTTCCATTTTTGTATGTTTCCTTTCCATCCTTTAATTCATTCCTGCCCTATAAAACCTGAAAGTACTCAACACACAAATCATGGCATCGAATGGTAATAAAGGGTAGTTAAGATAATTACTTTTAAAGCATAGAAAACATGTATTTCATATATATATATATATATATATATATATATATATATATATATATATCACATAATAGGAAAGGGAAAGCAAAACTTATGTAATTTCTATGAATAAGTATGTGAAGGGTTGAATAAATCACTAAAATTGAGCACAATATATATCATTAAATATGGGTTTATCAACCTCCCCACACTTAAACAATAGCATGTCCTCATGCTAAACCTAAGATAAAGAATAAGGTAACGTGGTGGAATTTCATGCAATGCAATCTATCCTAGATGCAACTACCTAAATGAGTCATGCAAATCTAGTTATTATTCACCTATATATAAAGCTTCACATGTAGTTAGATTAATTCACATTCTCAAGGGATCATATATGCATAGCCAACCTTAGATAATGTTAAAGCACTTTTACAATTGAGATGGTTAAAGAAAATGTTTTTTTTTCAAACTTGCAAGACAATTAACAATAGAGGTAGATATATATGGTGATGAGCTATTGAACCCTCACTAGATTTTGTGTTTACTCTCTAGTCACTCAGTGTTTATTGGGTTACTCACTCTAATATTCTTTTTATCCTTGCTTTCTATAACTTTGTTCTTCATCTAACCAATCAACAATTATAGAATACAGACATGCAAAGATCATGAGGTCTTTTTGAGGTTAGGGCCAAGGTAGAGGTAAGAGTGTATGTATAAGGCTAAGTAAGCTAATAAGTGAATCCTTGATTAGTCTAAGATCTCACCTAACATATACATACTTTACACAAATCAAAAGTTTCTTAACCTATTTGCCCAAATTTTTCCACTTTGTATTACAAACTCATGCATTAAATTTAACTTCGTCCCATGTGCATTGGTTCTTTTATTTTGTGTTTGGGGAATTTTTTCGTATCCCCTTATTGAAAATAATTTTTTTTTTTGCACATGGTAATTTAATTATTTTGATTTCACATGAGCTTGCTTCCCAAATTTTTACATAACTCGTTCAATTTAATTTCCTACTTTTTCTATCATCCCATGTTTCCATAAAATTCTCCACACTTAAATTATACACAATTTCTATCTTAATCTAACCAAGGATTCAACTTGGGATTTTTATTTTGTTTTTCTACTTAAGGCTAGTAATGTGGTTATAAAACAGAAGGGGATTAAAAAGCTGAAGAGGGCTAACAAGGATGGCATAAAATGCAGGCTTTATTTAAGATAAGTGAGTTAATAATCAAATATGGCTTCAATCCTATCTTGGTATGTATCTATATTCTATATTGGACATATAGATTAAAGCAAGGTAAAGAACACTAGAATAAAAAAAGAAGGGCGAAGCACACAGGAATAAAAATTATGGTTTGAATGTAAGCATACAATTAGGCTCAAAACTCAAAGGCTGTGTGTTCTCAAGCTCATAAATCATATATCTTTTATGTATGTCATGTAAGTAGAAATTCAAGAGTTTTCATTCAACTCAATGTAAAATGTATTGGATGGCTTTAAAGTTTTAGTGTTTCTCCTTGATGAAATGTTGTTAACTTACTAACATGTAATGCTATATATACAAGGTGTGTGGATTGTTTTACTATACTATGGTTTTTAGCTTACTCTTTTTATTTTTCATTCAAATCAACTATCATATGCTAAAAAGGGTAAACTATACTAAATAATCCACATAATATATAACTAGTAAACTAATGTGCAAATTAAGCTAAAATATCCAAGATATATACAGCCCAAAGTGCATAATACAACAAATACAATAAAAGCAAAAGAGAGAAATGTGCAAAAATACAGAAAATGGACAAAATAAGAAGAGAGTCTGTAGTAGTTCACCAAAATGAATATATGCCAAAGATGGCGACCTCCCCACACTTAAATAATAGCATCGTCCTCGATGCTCACTCAAGCCTGGTGTGAAGGTGTGTCATCTCCAGAAGGATGGGCTGCTAGTGTCTCGGTGGTGGTCTGAGGATCTGTAGACTGAATGAGGGTAGGAGAATCTGTCTGCTGTAGAAGAGGGTCTGATTAGATAGGAATCTCGGGATCTATGGCCTGTATCTGGTGTGGCACCTCAGGATGTGGTGCAGCCTATTTTGGGTCTGCCTGCTCAGCCTGGGTAGGTGTCTCCTCCTCATGAGCGCTCGCCTCTGCCTCAGATATGTCAGAAGGGGTGTCAGGCTCGGAGGGAATGTCGCTGCCGGACCAGATCAACAACTTGAGGTGCTCATAGCGTCGCTTTTTGCGACGCTCCATACGATCCAGGCGGGCGAAGAGTCGATGCACCAAATGGTAGATAGGCTCAGGGGCAGCTGGAGGTGCAGTGGGCGGGGCAGGTGCAGCATTGGAAAAAGAGGGGGCAGCTGAAGGTGTGGCTGTCTCATCAGAAGCAGTAAGGAATAGAGGTCTGTAGCCCAAAGCCAGAAAGTTCCTACTGTGAGGAATGATCTTCTTGCAGTCCGCAGCAGGTGGCTTCTCATCAGCATCCTCCCAAGGCACGTCAGCTCGACGGCCTAGCTAGGTGACCAGATAAGGGAAGGGGATGGTGCCTCTGATATGGACCCTGGCCATATAGTTCCGGATGAATCGTGGCAGGTACAGGTCCTTACCCTCCATCACACACCAGATGAGGGTGATCATAGTAGCAGGCAGCTCTATTTCATGAGTGCTCGGCATAATATAGTTACTCAAGATCTGGTGCCAGAGCCGAGCTTCATCATTCAGGTATATCCGCTTAATTCCTTTAGGCATGGTGGTGTTCTTACCCATGACCCAAGGGACAGTAGGGTCAAGGGCTATCCTCTCCTTGACAGCATCCCAGTCAAATCTCAGAAAGCACATGTCCTCTTCAGCCTTTTGGTAACCGTCAGGCTGATCTGACTTAGGCTGAAGGCGCAGAATATCCTCAATGGCTTCTTCAGTGACCAGTATCTGTTTACCTCTGAGGTGCACTGCATCCAGGGAAGTCTTGAAATAATTGTAGTAAAACTCTCTTACCCAGGAAGCATTTACCTCAGTCAAGTTTCTCTCCAAGAAGAACCAGCCTCGTTGTTTGATTTGATCAGAGGAGTACTGCTGTAGTTCTTCGGGAATTTTCAAGGTCCGCTCCAGGTACAGATTTCTGGAGGTAGCAAACACGGGAAACTTCAGCTCACAGTATCGGTTTGCAAACTTAATTGGATCATTGGCAGGGAGGAGCATGTCAGCCATCTTCTGCGCGGTAAAGTGCTTTTCCCGCCAGGAGTCATCATGCAGAAGCTCCAGGAGAGACATAGAGGATTCACCTCTTTTCTGTTTGCTAGTTGTTGCTTTGCCCTTACCCCTGCCTTGAGAGTCAGACATCCTGAAAAACAAACTTTTCAAGATATAATTGAGGAATAAAAGCAGGAAAACAAGTAGGCAAATAATAAAATAAGCACAAAGTGGCAAATGAGCAGTAGAAAAATGAAATGAGCTAAGTAAATGTATATTTTGGATTGTTTTGGAGTTGAAAAGCTGAGATGAGAATTCACATTCCAAAATATGTTAGAAGTGGAAAAGGCTAGAGTTATTGGAACTCGAGTTAATTCTTGAAGAATTCCAATTTTCAGTCGACAATGAGTTTGACAACTCAAGAGTTACCAATTAATCAATTAAAGCCAAGAATATAAAAAGCTAGATAAAAATCATAGATCTGAAAATACCTCAAATTATATTATTTAAGAAAATCCTAACATAAATGGTGCATAAGCCAAATAGGCAACATAAGTAATACAAGCATCAAAGTATCTGAAAGTAAAAGAGAAATACAAAGTAAAAGGAATACTGAACCTGATATGAAGATGAGATAAATCCTAATCCTAATAGAAATCCTAATCCTAAATCCTAAGAGAGATGAGAGAGCCTCTCTCTCTAAAAACTACATCTAAACTATGAAAAGTGAAAATTACTCTCTATCTGATTGTCCTCTCCCTATGAATGCATTTCCCCACTTCATAACTTCTAATCTGTGCCTCTTGGATTTGGATCTAGGCCAAAAGGGCCCAAAAATTGATGGAAACGAGATCTGCAAATTTTGGAGATCGCGCACGTCACGCGTTTGCGTGGGTCACGCGGTCGTGTCATCTGGAGTGTTGCTCTTCCACGCGGTCGCGTCAGTCATGCGCCCGCGTCAGTTGTGTTTCGCAAGTCACGCGTTCACCTCATCCATGTGCTCGCCTCGATTCTCTTTTGTGCGAACCACGCGTTCGCGTCGTCCATGCGGACACATCACTACCAGTTGCTCCAAAACTCCAATTTGTGCTTTCCTTCCATTTTTGTATGTTTCCTTTCCAACCTTTAATTCATTCCTGCCCTATAAAACCTGAAAGTACTCAACACACAAATCACAGCATCGAATGGTAATAAAGGGTAGTTAAAATAATTACTTTTAAAGCATAGAAAACATGTATTTCATATATATATCACATAATAGGGAAGGGAAAGCAAAACTTATGCAATTTCTATGAATAAGTATGTGAAGGGTTAAATAAATCACTTAAATTGAGCACAATATATATCATAAAATATGTGTTTATCAGTCATCCCATCCCAGATCCTACTCGGAATACCACAGACAAGGTTTAGACTTTCCAGATTTCAGGAATGCTGCCAATCGGTTCTAGCCTATAGCACGAAGTTTCTAACCTCACGGACTCAGTCCGTAGATCAAAGACCCAAGAGACTATACTTCGGCTGTCGTCCAAGAAATACGTTGAATATCATGTAGACCGCTTGTGGTGGTCAGGCACGCAGATCTTGGCGAAGCGAGTAACGAAGATAGTGGGTGATTGTCACGGGTCACCCCTTCATTCTGACTTAACTGAATTAAGTATGAGAGTATACCTTGGAGAAGAAGTAAGCATGAATTGAAAAAAAAATAGTACTTGCATTAATTCATGAAGAATAGCAGAGCTCCGCACCTTAATCTTTGAGGTGTAGAAACTCCACCGTTGGAAAATACATAAGAACAGATAGCTTAGGCATGGCCGTGAGGCCATCCAAGCATAAGGTTGATCAAAAGATCAAAAAGTTCTAAAATTTATCAAATACAATAGTAAAAAGTGCTATTTATACTAAACAAGTTACTAGGGATTACAGAAAATAAGTAACTAAGTGCAGATAGTGCAGAAATTCACTTCTGGGGCCCACTTGGTGTGTGCTTGGGCTGAGCATTGAGCTTTACACGTGCATAGGCCTTTTCTGGAGTTAAACGCCAGCTTGGATGCCTGTTTCGGCGTTTAACTCTAGTTCTGGTGCCAGTTCCGGCGTTTTACGCCAGAAAAGGGTCTCTGGTGGGATTTTGGACGCCAGTTTGGGCCATCAAATCTCAAGCAAAGTATAAACTATTATACATTGCTAGAAAGCCCAAGATGTCTACTTTTCAATGCAATTAAAAGCGCGCCAATTGAGCTTCTATAGCTCCAGAAAAATCTACTTCGAGTGGAGGAGGGTCAGAATCCAACAACATCTGCAGTCCTTTCTCAGCCTCTGAATCAGACTTTTGCTCAGGTCCCTCAATTTCAGCCAGAAAATACCTGAAATTATAAAAAACACACAAACTCATACCAAAGTACAGAAATGTGTTTTTTGAATAAAAACTAAAAAAAAAATATATTAAAAAATAACTAAAACATACTAAAAACTACCTAAAAACAATGTCAAAAAGCATATAAATTATCCGCTCATTACAACACCAAACTTAAATTGTTGCTTGTCCCCAAGAAACCAAAAATAAAATAGGTTAAAAAGAAGAGAATATACAATAAATTTCAAAATATCAATGAATTTTACTTCTAATTAGATGAGCGAGACTAGTAGCTTTTTGCTTCTGAACAGTTTTGGCATCTCACTTTATCCTTTGATGTTCAGAATGATTGGCATCCATAGGAACTCATAATTCAGATAGTGTTATTGATTCTCCTAGTTTAGTATGTTGATTCTTGAACACAGTTACTTTATGAGTCTTGGCCATGATGCTAAGCATCTTGTTTTCCAGTATTACCACCGGATACATAAATGCCACAAACACATAACTGGGTGAACCTTTTCAGATTGTGACTCAGCTTTGCTAGAGTTCCCAGTTAGAGGTGCCCAAAGTTCTTAAGCACACTCTTTATGCTTTGGATAACGACTTTAACCACTCAGTCTCAAGCTTTTCACTTGGACCTTCATGACACAAGCACATGGTTAAGGACAGCTTGAATTAGCCGCTTAGGCCAGGATTTTATTCCTTTGGGGCCTCCTATCCATTAATGCTCAAAGCCTTGGATCCTTTTTACCCTTGAAATTTGGTTTAAAGGGCTATTGGCTTTTTCTACTTGCTTTTTCTTTTTCTTTGTTTTTTTTCTTTATTTTTCGCCACATTTTTTTTTTCGCAAGCTTTGTGTTTTTCACTGCTTTTTCTTGCTTCAAGAATCAATTTTATGATTTTTCATATTATCAATAACATTTCTCTTTTTTCATTATTCTTTCAAGAGCCAACAATTTTAACATTCATAAACTTCACTATAAAAAATATGCACGGTTGAAGCATTCATTCAGAAAACAAAAACTATTGCCACCACATCAAAATAATTGAACTAATTTCAAGATAAAATTCGAAATTCATGTACTTCTTTTTCTTTTGCAAATAGAAACATTTTTCATTTAAGAAAGGTGAAAGATTCATTGAACATTCATAGCTTTAAGACATAGACACTAAACACTAATGATAATGTAATGAAGACACAAACATAGACAAAACATAAAGCATAAAAACCAAAATACAGAAAAATAAGAAGAAGGAAATTAAAGAACAGGTCCACCTTAGTGACGGTGGCTAGTTCTTCCTCTTGAAGATCCTATCGAGTGCTTAAGCTCCTCAATATCTCTTCCTTGCCTTTGTTGCTCCTCCCTCATGGCTCTTTGGTCCTCTCTAATTTCATGGAGGATAACGGAGTGCCCTTGGTGCTCCATCCTTAGTTGCTCCATATTGGAGCTCAAATCTCCTAAAGAAGTATTGAGTTGCTCCCAATAGTTGTGTGGAGGAAAATGCATCCCTTGAGGCATCTCAGGGATTTTTATATGAGGAACTTCCTCATGCTCTTGTTGAGGTCCATGAGTGGTCTCTCTTGTTTGCTCTTGTTGGGGAGTTCCTTAGGAGGTGGTATGATAGGCTCATCTTCCATCTGGGTTGAAAAACTATGGGAAGGTCCCTCAACTCAGACTTCTGAGGTCTTCGGGTCAAGCATGGGAGTGTCCTCATCATCTTCGGGTGTAGGGAAAATCTTCCAATCAACCACAATATTGTCTTAAAAAGAGGTCTGCCTCGAGAGCAACAACCAGGAACTGAGCTTTCAGGTTTCCACCATTTCATCTATACTCTCAGCTATGGCCGCCTCAAGTACTACATATTTATCTCTGGACATGGTAACTTAATCTACCAAGTCAAGCTTCCCCTTGGAAACCCTGGGGTATCTCTCCTCGGCTTTCTTTTTCAAACCCTCCGCCATGGCTAAGGTGGCCTCATCTTGTTTTGTTCTCGCCTAAGCTTTGCCAAAGTAAAAATGTGGGAGACTTTTTCACCATTGGTGCGCGGAAATTGTGATCATCAATGGCGCCATCAACTTGGTACGCTCAATTGCAATCTCAACTCTTTATCACAACTTCGCACAACTAACCAGCAAGTGCACTGGGTCGTCCAAGTAATAAACCTTATGCGAGTAAGGGTTGATCCCACGGAGATTGTTGGTATGAAGCAAGCTATGGTCATCTTGTAAATCTCAGTCAGGCAGATTCAAATGGTTATGGATGATTTATGAATAAAGCATAAAATAAAGATAGAGATACTTATGTAATTCATTGGTGAGAATTTCAGATAAGCGTATGGAGATGCTTTGTCCCTTCCGTCTCTCTGCTTTCCTACTGTCTTCATCAAATCCTTCTTACTCCTTTCCATGGCAAGCTGTACGTAGGGTTTCACTGTTGTCAATGGCTACCTCCCATCCTCTCAGTAAAAATGTTCAACGCTCTCTGTCACAGCATGGCTATTCAGCTGTCGGTACTCGATCATGTCGGAATAGAATCCATTGATTCTTTTACGTCTGTCACTAACGCCCCACAATCGCGAGTTTGAAGCTCGTCACAGTCATTCAATCCTTGAATCCTACTCAGAATACCACAGACAAGGTTTAGACCTTCCGGATTCTCTTGAATGCCACCATCAATTCTAGCTTATACCACGAAGATTCCGATTAAGGGATCCAAGAGATATGCACTCAATCTAAGGTAGAACGGAGGTGGTTGTCAGGCACACGTTCATAAGTGAGAATGATGATGAGTGTCACGGATCATCACATTCATAAAGTTGAGGAACAAGTGATATCTTAGAACAAGAATAAGCTGAATTGAATAGAAGAACAATAGTAATTGCATTAATACTCGAGGTACAGCAGAGCTCCACACCTTAATCTATGGTGTGTAGAAACTCCACCGTTGAAAATACATAAGAACAAGGTCTAGGCATGGCCGAGAGGCCAAACCCTCAATAATGTTAGAACTAGACGTCCAAAGATGATCCTCAGATCTAAAGTGATCAAAAGATATAAATACAATAGCAAAAGGTCCTATTTGTAGAGAACTAGTAGCTTAGGGTTTACAAAGATGAGTAAATGACATAAAAATCCACTTCCGGGTCCACTTGGTATGTGCTTGGGCTGAGCATTGAAGCTTTCATGTGTAGAGACTTTTCTTGGAATTAAACGCCAGCTTTTGTGCCAGTTCCGGCGTTAAACGCCAGAATTCTTGAGCTGACTTGGAATGCCTGTTTGGGCCATCAAATCTCGGGCAAAGTATGGACTATTATACATTGCTGGAAAGCCCAGAATGTCTACTGTCCAACGCAATTGAGAGCGCGCCAATTGGGCTTCTTTAGCTCCAGAAAATCTACTTCGAGTGCAGGGAGGTCAGAATCCAACAGCATCTGCAGTCCTTTTCAACCTCTGAATCAGATTTTTGCTCAGGTCCCTAAATTTCAGCCAGAAAATACCTGAAATCACAAAAGAACACACAAACTCATAGTAAAGTCCAAAAAAGTTAATTTTAACTAAAAAATAATAAAAATATAATAAAAACTAACTAAAACATACTAAAAACAATGCCAAAAAGCGTATAAATTATCCGCTCATCACAACACCAAACTTAAATTGTTGCTTGTCCCCAAGCAACTGAAAATCAAATAAGATAAAAAGAAGAGAATATGCAATGAATTCCAAAAACATCTATGAAGATCAGTATTAATTAGATGAGCGGGGCTTTTAGCTTTTTGCCTCTGAACAGTTTTGGCATCTCACTTTATCCTTTGAAATTTAGAATGAATGGCTTCTTTAACAACTAAGTATGATGATTCTTGAACACATCTACTTTATGAGTCTTGGCCGTGGCCCAAAGCACTCTGTCTTCCAGTATTACCACCAGATACATACATGCCACAGACACATAATTGGGTGAACCTTTTCGGATTGTGACTCAGCTTTACTGGAGTCCTCAATTAGAGGTGTCCAGGGTTCTTAAGCACACTCTTTTTGCCTTGGATCATGACTTTATTTTTTTCTTTTTCTCTTTCTTTTTCCCTTTTTTTTCGTTTTTTCTCTTTTTTTTTGTGTTCACTGCTTTTTCTTGCTTCAAGAATAATTTTTATGATTTTTCAGATCCTCAGTAACTTGTCTCCTTTTTCATCATTCTTTCAAGAGCCAACATTCATGAACAACAAATTCAAAAGACATATGCAATGTTCAAGCATACATTCAGAAGTCAAAGTATTGCCACCACATCAAAATAATTAATCTGTTATAAAATTCAAAATTCATGCAATTCTTCTCTTTTTCAATTAAGAACATTTTTCATTTAAGAAAGGTGATGGATTCATAGGACATTCATAACTTTAAGGCATAGACACTAAGACACTAATGATCATGTAATAAGACACAAATATAGATAAACATAGGCATAGAAATTCAAAAAACAGGAAAATAAAGAACAAGGAAATTAAAGAACGGGTCCACCTTAGTGATGGCGGCTTGCTCTTCCTCTTGAAGATCTTATGGAGTGCTTGAGCTCCTCAATATCTCTTCCTTGCCTTTGTTCCTCATCTCTCATGATTCTTTGATCTTCTCTAATTTCATGGAGGATGATGGAATGTTCTTGGTGCTCCACCCTTAGTTGTCCCATGTTGGAACTCAATTCTCCTAGGGAGGTGTTGATTTTCTCCCAATAGTTTTGTGGAGGAAAGTGCATCCCTTGAGGCATCTCAGGGATTTCATGATGAGTGGGATCTCTTGTTTGCTCCATCCTTTTCTTAGTGATGGGCTTGTCCTCATCAATGAGGGTGTTTTCCTCTATGTCAATTCCAACTGAATAACAGAGGTGACAAATGAGATGAGGAAAGGCTAACCTTGCCGAGGTAGAGGACTTGTCCGCCACCTTATAAAGTTCTTGGGATATAACCTCATGAACTTCTACTTCCTCTCCAATCATGATGCTATGAATCATGATAGCCCGGTCTATAGTAACTTCGGACGGGTTGCTAGTGGGAATGATTGAGCGTTGGATAAACTCCAACCATCCCCTAGCCACGGGCTTGAGGTCATGCCTTCTTCGTTGAACCGGATTCCCTCTTGAATCTCTCTTCCATTGAGTGCCCTCTTCACAATGTCTATGATGACTTGGTCCAACCTTTGATCAAAGTTGACCCTTCTAGTGTAAGGGTGTTCATCTCCTTGCATCATGGGCAAGTTGAATGCCAACCTTATATTTTTCGGACTAAAATCTAAGCATTTCCCCCGAACCATTGTAAGCCAATTCTTTGGGTCTGGGTTCACATTTTGATCATGGTTCTTGGTGATCCATGCATTGACATAGAACTCTTGAACCATTAAGATTATGACTTGTTGAATGGGGTTGGTAAGAACTTCCCAACCTCTTCTTTGAATCTCATGTCGGATCTCTGGATATTCACTCTTTTTGAGTTTGAAAGGGACCTCGGGGATCACCTTCTTCATGGCCACAACTTCATAGAAGTGGTCTTGATGCACCCTTGAGATGAATCTCTCCAACTCTCATGACTCGGATGTGGAAGCTTTTGCCTTCGCTTTCCTCTTTCTAGAGGTTTCTCCGGCCTTAGGTGCCATAAATAGTTATGGAAAAACAAAAAGCAATGCTTTTACCACAGCAAACTTAGAAGGTTTGCTCATCCTCGAACAAAAGAAGAAAGAAGAGAGTAGAAGAAGAAGAAATGGAGGAGATGGAGGGGGCTTTGTGGTTTGGCCAAGGGGGAGAAGTAGTGTTTAGGTTGTGTGAAAATGAGGTGGTGAAGATGGGTTTATATAGGGGTGGAGAGAGGGGTAGGGTTCGGTCATGTATGGGTGGGTTTGGGAGGGAAAGTGTTTTGAATTTGAATGGTGAGGTAGGTGGGGTTTTATGAAGGATGGATGTGAGTGGTGAAGAGAATGGTAAGATTTGATAGGTGAGGGGTTTTTAGGGAAGAGGTGTTGAGGTGATTGGTGAATGGGTGAAGAAGAGAGAGAGTGGTGGGGTAGGTGGGGATCCTGTGGGGTCCACAGATCCTGAGGTGTCAAGGATAATTCATCCCTGCACCAAGTGGCGAGCAAAAATGCTCCTTTTGCCAATCCTGGCATTAAACACCGGGCTAGTGCCCATTTCTGGCATTTAACGCCAGCTTGATGCCGATTCCCGGCGTTAAATGCCAGTCTGGTGCCCCTTTTTGGCGTTAAACGCCCAGAATGGTGCCAGACTAGCCGTTAAACGCCCATTTGCTGCCCTTACTGGTGTTTAAACGCCAGCAAGGTTTTCCTCCAGGGTGTGCTATTTTTCTTTCTGTTTTTCATTCTATTTTTACTTTTTCAATTGATTTTGTGACTTCCCATGATCATCAACCTACAGAAAACATAAAATAACAAAGGAAAATAGATAAATATAACATTGGGTTGCCTCCCAACAAGCGCTTCTTTAATGTCAATAGCTTGACAGTGGGCTCTCATGGAGCCTCACAGATGTTCAGAGCAATGTTGGAACCTCCCAACACCAAGCTTAGAGTTTGAATGTGGGGGTTCAACACCAAACTTAGAAGTTGATTGTGGCCTCCCAACACCAAACTTAGAGTTTGACTCTGGGGGCTCTGTTTGACTCTGTTTTAAGAGAAGCTCTTCATGCTTCCTCTCCATGGTTACAAAGGGATATCCTTGAGCTTTAAACACAAAGGATTCTTCATTCACTTGAATGATCAATTTTCCTCTGTCAACATCAATCACAGCCTTTGCTGTGGCTAGGAAGGGTCTGCCAAGGATGATGGATTCATCCATGCACTTCCCAGTCTCTAGGACTATGAAATCAGCAGGGATGTAATGTTCTTTAATCTTTACCAGAACATCCTCTACAAGTCCATAAGCTTGTTTTCTTGAATTGTCTGCCATCTCTAGTGAGATTCTTGCAGCTTGTACCTCAAAGATCCCTAGCTTCTCCATTACAGAGAGAGGCATGAGGTTTATGCTTGACCCTAGGTCACACAGAGCCTTCTCAAAGGTCATGGTGCCTATGGTACAAGGTATTAAGAACTTCCAAGGGTCCTGTCTCTTTTGAGGTAATCTCTGCCTAGTCAAGTCATCCAGTTCTTTGGTGAGCAAAGGGGGTTCATCCTCCCAAGTCTCATTACCAAATAACTTGTCATTTAGCTTCATGATTGCTCCAAGGTACTTAGCAACTTGCTCTTCAGTGACATCTTCGTCTTCTTCAGAGGAAGAATACTCATCAGAGCTCATGAATGGCAGAAGTAAATCCAGTGGAATCTCTATGGTCTCAGTGTGAGCCTCAGATTCCCATGGTTCCTCATTAGGGAACTCATTGGAGGCCAGTGGACGTCCATTGAGGTCTTCCCCGGTGGCGCTCACTACCTCTTCCTCCTCTCCAAATTCGGCCATGTTGATGGCCTTACACTCTCCTTTTGGATTCTCTTCTGTATTGCTTGGAAGAGTGCTAGGAGGGAGTTCAGTAACTTTCTTACTCAGCTGACCCACTTGTGCCTCCAAGTTTCTAATGGAGGACCTTGTTTCAGTCATGAAACTTTGAGTGGTTTTGATTAGATCAGAGACCATGGTTGCTAAGTCAGAGTGGCTTTGCTTAGAATTCTCTGTTTGTTGCTGAGAAGATGATGGAAAAGGCTTGCCATTGCGAAACCTGTTTCTTCCACCATTATTGTTGTTGAAACCTTGTTGAGGTCTCTGTTGATCCTTCCATGAGAGATTTGGATGATTTCTCCATGAAGGATTATAGGTGTTTCCATAGGGTTCTCCCATGTAATTCACCTCTTCCATTGAAGGGTTCTCAGGATCATAAGCTTCTTCTTCAGATGAAGCGTCCTTAGTACTGCCTGGTGCAGCTTGCATTCCAGACAGACTTTGAGAAATTATATTGACTTGCTGAGTATTTTGTTCTGAGCCAATATGGCATTCAGAGTATCAATCTCAAGAACTCATCTCTTCTGATTCGTCCCATTGTTCATAGGATTCCTTTCAGAAGTGTACATGAATTGGTTATTTGCAACTATTTCTATGAGTTCTTGAGCTTCTGCAGGCGTCTTCTTTAGACGAAGAGATCCTCCAGCAGAGCTGTCCAATGACATCTTGGACAGTTCAGACAGACCATCATAGAATATACCTATGATGCTCCATTCAGAAAGCATGTCAGAAGGGCACTTTCTGATCAATTGTTTGTATCTTTCCCAAGCTTCATAGAGTGATTCACCTTCCTTCTGTCTGAAGGTTTGGACTTCCACTCTAAGCTTACTCAATTTTTGAGGTGGAAAAAACTTTGCCAAGAAGGCATTGACTAGCTTTTCCCAAGAGTTCAGGCTTTCTTTAGGTTGTGAGTCCAACCATATTCTAGCTCTGTCTCTTACAGCAAAAGGGAATAGCATAAGTCTGTAGACTTCAGGGTCAACCCTATTGGTCTTGACAGTGTCACAGATTTGCAAGAACTCAGCTAAAAACTGATGAGGATCTTCCAATGGAAGTCCATGGAACTTGCAATTCTGTTGCATTAGAGAAACTAATTGAGGCTTAAGCTCAAAGTTGTTTGCTCCAATAGTAGGGATAGAGATACTTCTCCCATAGAAATCGGGAGTAGGTGCAGTAAAGTCACCAAGCACCTTCCTTGCATTGTTGGCATTGTTGTTGTTTTCGGCTGCCATGTCTTCTTCTTTGAAGATTTCTGTTAGGTCTTCTACAGAGAGTTGTGCCTTAGCTTCTCTTAGCTTTCGCTTCAAGGTCCTTTCAGGTTCAGGGTCAGCCTCAACAATAATGCTTTTGTCTTTGCTCCTGCTCATATGAAAGAGAAGAAAACAAGAAAATATAGAATCCTCTATGTCACAGTATAGAGATTCCTTGAGGTGTCAGAGGAAAAGAAAAATAGAAGGAAGAGGTAGAAGAATTCGAACTTATCAAGAAAGATAGAATTCAAATTGTGCATTGAGGAGTAGTGTTAGTCCATAAACAGAAGGATGTGAGAAGAGGGGAAGAAATTTTTGAAAATAAATTAAAAAGATTTTAAAAATATTTTGAAAAATTGATGAATGATTTTCGAAAAATGTGATTGGGAAAGAAATAAAGTGATTTTTGAAAAAGATTTTGAAATTAGAAATAAAAAAGATATGATTGAAAACTATTTTGAAAAAGATGTGATTAAGAAAATATGATTGAAAAGATGTGGTTTTAAAAAGATGTGATTGAGAAGATATGATTTGAAAAACAACTTAGAAAAAATTTGATTTTTAAAATTAATGACTTGGCTAACAAGAAAAGATATGATTCAAACATTAAACCTTTCTCAACAGAAAAGGCAACATACTTGAAATGTTGAATCAAATCATTAATTGTTAGCAAGTATTTTTGAAAATGGAAAGGAATTGATTTTGAAAATATATGATTTGAAAAAGATTTGATTTTGAAAAATTTTGAAAACTTGAAAAAATTTGAATTAAAAACAAAAGCTTCCCTGTTGTGCCATCCTGGCGTTAAACGCCCTGAATGGTATACATTCTGGCGTTTAACGCCCAAAACTCACCCCTTTTGGGCGTTAAACGCCTAGTCAGGCACCCTGGCTGGCGTTAAACGCCTAGTCAGGCACCCTGGCTGGCGTTTAAATGCCAGTTTTCCTTCCTCACTGGGCATTTTGAATGCTCAACTTTTTCTGTGTAATTCCTCTGCTGTATGTTCTGAATCTTCAATTCTCTGTATTATTGACTTGAAAAGACACAAATTAAAAAATATTTTTTGGATTTTTAATGATGTGGAATGATCACAATGCAACTAAAATCAACTAAACAATGCATGCAAGACACTAAACTTAGAAATTTGTATACTATTGACACTAACAAAATAAGAATGCATATGAAAAATAACAAAACACTCAAGACAAGAGATTTTAAAGATCAGAACAAGGAAATCATCAAGAACACTTGAAGATTAATGAAGACACATGAATGAATTCAAAAAAATGCAAGAAGAATAGAAACATGCAATTGACACCAAACTTAAAATGAGACACAAGACTAAAAAAAACACATAAAATATTTTTGGTTTTTATGATTTTATAATTTTTTAGATTTTTCGAAAATTATATGGAGAAGTAAAATAAAGGTTTCAAAATTCTTAATGAGAATTCCAGGAATCATGCAATGTTAGTCTAAAGCTTTAGTCTAAAGAAATTAGACATGGCTAGCCAAGCTTCAGCAGGACATTGCATTCAAGAGCTAAATTGATGAGAATCAATTAGCTTTGGTGATGATAAGAACATCACCTTGAAACACTAGAATTCATTCTTAAGAACTCTGAAGAAAAATACCTAATCTAAGCAACAAGATGAACCGTCAGTTGTCCAAACTCAAACAATCCCCGACAACGGCGCCAAAAACTTGGTGCGCGGAAATTGTGATCATTAATGGCGCCATCAACATGGTACGCTCAATTGCAATATCAACTCTTTATCACAACTTCGCACAACTAACTAGCAAGTGCACTGGGTCGTCCAAGTAATAAACCTTACGCGAGTAAGGGTCGATCCCACAAAGATTGTTGGTATGAAGCAAGCTATGGTCATCTTGTAAATCTCAGTCTGGCAGATTCAAATGGTTATGGATGATTTATGAATAAAGCATAAAATAAAGATAGAGATACTTATGTAATTCATTGGTGAGAATTTCAGATAAGCGTATGGAGATGCTTTGTCCCTTCCGTCTCTCTGCTTTCCTACTGTCTTCATCCAATCCTTCTTACTCCTTTCCATGGCAAGCTGTATGTAGGGTTTCACTGTTGTCAATGGCTACCTCCCATCCTCTCAGTGAAAATGTTCAATGCGCTCTGTCACAGCACGGCTATTCAGCTGTTGGTTCTCGATCATGTCGGAATAGAATCCATTGATTCTTTTGCGTCTGTCACTAATGCCCCACAATCGCGAGTTTGAAGCTCGTCACAGTCATTTAATCCTTGAATCCTACTCATAATACCACAGACAAGGTTTAGACCTTCCGGATTCTCTTGAATGCTGCCATCAATTCTAGCTTATACCATGAAGATTCCGATTAAGGGATCCAAGAGATATCCACTCAATCTAATGTAGAACGAAGGTGGTTGTCAGGCACACCTTCATAAGTGAGAATGATGATGAGTGTCACGGATCATCACATTCATCAAGTTGAGGAACAAGTGATATCTTAGAACAAGAATAAGCTGAATTGAATAGAAGAACAATAGTAATTACATTAATACTCGAGGTACAATAGAGCTCCACACCTTAATCTATGGTGTGTAGAAACTCCACTGTTGAAAATACATAAGAACAAGGTCTAGGCATGGCCGAGAGGCCAACCCCTCAATAATCTAAGAACTAGACGTCCAAAGATGATCCTCAGATCTAAAGTGATCAAAAGATATAAATACAATAGCAAAAGGTCCTATTTGTAGAGAACTAGTAGCTTAGGGTTTACAAAGATGAGTAAATGACATAAAAATCCACTTCCAGGCCCACTTGGTGTGCGCTTTGGCTGAGCATTGAAGCTTTCATTTGTAGATACTTTTCTTGGAGTTAAACGCCAGCTTTTGTGCCAGTTTGGGCGTTTAACTCCCATTCTTGTGCCAGTTCCGGCGTTAAACGCCAGATTTCTTGAGCTGACTTGGAACGCCTGTTTGGGCCATCAAATCTCGGGCAAAGTATGGGCTATTACACATTGCTGGAAAGCCCAGAATGTCTACTTTCCAAAGCCGTTGAGAGCGCGCCAATTGGGCTTCTGTAGCTCCAGAAAATCCACTTTGAGTGTAAGGAGGTCAGAATCCAACAGCATCTGCAGTCCTTTTCAGCCTCTGAATCAGATTTTTGCTCAGGTCCCTAAATTTCAGCCCGAAAATACCTGAAATCACAGAAGAACACACAAACTCATAGTAAAATCCAGAAAAGTGAATTTTAACTAAAAACTAATAAAAATATAATAAAAACTAACTAAAACATACTAAAAACAATGTCAAAAAGTGTATAAATTATCCGCTCATCAACCATCCCACTTCTTTTTCTATTCTATTAAAGATGCCACTTCATCTTATAGATCGGTCAAATTACCTTGAGTGGCACCAAGGGGAGTCTTCTCCAAGTCATTCAACAAAGCAGAACACACCTCGACTGTCCAAATTTTACCTCAGGCAAGTACTTAAAGGTGATTTTTTATGAAAATGTCGTCCATACTAATAAATCTTTTAGGAAGGATGTGTTTCTCACGCCAAGCCACAACATTAAAGTCTTACTCGTAAATGCTCACTGACTCAGCAATCTTACGCTTTTCCTGTTTTGGCTTGGGATTGGGAGGTGAAGAACTAATTGGTTATTTCTCTGAATTGGAAGGAAGAGGAGTTAAGGCAGCAGTAATTTTGATCGAGGATGAAACACCTGAGTCCGACTTAGAGGTTGAAGAGGGGTTACAGGTTCATCAAACACTTTTAGCTGTATATTTTGGGCAACCGCATTTTTTCTGGCAGTTCAAAAAGTTTTCATGGCAGCAGACTTGGGAGCCATGCTTTTTGCACGAGATCAAAGTCAGATATGCTAGCCACCAAAACAAATAAAAAAAAAGTACCTATAAAAATGAAAAAAGGCTACCTAGTTCGGACTGAGGTTGGCTTGGATTTCTTAAAAATTTCTTAGTATCCAGAGAAGGAGCTTGGCCCCAACATTCCTGGAATAACCCGACGATGCTCTCCTTAACCTCATCTAAGTCATCCAAATAATACTTAACTATTACGGGAAACTCCTCCCAATACATAGAAAAAAGGGCCTCGTCCCTCTCATCCAAAAAAGAAGGTCTGACACCCTCAATTGTCTAGATTTTAAAGAAGTAAATTTTGATGTTGTGGAAGGAATCATCAAAAATGGCAAAGACCTTCCTGCCTTGAACAGCTCGGAAAGGCTTGGGATGAAGTTAGGAAGGGCCAATGTATAGACCTTGAAGACCTAGGATTGGAAGAAATGACGCTTTGGCTTATCAAGTCAGGAGAAATAGACCCTCTCTTCAGGATTGGCAACTATGATTTCGTATTTTCTCTCATCCTCATGATTTAAACATAACCTATGATGCCTACAAAAGATCTCAATATACTCGTTATCTATAATAGGGATGGGAGTAAGAACAGATATATCTACCCAAAGTCAGGTCGGACGGGAAACTCAAAGGACATATTGTGAATTACTGAATGAGACATATAAATTATACCTATAATATAACAAACAAAATCATCACAAGAAGTCGGGTATAGAAAAGTATCCACAAAAATAAGAAGAAGTTGGTTAATCATCAATGTAATACCCTACCACACAGAGCCTTACGCTTAAATCATAAAGAAGAGGTGGCATGGTATTACGATCTCTAAAAGAAATAAACATATATAATTATAACAGAAGGAATTCATATCTAGGAGCCTTGAAGAAAGAGTTAAACAAAAGCGAAAATAAAAATTCGTGTCACAGTCGCAAAGATACACGTAAACGAATAGCCAAGATCGGAAGAAGACTAAAGACGTATACACACACACACACACACACACACACACACACACTCACACACACACACACACACACACAGAGATCAGAGTTCAAAAATACAGATATCAAGCTCCGAGCTTGACCTGTGAAGCCAAGGCCGGCTAGAGTATTGATGAACGGATAATTTATACGCTTTTTGGCATTGTTTTTAGGTAGTTTTTAGTAGGATCTAGCTACTTTTAGGGATATTTTCATTAGTTTTTATGCTAAATTCACATTCCTGGACTTTACTATGAGTTTGTGTGTTTTTTTGTGATTTTAGGTATTTTCTGGCTGAAATTGAGGGACCTGAGCAAAACTCTGATAAGAAGGTTAACAAAGGACTGCTGATGCTGTTGGATTCTGACCTCCCTGTACTTGATATGGATTTTCTGGAGCTACAGAACTCCAAATAGTACACTCTCAATGGTGTTGGAAAGTAGACATCCAGAGCTTTCCAGCAATATATAAAAGTCTATACTTTATTTGAGATTAGACGACGCAAACTGGCGCTCAACGCCAGTTCCATGCTGCATTCTGGAGTCAAACGCTAGAAACACGTCATGAACCAGAGTTGAACGCCAAAAGCATGTTACAACTTGGCGTTCAACTCCAAAAGAAGCCTCTGCACGTGTAAAGCTCAAGCTCAGCCCAAGCACACACCAAGTGGGCCTCGGAAGTGGATTTCTGCATCAATTACTTACTTCTGTAGACACTAGTATCTAGTCTAGTATAAATAGAACATTTTACTATTGTACTAAGTGTCTTTGACCATTCAGTCTTTGACCATTCAGTCTTTTTGACCATTCGGTCTTTGACCACATCTTTGGTCTCGGTTTTATTCCATTATTCATCTTAGGAGACTATTGATCACGTTTTGGGGGCTGGCCATTCGGCCATGCCTGGACCTTCATCACTTATGTATTTTCAACGGTGGAGTTTCTACACACCATAGATTAAGGGTGTGGAGCTCTCCTGTACCTCGAGTTTTAATGCAATTACTAATATTTTCTATTCAATTCAGTTTATTCCTGTTCTAAGATATTCGTTGCACTTCACTATGATGAATGTGATGATCCGTGAGACTCATCAGCATTCTGGTGCACGAAATTATGATCATCAATGGCGCCATCAACATGGTATACTCAATTACAATCACAACTCTTTATCATAACTTCGCACAACTAACCAGCAAGTGTACTAGGTCGTCCAAGAAATAAACCTTATGCGAGTAAGGGTCGATCCCACGGAGATTGTTGGATGAAGCAAGCTATGGTCATCTTGTAAATCTCAGTTAGGCAGATTCAAATGGTTATGGATGATTTATGAATAAAGCATAAAATAAAGATAGAGATACTTATGTAATTCATTGGTGAGAATTTCAGATAAGCGTATAGAGATGCTTTGTACCTTCCGTCTCTTTGCTTTCCTATTGTCTTCATCCAATCCTTCTTACTCCTTTCCATGGCAAGCTGTATGTTGGGCATCACCATTGTCAGTGGCTACAGTCCCGTCCTCTCAGTGAAAATATTCAACGCGCTCTGTCACAGCACGGCTAATCATCTGTCGGTTCTCAATCAGGTTGGAATAGAATCCAGTGATTCTTTTGCGTCTGTCACTAACGCCCAGCCTTCAGGAGTTTGAAGCTCGTCACAGTCATTCAATCATTGAATCCTACTCAGAATACCACAGACAAGGTTTAGACCTTCCGGATTCTCTTGAATGCCGCCATCAATTCTAGCTTATACCACGAAGATTCCGATTAAGGGATCCAAGAGATATCCACTCAATCTAAGGTAGAACAGAGGTGGTTGTCAGGCACACGTTCATAGGTGGGAATGATAATGAGTGTCACGGATCATCACATTTATCAAGTTGAGGAACAAGTGATATCTTAGAACAAGAACAAGCTGAATTGAATAGAAGAACAGTAGTAATTGCATTAATACTCGAGGTACAGCAGAGCTCCACACCTAAATCTATGGTGTGTAGAACCTCCACCATTGAAAATACATAAGAACAAGGTCTAGGCATGGCCGTGAGGCCAGCCTCCCAAAACGTGATCAAAAGATTCAAAGATCTAAAGATAAAAATAAAAAAGCAAAAGGTCCTATTTGTAGAGAACTAGTAGCCTAGGGTTCACAAAGATGAGTAAATAACATAAAAATCCACTTCCAGACCCACTTGGTGTGTGCTTGGGCTGAGCATTGAAGCTTTCATGTGTAGAGACTTTTCTTGGAGTTAAACGCCAGCTTTTGTGCCAGTTTGGGCGTTTAACTCCCATTCTTGTGCCAGTTCCGGCATTTAACGCCGGGCAGTTTTGAGCTGATTTGGAACGCCGGTTTGGGCCATCAAATCTCGGACAAAGTATGGACTA
Source organism: Arachis stenosperma (assembly GCF_014773155.1). Taxonomy (NCBI): domain Eukaryota; kingdom Viridiplantae; phylum Streptophyta; class Magnoliopsida; order Fabales; family Fabaceae; genus Arachis; species Arachis stenosperma. Next base: position 58,563,136 of record NC_080378.1, on the reverse strand, counting down.
TTACACATTGCTGGAAAGCTCAGGATGTCTACTTTCCAACGCAGTTGAGAGCGCGCCAATTGGGCTTCTGTAGCTCCAGAAAATCCACTTCGAGTGTAGGGAGGTCAGAATCTAATAGCATCTGCAGTCCTTTTCAGCCTCTGAATCAGATTTTTGCTCAGGTCCCTCAATTTCAGCCAGAAAATACCTGAAATCACAGAAAAACACACAAACTCATAGTAAAGTCCAGAAAAGTGAATTTTAAATAAAAACTAATAAAAATATAATAAAAACTAACTAAAACATACTAAAAATATACTAAAAATAATGCCAAAAAGTGTATAAATTATCCGCTCATCACAACACCAAACTTAAATTGTTGCTTGTCCCCAAGCAACTGAAAATCAAATAAGATAAAAAGAAGAGAATATGCAATGAATTCCAAAAACATCTATGAAGATCAGTATTAATTTGATGAGCGGGGCTTTTAGCTTTTTGCCTCTGAACAGTTTTGGCATCTCACTCTATCCTTTGAAATTCAGAATGATTGGCTTCTATAGGAACTTAGAATGCAGATAGTGTTATTGATTCTCCTAGTTAAGTATGATGATTCTCGAACACAGTTACTTTATGAGTCTTGGTCGTCGCCCAAAGCACTCTGTCTTCCAATATTACCACAGGATACATACATGCCACAGACACATAATTGGGTGAAGCTTTTCAGATTGTGACTCAGCTTTGCTAGAGTCCCCAGTTAGAGGTGTCCAGGGTTCTTAAGCACACTCTTTTTGCCTTGGATCACGAATTTATTATTATTTTTTTCTTTTTCTTTTTCTTTTCGTTTTTTTTTTGAATATTCACTGCTTTTTCTTGCTTCAAGAATCATTTTTATGATTTTTCAGATCCTCAGAAACATGTTCTCCTTTTTCATCATTCTTTCAAGAGCGAACATTCATGAACAACAAATTCAAAAGACATATGCACTGTTCAAGCATACATTCAGAGGTCAAGGTATTGCCACCACATGAAAATAATTAATCTGTTATAAAATTTAAAATTCATGCAATTCTTCTCTTTTTCAATTAAGAATATTTTTTCATTTAAGAAAGGTGATGGATTCATAGGACATTCATAACTTTAAAGCATAGACACTAAGACACTAATGATCATGTAATAAGACACAAATATAGATAAACATAAGCATAAAATTTGAAAAACAGGAAAATAAAGAACAAGGAAATTAAAGAACGGGTCCACCTTAGTGATGGCGGCTTGTTCTTCCTCTTGAAGATCTTATGGAGTGCTTGAGCTCCATAATGTCTCTTCCTTGCCTTTGTTGCTCCTCTCTCATGATTCTTTGATCTTCTCTAATTTCATGGAGGAAGATGGAATGTTCTTGGTGCTCCACCCTTAGTTGTCCCATGTTGGAACTCAATTCTCCTAGGGAGGTGTTGATTTGCTCCCAATAGTTTTGTGGAGGAACGTGCATCCCTTGAGGCATCTCAGGGATTTCATGATGAGTGGGATCTCTTGTTTGCTCAATCCTTTTCTTAGTGATGGGCTTGTCCTCATCAATGAGGGTGTTTTCCTCTATGTCAATTCCAACTGAATAACAGAGGTGACAAATGAGATGAGGAAAGGCTAACCTTGCCAAGGTAGAGGACTTGTCCGCCACCTTATAAATTTCTTGGGCTATAACCTCATGAACTTCTACTTCCTCTCCGATCATGATGCTTTGAATCATGATGGCCCGGTCTATAGTATCTTCGGACCGGTTGCTAGTGAGAATGATTGAGCATTGGATAAACTCCAACCATTCCCTAGCCACGGGCTTGAGGTCATGCCTTCTCAGTTGAACCGGCTTCTGATGAGCGGATAATTTATACGCTTTTTGGCATTGTTTTCAGTATGTTTTTAGTATGATTTAGTTAGTTTTTAGTATATTTTTATTAGTTTTTATTTAAAATTCACTTTTCTGGACTTTACTATGAGTTTGTGTGTTTTTCGGTGATTTCAGGTATTTTCTGGCTGAAATTGAGGGACCTGAGCAAAAATCTGATTCAGAGACTGAAAAGGACTGCAGATGCTGTTGGATTCTGATCTCCCTGCACTCGAAGTGGATTTTCTGGAGCTACAGAAGCTCAATTGGCGCGCTCTTAACGGCGTTTGAAAGTAGACATCCTGGGCTTTCCAGCAATGTATAATAGTCCATACTTTGCTCGAGATTTGATGGTCCAAACCGGCGCTGCAAATCAGCTTCAGAATTCCCAGCGTTTAACACTAGAACTGGCATAAAAATTGGAGTTAAACGCCCAAACTGGCATAAAAGCTGGCATTTAACTCCAGGAAGACTCTCTACACGAAAATGCTTCAATGCTCAGCCCAAGCACACACCAAGTGGGCCCGAAAGTGGATTTTTCTGTCATTTACTCATTTCTGTAAACCCTAGATCACTAGTTCATTATTAATAGGATCTTTTGACTCTGTATCTGGACCGGATGACACTTTCCACGTTTCTCATTGTATCTTCTACAGCATGAGTCTCTAAACCCCATGGTTGGGGGTGAGGAGCTCTGCTGTGTCTTGATGGATTAATGCAATTACTACTGTTTTCATTCAATCACGCTTGCTTCTATTCTAAGATATCACTTGTTCCTAACCCGGATGAATATGATGATCCGTGACACTCATCATCATTCTCACCTATGAACGTGTGCCTGACAACCACCTCCGTTCTACCTTAGATTGAGTAGATATCTCTTAGATTCTTTAATCGGAATCTTCGTGGTATAAGCTAGAATTGATGGCGGCATTCAAGAGAATCCGGAAGGTCTAAACCTTGTCTGTGGTATTCTGAGTAGGATTCAATGATTGAATGACTGTGACGAGCTTCAAACTCCTAAGGGCTGGGCGTTAGTGACAGACGCAAAAGAATCACTGGATTCTATTCCGACCCGATTGAGAACCGACAAATGATTAGCCGTGCTGTGACAGAGCGCGTTGAACATTTTCACTGAGAGGATGGGAGGTAGCCATTGACAACAGTGAAACCCAACATACAGCTTGCCATGGAAGGAGCCTTGCGTGTTTGAAGAAGAAGACAGTAGGAAAGCAGAGGTTCAGAAGACAGAGCACCTCCAAAACCTCAACCTATTCTCCATTACTGCAAAACAAGTACTTATTTCATGTTCTTTTGCTTTTCACAATCAATCCTGATAAATTTTGATATCCTGACTAAGAGTTACAAGATAGCCATAGCTTGCTTCAAGCCGACAATCTCCGTGGGATCGACCCTTACTCACATAAGGTATTACTTGGACGACCCAGTGCACTTGCTGGTTAGTTGTGCGGGATTGCAAAAGTGTGATTGCAATTTCGTGCACCAAGTTTTTGGCGCCGTTGCCGGGGATTGTTCGAGTTTGGACAACTGACGGCTTATCTTGTTGCTTAGATTAGGACTGTTTTATTTTTGTTGGTTTAGAGTCTTTTATTTGAGTGTAGTTTCATATTTTAAGTTTGGTGTCAATTGCATGCTTTTGTTTTTCTTTTAATTTTCAAATTTGCATGTCCTTAGTCCCTTTTTGATCTTTAAAAAATTCTAAGTTTGGTGTCTTCTTTGTGTTTTTCTTTAGGTTTTCGAAAATTCATGTTTGATTTTCTAAAAAATTTTAAGTTTGGTGTCTCTTTGTTGTTTTTATCTTTCCTCTTTTCAAAAAAATATATATACATATATATCTTGATTACTATTCACATCAATTCCCTTTTCTCCATCATGGACATAAGTGGGAATGAACAGTCCAAAAGGACTCTGGGGTCATATGCTAACCCCATTACAGCTGCATATGGGAGTAGCATCTGTATACCTCCTATCAAAGCAAGCAGCTTTGAGCTAAACCCTCAACTCATTATCATGGTGCAGCAAAATTGCCAGTATCCCGGTCTTCCACAGGAAGAACCTACTGAGTTTCTGGCACAGTTCTTACAAATTGCTGACACAGTACGTGATAAAGAGGTAGATCAGGATGTCTACAGATTATTACTGTTTCCATTTGCTGTAAAAGATCAATCTAAAAAGTGGTTGAATAACCAACCTACAGCAAGCATAAAGACATGGAAACAATTATCAGACAAATTCCTGAATCACTTTTATCCTCTAAAAAGGATGACACAGCTAAGGCTGGACATCCAAGGCTTCAAACAAGAGGATAATGAATCCCTTTATAATGCCTGGGAGAGGTATAGAGGTATGCTAAGAAAATGCCCCTCTGAAATGTTTTCAGAGTGGGTACAGTTAGACATCTTTTACTATGGGCTTACAGAAAAAGCTCAGATGTCTCTAGACCACTCAGCTGGTGGATCTATACATATGAGGAAGACGATTGAGGAGGCTCAAGAGCTTATAGACACTGTTGCTAGAAATCAATATTTGTACTCTAGCAATGAGTCATCTACAAAAGAAGAAGTTATGGCATTAGCTACTGATCCTAATCCTCAAGAACAGATGGTTGAGCTCAATCAACAACTACAACTGATGACAAAACAGTTAGCAGAATTTAAAGAGATGCTCCAAGAGACTAAAATTGCTAACAAGAACATGGAATCACAGTTGAATCAGGCAAAACAGCAGCTATCTAAACAGATAATAGAAGAATGCCAAGCAGTTCAACTGAGGAGTGGGAAGACATTGAATAACACTGCTCAAAGTAGCAAAAAGTCAATAAAGGAATAACTGACAGAGGATAGCCAAACCACTATCCAAAATCCCTCTGAGGACAGTAAAAGTCCAGAGAGGAATACTATTGGCGTTCAAACGCCAAAAAAGGGGGGAGAGCTGGCATTAAACGCCCATTCCCTGCCCAGTTCTGGCGTTCAAATGCCAGAAAAGGGGGAAAAGTTGGCGTTAAACGCCCATTTTCCACCCACTCCTGGCGTTCAAACGCAAAAGGGGAATCAAACACCTGAGAGTGCTGATAATAACCCCTCTAAAAAGGCTTCTCCAACCACCTCTGTAAGGAATAAACCTGCAGCAACTAAGGTTGAAGAATATAAAGCCAAGATGCCTTATCCTCAGAAACTCCGCCAAGCGGAACAGGATAAGCAATTTGCCCGCTTTGCAGACTATCTAAGGACTCTTGAAATAAAGATTCCGTTTGCAGAGGCACTTGAGCAAATACCTTCTTATGCCAAGTTCATGAAAGAGATCTTAAGCCATAAGAAGGATTGGAGAAAAAATGAAAAAGTGTTTCTCACTGAAGAATGCAGTGCAGTCATTCTGAAAAGCTTACCAGAAAAGCTTCAAGATCCAGGAAGCTTTATGATACCATGCACATTAGAAGGTGCTTGCACCAAGATAGCCCTGTGTGACCTTGGAGCAAGTATCAATCTAATACCTGCATCCACTATCAGAAAGCTTGGGTTGACTGAAGAAGTCAAACCAACTCGGATATGCCTCCAACTTACTGATGGCTCCATTAAATATCCATCAGGCATAATTGAGGACATGATTGTCAAGGTTGGGCCATTTGCCTTTCCAACTGACTTTGTAGTGCTGGAAATGGAGGAGCACAAGAATGCAACTCTCATTCTAGGAAGACCTTTCCTAGCAACTGGATGAACTCTCATTGATGTACAAAAAGGGGAAGTAACCCTGAGAGTCAATGAGGATGAGTTCAAGTTGAATGCTGTAAAAGCTATGCAGCATCCAGACACACCAAATGACTGCATGGGCGCTGACATTATTGACTCTTTGGTGGAAGAGATCAATATGACTGAAAGTCTAGAATCAGAGCTTGAGGACATCTTCAAGGATGCTCAACCTGATCAGGAAGAACCAGAGGAAACAAAATAATTTTTGAAAATTCCTCAGGAGGAGGATAAGCCTCCCAAACCTGAACTCAAACCACTACCACCATCCCTGAAGTATGCATTTCTGGGAGAGGGTGACACTTTTCCAGTGATTATAAGCTCTGCTTTAAATCCACAGGAAGAGGAAGCACTGATTCAAGTGCTAAGGACACACAAGACAGCTCTTGGGTGGTCCATAAGTGATCTTAAGGGCATTAGCCCAGCAAGATGCATGCACAAGATCCTATTGGAGGATAATGCCAAACCAGTGGTCCAACCACAAAGGCGGCTAAATCCAGCCATGAAGGAGGTAGGGCAGAAAGAGGTCACTAAATTACTAGAGGCTGGGATTATTTATCCTATTTCTGATAGCCCCTGGGTGAGCCCTATCCAAGTTGTCCCCAAGAAGGGAGGCATGACAGTGGTTCATAATGAAAAAAATGAACTGGTTCCTACAAGGACAGTCACAGGGTGGTGCATGTGTATTGATTACAGAAGGCTCAATACAACCACCAGAAAGGATCACTTTTCTTTACCATTCATAGACCAAATGCTAGAAAGACTAGCTGGTCATGACTATTATTGCTTTTTGGATGGCTATTCAGGCTACAACCAAATTGCAGTAGATCCTCAGGACCAAGAGAAAACAGCATTTACTTGCCCTTCTGGCGTGTTTGCCTACAGGAGGATGCCCTTTGGTCTGTGTAATGCTCCTGCAACCTTTCAGAGATGCATGCTATCCATCTTCTCTGATATGGTGGAGAAATTTCTGGAAGTCTTCATGGATGACTTCTCAGTATATGGAGACTCATTCAGCTCCTGTCTTAACCACCTAGCACTTGTTCTGAAAAGGTGCCAAGAGACTAACCTGGTTTTAAACTGGAAAAAATGTCACTTTATGGTGACTGAAGGAATTGTCCTTGGGCATAAAATTTCAAATAAAGGAATAGAGGTGGATCAAGCTAAAGTTAAAGTAATTGAAAAATTACCACCACCTACAAATGTTAAGGCAATCAGAAGCTTTCTGGGGGCATGCAGGATTCTACAGAAGGTTTATAAAGGATTTTTCAAAAATTGCCAAACCTCTGAGTAATCTGTTAGTTGCTGACACTCTATTTATTTTTGATAATGAGTGTCTATAGGCGTTTGAAACTCTGAAAGCTAAGCTGGTCACAGCACCAGTCATCTCTGCACCAGACTGGACATTACCATTTGAACTAATGTGTGATGCCAGTGACCATGCCATTGGTGCAGTCCTAGGACAAAGGCATGGTATGCTTCTGCACGTCATTTATTATGGCAGCCGTATTCTAAATGATGCATAGAAGAACTACACAACCACAGAAAAGGAGTTACTTGCAGTGGTTTATGCTATTGACAAGTTCAGATCTTATTTAGTAGGATCAAAAGTGATTGTGTACACTGACCATGCTGCTCTTAAATATCTACTCACAAAGCAGGATTCAAAACCCAGGCTCATAAGATGGGTGTTGCTTCTGCAAGAGTTTGATATAGAAATAAGAGACAGAAAAGGGACAGAGAATCAAGTGGCTGATCACCTGTCCCGGATAGAACCAGTAGCAGGAGCATCCCTCCCTCCTACTGAGATCTCTGAAACCTTTCCAGATGAGCAATTGTTTGCTATTCAGGAAGCTCCGTGGCTTGCAGACAGTGCAAACTATAAGACTCAAGGTTCTCTTTCTGTAACCATGGAGAGGAAGCATGAAGAGCTTCTCTCAAAATAGAGTCAAACAGAGCCCCCACAGCCAAACTCTAAGTTTGGTGTTGGGAGGCCACCACCAACTTCTAAGTTTGGTGTTGAACCCCCACATTCAAACTCTAAGTTTGGTGTTGGGAGGTTCCAACATTGTTCTGAACATCTGTGAGGCTCCATGAGAGCCCACTATCAAGCTACTGACATTAAAGAAGCACTTGTTGGGAGGCAACCCAATGTTATATTTATTATTTTCCTTTGTTATTTTATGTTTTCTATAAGTTGATGATAATGGGAAGTCACAAATTCAATTGAAAAAGCAGAAACAGAATGAAAAACAGAAAGAAAAATAACACACCCTGGAGGAAAACCTTGCTGGCGTTTAACGCCCAGTCTGGCACCATTCTGGGCGTTTAACGCCAGAAAGGGGCACGAGACTGGCGTTAAACGCCAGGAATGGGCACCAAGCTGGCGTTAAATGCCAGAAATGGGCACCAGCCCGGCGTTTAACGCCAGGATTGGTAGTAGGAGCATTTTTGGCTCGCCACTTGGTGCAGGGATGAATTATCCTTGACACCTCAGGATCTGTGGACCCCACAAGATCCCCACCTACCCCACCACTCTCTCTCTTCTTTCTTCTTTTGCTCGAGGACGAGCAAACCTTCTAAGTTTGGTGTGGTAAAAGCGTTGCTTTTTGTTTCTCCATAACCATTTATGGCACCTAAGGCCGGAGAAACCTCTAGAAAGAGGAAAGGGAAGGCAAAAGCTTCCACCTCCGAGCCATGGGAGATGGAGAGATTCATCTCAAGGGATGCACTTTTTTCCACAAAACTATTGGGAGCAAGTCAACACCTCCCTAGGAGAATTGAGTTCCAACATGGGACAACTACGGGTGGAGCACCAAGAACATTCCATCCTCCTCCATAAAATTAAAGAAGATCATAGAATCATGAGAGAGGAGCAACAAAGGCAAGGAAGAGACATTGAGGAGCTCAAGCACTCCATAAGATCTTCAAGAGGAAGAACAAGCCGCCATCACTAAGGTGGACCCATTCTTTAATCTCCTTGTTCTTTATTTTCTATTTTTCGAATTTTTATGCTATTGTTTATCTATGTTTGTGTCTTATTACATGATCATTAGTATCTTAGTGTCTATGCCTTAAAGCTATGAATGTCCTATGAATCCATCACCTCTCTTAAATGAAAAATGCTTTAATCACAAAAGAACAAGAAGTACAGGATTTTAAATTCATCTTTGAAACTAGTTGAATTAGTTTGATGTGGTGACAATACTTTTTGTTTTCTGAATGAATGCTTGAACAGTGCATATGTCTTTTGAATTTGTTGTTTTAAGAATGTTAAAATTGTTGGCTCTTGAAAGAATGATAGAAAAAGAGAACTGTTATTGAGGATCTGAAAAATCATCAAATTGATTCTTGAAGCAAGAAAAAGCAGTGATTCAAAAGCAAAAAAAAAAAACAAAAAAAAAGAAGAAGAAGAAAAAGAAAGAAATAAAGTTGTGATCCAAGACAAAAAGAGTGTGCTTAAGAACCCTGGACACCTCTAATTGGGGACTCAAGCAAAGCTGAGTCACAATCTGAAAAGGTTCACCCAAGTATGTGTCTGTGGCATGTATGTATCCGGTGGTAATACTGGAAGACAGAGTGCTTTGGGCCACAACCAAGACTCATAAAAAAAGCTATGTTCAAGAATCACCATACTTAACTAGGAGAATCAATAACATTATCTGAGTTCTGAGTTCCTATGGATGCCAATCATTCTGAACTTCAAAGGATAAAGCGAGATGCCAAAACTGTTCGGAAGCAAAAAGCTACTAGTCCCGCTCATCTAATTGGAGCTAAGTTTCTTTGATATTTTGGAGTCTATAGTATATTCTCTTCTTTTTATTCTATTTTGATTTTCAGTTGCTTGGGGACAAGCAACAATTTAAGTTTGGTGTTGTGATGAGCGGATAATTTATACGCTTTTTGGCATTGTTTTCAGTATGTTTTTAGTATGATTTAGTTAGTTTTTAGTATATTTTTATTAGTTTTTAATTAAAATTCACTTTTCTGGACTTTACTATGAGTTTGTGTGTTTTTCTGTGATTTCAGGTATTTTCTGGCTGAAATTGAGGGACCTGAGCAAAAATCTGATTCAGAGACTGAAAAGGAATGCAGATGCCGTTGGATTCTGACCTCCCTGCATACGAAGTGGATTTTCTGAAGCTACAGAAGCCCAATTGGCGCGCTCTCAACGGAGTTGAAAAGTAGACATCCTGGGCTTTCCATCAATGTATAATAGTCCATACTTTGCCCGAGATTTGATGGCCCAAACCGGCGTTGCAAATCAGCTTCAGAATTCCCAGCGTTTAACGCTGGAACTGGCATAAAAATTGGAGTTAAACGCCCAAACTGGCATAAAAGCTGGCGTTGAACTCCAGGATGAGTCTCTACACGAAAATGCTTCAATGCTCAGCCCAAGCACACACCAAGTGGGCCCGGAAGTGGATTTTTCTGTCATTTACTCATTTATGTAAACCCTAGATCACTAGTTCACTATTAATAGGATCTTTTGACTCTGTATCTGGACCGGATGACACTTTACACGTTTCTCATTGTATCTTCTACAGCATGAGTCTCTAAACCCCATGGTTGGGGGTGAGGAGCTCTGCTGTGTCTTGATGGATTAATGCAATTACTACTGTTTTTCATTCAATCACGCTTGCTTCTATTCTAAGATATCACTTGTTCCTAACCCGGATGAATGTGATGATCCGTGACACTCATCATCATTCTCACCTATGAACGTGTGCCTGACAACCACCTCCGTTCTACCTTAGATTGAGTAGATATCTCTTGGATTCTTTAATCGGAATCTTCGTGGTATAAGCTAGAATTGATGGCGGCATTCAAGAGAATCCGGAAGGTCTAAACCTTGTCTGTGGTATTCTGAGTAGGATTCAATGATTGAATGACTGTGACGAGCTTCAAACTCCTGAGGGCTGGGCGTTAGTGACAGACGCAAAAGAATCACTGGATTCTATTCCGACCCGATTGAGAACCGACAAATGATTAGCCGTGCTGTGACAGAGCGCGTTGAACATTTTCACTGAGAGGATGGGAGGTAGCCATTGACAATAGTGAAACCCAACATACAGCTTGCCATGGAAGGAGCCTTGCGTGTTTGAAGAAGAAGACAGTAGGAAAGCAGAGGTTCAGAAGACAGAGCATCTCCAAAACCTCAACCTATTCTCCATTACTGCAAAACAAGTACTTATTTCATGTTCTTTTGCTTTTCACAATCAATCCTGATAATTTTTGATATCCTGACTAAGAGTTACAAGATAGCCATAGCTTGCTGCAAGCCGACAATCTCCGTGGGATCGACCCTTACTCACGTAAGGTATTACTTGGACGACCCAGTGCACTTGCTGGTTAGTTGTGCAGGATTGCAAAAGTGTGATTGCAATTTCGTGCACCAGCTTCCCTCTTGAATCTCTCTTCCATTGAGCGCCCTCTTCACAAATGTCTATGAGGAATTGGTCCAACCTTTGATCAAAGTTGACCCTTCTAGTGTAAGGGTGTTTATCTCCTTGCATCATGGGCAAGTTGAATGCCAACCTTACACTTTTCGGACTAAAATCTAAGCATTTCCCCCGAACCATTGTAAGCCAATTCTTTGGGTCCGGGTTCACACTTTGATCATGGTTCTTGGTGATCCATGCATTGGCATAGAACTCTTGAACCAGTAAGATTCTGACTTGTTGAATGGGGTTGGTAAGAACTTCCCAACCTCTTCTTCGGATCTCATGTCGGATCTCCGGATATTCACTCTTTTTGAGTTTGAAAGGGACCTCGGGGATCACCTTCTTCATGGCCACAACTTCATAGAAGTGGTCTTGATGCACCCTTGAGATGAATCTCTCAATCTCCCATGACTCGGAGGTGGAAGCTTTTGCCTTCCCTTTCTTCTTTCTAGAGGTTTCTCCGGCCTAAGGTACCATAAATGGTTATGGAAAAACAAAAAGCAATGCTTTTACCACACCAAACTTAGAAGGTTTGCTCGTCCTCGAGCAAAAGAAGAAAGAAGAGAGTAGAAGAGGAAGAAATGGAGGAGATGGAGGTGGCTTTTTTTTCGGCCAAGGGGGAGAAGTAGTGTGTAGGTTGTGTGAAAATGAAGGAGTGAAGATGGGTTTATATAGGGTTGGAGAGAGGGGTAAGCTTCGGTCATGTATGGGTGGGTTTGGGAGGGAAAGTGTTTTGAATTTGAATGGTGAGGTAGGTGGGGATTTATGAAGGATGGATGTGAGTGGTGAAGAGAATGGTAGGATTTGATAGGTGAGGGGTTTTTTTGGGGAAGAGGTGTTGAGGTGATTGGTGAATGGATGAAGAAGAGAGAGAGTGGTGGGGTAGGTGGGATCCTGTGGGGTCCACAGATCCTGAGGTGTCAAGGATAATTCATCACTGCACCAAGTGGCGAGCAAAATTGCTCTTTCTGCTAATTCTGGCGTTAAACGCCGGGCTGGTGCCCATTTCTGGCGTTTAACGCCAGCTTGATGCCCATTCCTAGCGTTAAACGCCAGTCTGGTGCCCCTTTCTGGCGTTAAACGCCCAGAATGGTGCCAGACTGGGCATTAAACGCCTATTTGCTGCCCTTACTGGCGTTTAAACGCCAGCAAGGTTTTCCTCCAGGGTGTGCTATTTTTCTTTCTGTTTTTCATTCTGTTTTTGCTTTTTCAATTGATTTTGTGACTTCCCATGATCATCAACCTACAAAAACATAAAATAACAAAGGAAAATAGATAAATATAACATTGGGTTGCCTCCCAACAAGCGTTTCTTTAATGTCAGTAGCTTGACAGTGGGCTCTCATGGAGCCTCACAGATACTCAGAGCAATTTTGGAACCTCCCAACACCAAACTTAGAGTTTGAATGTGGGGGTTCAACACCAAACTTAGAAGTTGGTTGTGGCCTCCCAACACCAAACTTAGAGTTTGACTGTGGGGGCTCTGTTTGACTCTGTTTTGAGAGAAGCTCTTCATGCTTCCTCTCCATGGTTACATGATACGTAAAAATTAAGATTTCACGTACAACCGGCAAGTATACCGGGTCGTATCAAGTAATAAAACTCACAAAGAGTGAGGTCGATCCCACGGAGATTGGTAGATTAAGCAACTTTAGTTAAATGGTAGATTTAGTTAAGCGAATAAGATTTTGATTTCATGAGCATTTTGATTTTTGAACATAATTGCAAGAATTTAAATGGCAAGAATGTAAAGAACTAGAATAAAGAAATAAAGTGCAAGTAAATGACGGAAACTTAAAGTGCAAGAAACTTAAATGACATCAAAAGTAAATTGCAAGAAATTAAAGAGTGCAGAAATTTAAAACAACATAAGAGTAAATGGTAAGAGGTAAATGAACAGAATGTAAATGACAAGAATAATAAATTGCAAGAATGTAGAAGGGAATTGGTGATGGGTTTTCAACACTAAGAGCAAGAGAAATGAGAATTAATGATAGAGAGGATCATTAGGGATTAGAGATGTTAGTTTTCATGAATTGATGTTAGTCAAATCCTCCTCAATCATGGGTATAGATCCATGGCAAATGGGTGATTGAATCCCAATCTCTTGGTGATTCAATCTCTCTCAACATAGCCAATTGCCACTCTCGTGATCTAATTGTCATGAGAAGAGATGAAGATCAATTTTAATCCAGCCACACAATTTCCAAAATCTCAACCAAGGAGAGTTACATCTCACATACTAACCAAGGTATGTTGATTGAGGAAACCATGAGAGGATGAACTCTAAACTGAATTATGTGGCTCATTCATCAATTTCACCACTTAATTCATATAGATTAACCCCTCTCTCGATGGTGGTTGAATCTTTGAAGAGCAAGAGTTCCCTCTTTAGATCAACCACTAAAATTGAGAAAGAGGAGATGGGTTCACCAATTCATTCCAACCAACAGAGCTCCTCCCCCTAATGAAAGGGGTTTAGTGAATCATAGCTCCAATTTTAACAACAATTGCCATCAATCAAAGTTAAACTAAATTGCAAAGAAAGATGAAAAAGAAGAGGTAATTGCTTGAAGATTAAGAAAATGAAGAAGAGAAGTTCCAAGATGAACCCAAAATTAGCTCTCTGGGTCTTCTCTCGGAAGTACCAAAAGAGTTTCCAAATACAAGTGCTAAAAGTGTAAAAAAATGACTAAGTGTAAAAAGTAGAGTAAAAGTGTAAAAAAAAAATCCCCCACAAGTACATCAATCTCTTCTATTTATACTACTCTAAAACTCTTCCAAAGATCTTCAATTGGTTTAGCAATATGGGCTTCTCTTTGTTGAATTCTTGGCTCAATTGAAGAAGTTGTTGGCCTTTGTGATGAATAGGGGAAGCAAAGCAAGTTGGCACCAATTCTGGCCCATTGAGGGGCGTTTTTGGCAATAACTCAGGCCTTAGTGCACGTTGGCAACGTGCATGCCAATTTCCTGGAAGTGAGTTTGAGACTTGGGCGTTGCTAGCCCAAGTTGTTGCAAACAACTTGCTCTTTCTCTTCTTGGCCTTACTTTCATGCTAAATGTAGCCCAGAATTTGAGTGTCAACCTTCAGCTTCAATATGGACTATTATACATCATTGGAAAGCTCTTGATGTCTATTTTCTAATGCCATTAGAATCACCTCAATTGGACTTTCCTAGCTCAAGTTATGGTTCCTCAAAGAAGGTAAGGTCAAGCTGCCAAGTTGTTGCCAAGTTGTTGTGAATAACGCACCCTCAACCCCAAGTTAGCAACGTGCTCGAGCATCACTCTCCCAAGCAAGGACTTGAGGCTGGCGTTGTTGCAAACACGCCCCCTTTGTGCACGTTGGCAACGTGCTCGATCCCACATCCAAGGATCATCTCTAGCTCCCTTGAATTTCACTTCATGTTCTTGTTTTTAGGGCCTAAAGATGACTCTGGTTTGGCTCCAATCTTGTGCTCCACCATGGACTATTATATATGGTTGGAAAGCTCTGAATGTTAGCTTTCCAACGCAACTGGAAGTACTCAATTTGGATCTCTGTAGCTCAAGATATCTTCCATTAAAGTGGACATGTTCAGGCTGCCTTGTTTTGGTAAGTTGGCGTTGGCAACGCCCATCTAGCGTTGGCAACGTGAGTGGTGCGGCATTTGGGCGTTTGGAACGCGGTTGGTGCGCCATTGGGCGTTTAGCAGCCTGGTTGGTGCGCCATTGGGCGTTTGGCAACTTGGCTGGCACCAAAACTTGGTGCCTAGCCAAGCTTTCTTGTGTGGCGTTGGCAACGCCATTCTTGAGTTGGCAACGCCAGCTCCTTTTCTTCCAGGGCTCCATTTGTTGCTTGGTTGTGTGGCGTTGGCAACGCCCATCTTGAGTTGGCAACGCCAGCTCCTTTTCTTCCAGGGCCAAGCTTGATTGTTTGGCGTTGTTAGCCTGCGTTGTCCTCAAAAACGCCCCTCATTTCTAGGCTGGCAACGTGCTCGAGGCTCCAAATCCAGGGCCAAGTTCCTTGTGTGGGCGTTGGCAACGCCAGCTTCAAGTTGGCAACGCCAACTTTGCTTCCTCCAGGGCCAAGTTCCTTGCTTGTGTCTTGTGTGTGGCGTTGGCAACTTGGTTCTAGAGTTGGCAACGCCAACCTTGCTTCCAGGGCCAAGTTCCTTGATATCATCATGCATGGAAACAAAACTCATAAAAGGACTTGTTTATTTAGAGAAAATGAGTGAATTTAAACTAAAACTAACTAAACTAACTAACTAATAATGCAAATATGCATTTGCATCACAACACCAAACTTAAAGTATTGCTTGTCCTCAAGCAAAATATAAAGGACTTTGTCACAAGAATTTAAGATGTAAGACTTGAATGTTCTCCCAGAGAGTAATTTCTCATTGAGCATGTTATCCTCACTTGTGTGGTCATAAATTTATTGTAATTGAACACAACTATTCAACTTTTTCAATTAAAATGCTTGCTTCACTACTAAATTGGTTAACTTCACTAGACTTCTTTCACACCTTAGCACATGATCCTTGAACCAATTTTTTTCTGCTTATTTCTTTTTCCTTCTTTTTTTTCTTTCCCTTTTTCTTTCAATTAAGCTCGAAATCTTGTCTTAAGGCGGCTCTTTAGCATAAGCTTTCAATCAACAATCCCAAACCAGTTGGTTCAAGTTGTTAAGTGTTGAGACACTCTTAAAGATTTACTCACTCAAGCCTCTTTCCTTAACACATTCAGTCACAGGCATATAACATTGAAATTTTGTTTGGATAGTGGTGTCCAGCACCTCTTTGGGTTGCTAAATGTTCTGTTATAGAGCTACTCTTGATTGTGGGTTTTCAATCGATAATCCCGAGTTAGTTAACTCAAGTTACCGGGTGATGAAGCACCCCTCGGATTTACTAGCCCAAGTATGTCTCTTAACATCAATCACCACAGACACATATCCAACTTTTGTCATTGATGCCTAGCCTTTCATTCTTTGTATTCTATTTTCTTTATTGTCAAGGTTATTTGTGCTTTTACTGATAAAGCCCTTGTGATCCTTAACCAACTAGTCTTGTATTAGCAAGCATTCTTTTGAATTTCTTGAACATTGCTTCTTTCACAATAAATATACTAGCACTTTTCTTATGGGACAACATGATCCTTTTTAAGCTAGATTTCTCTCTGTTCTTGCTCAAACTACATCTTTTATTCCAATGACAAGTAAAAATATTAAAGACAAGCAACTATTCCAAATCTGTGAGTGGTGATGCATGGAATGGGCAACATAAAAGATAATGCTTCAAAAAGAAAAAAAAATGCATCCTAGAAGGTATACCATATTTCAGACATACATCTTCTTTATTTAAAACATAAAGAAACATAAAGAAAAAATAAAGGAACTTCACCACCTTTAGTCTTCATGTCCCTTTTCCTTTGCTTGATTCTCCTTGCTTTCCTTTGCCCTTTGGATCTTGTTTCTTTTTGCTTCTTAGCTCTCCTTGTTGCTTTGTTGTTGAATCTCCCTTTGGATCTTCTTTCTTTTTGCTCCTCCTTTCCCCTTGTTGTTGTGTCGTTGCATCCCTCTCTTCTCTTTGCCAAATTCCTGAGCTTATCATTGTCTCCTGTAGCCTCTGTTGATTGAATCTCACCCTTGCTAGTTCTTGCTGTTCAAATATCTTCCGAGCCTCATTAAAACATTTGATTTGTGGGTTGATCAATGGGGGTGTGGAACAGAGGTAACTAAGCTTTTCTTGGGTGCATATGTCATAGTCAAGTCTGTCCTTGTGCCTGGCTTCCTTGAACATTCTGTTTTCATTGAAATCTCTGTAGAGTGTTTCATGTCTAGCATCCAACCTATGGAGAAGTTCTCTTTGCTGAGCTTGCTCTATCCTTAGTTGAGCTTGTTCTTGTATCAGTTTCTCCATGGCTTTTTCATGTTCCATAGCTGAATTGTTGATGGCTTCTTGCATCTTGGCATATTGTTCTTGTTGCAACTCCATCATGTGTGTTTGGTACTCATTTTGTTGGTTCATCCATTGAACTTGAACCCCTCTTTGTTGATCCATCAATTGCCAAAGGTCCCTTTGTTGTTGTGCTTGTTCCTCTTGGCTTCTTTGAATTTGTGAATATTGCCCAGAAATCCCTTCCAAGGCGGCTTGGAGTTGGTTCATGTTCAAGGTGTGGGATTCATCCATTTCTTGAGGCTCCTCCTCTTGTCTTACTTCTTTCCTTTTCTTCCTTCTTGCTAAAGGTTGCCTTTCCAATTGGGTTGTGGTGATGAACTCCAACCTTTCTTTGGTAAGAGGTTTTCCAATAGAGACCAAATCAGTTTCTTCAAATTCTCCCAGAGGCACTCCAGCTTCTTCACATAGGCGCAGAATAGTACTAGGGTATCCTAGCCAGCTGTCCTGTTTGACCTTTTGAGCTATTTCAATGATGTTCTTGGCTATAATGTCTCCAACATTGATTTCCCCTCCTTTCATTATGCAATGGATCATTATAGCTCTATTCACCGTTACCTCAGAGTTATTTGAAGTAGAGATCAATGACCTCCTCACTATGTCATGCCATCCTTTTGCTTGAGGTATGAGATCACCTCTCCGAAGTTTGAGTGGTCGGCCATGTGAATCCAATACCCAATCAGTGCCTATTCTGCACAAGTCACTCACCACATCCACATATCTTGGGTCATTTTCAACCCTTTCTTCATAGCTAGGTCGTTTGAACTGTTTGTGCTTGACCCTTAGCACCCTATTGATGGTGTCCGGGCTAAAATCAACATCCACACCTCTTACATAGCTCATGTATGGTTCTTCATCATCATATTCTCTTATCACATTAGTGAAGAACTCATGGATGAGAAGCATGCTTATTTCTTGAGGTTGGTCACAGAGAAGCTCCCATCCCCTTTTTCTGATTATTTTTTGTATCTCAGGGTATTCATCTTTTTTTAAGCTTGAATGGTAGCTCTGGAACAACATCTTTGCTTGACATCCAACTAAAAATTCGCTCATTGTGTTTGGATTTGAATCTTCTTTGATCAAATTCATCTTCTCTCCTATCCCTTGATGATGAGGCCATTGAGATTCACTTGCAAGATTGAATCTCCCCAACACCAAACTTAGATGAATGCTTGTCCTCAAGCATAAGGAAAATGATTGTGAATGAGAGAGATATGGGATAAGCACGGTGACTTAGAGAAGGTAGAAAATGATGGTGAAGGAGATTGAGTGTTTCGGTTATGTGAGAGATGTGATGCTTCAAGAGTTTTTGTTGGGTAAAGATGAGGTTCAAGGTTAGAATTTGTGAAACATGGAGTAGGTTGGAGGTTGAGTATGAGTTCGGCTAGTGAAGTGAAAGTTGGTGGGTAGAAGAATGAATGATGAATGAATATGGTTGAAGTATTTAAAGTGAAAGTTGGTGGGAAGGCATTTAAGGCTCGGTCATGGCATGCTTCCTTGTGCACAATGCATGTTGATTTCTTTTTCCCCATGCACAAAGTTTAAAATTCATGTGACTACCCTTCCTTATGTATCCGTGATCTTTCTTCAAGATTCCCCATCATTTCTTTCCTTCTTTCATTATATGCTTCCAAGATTCCCCATCACTTCTTTCTTTCTTTCCTGCAACAAAATGCCAAAGGCTTGAGATTCTTAAAGTGACATTAATGGCTAAAAACTTATGATTATGTTCCTATACAAAATTGACTAAATTAGATTCCCTAATCTATTTTTTTAGCATTAATAATGCAAGTAAAGACACCAAACTTAGTTTGTGACTAAGTGTTCTATGGAATTAATTCCAAAGATAGCCACATCAAACTTAGTAATTTACCTACATTAAATGCTTTTTTTTTTCACGTTTTTTTTTTATTTTATTTTATAACTAAAGTAGATGACAAAACTTTCATAGCTTAGCATTTTCGTGTATGTATGGACACCAAACTTAGTTTGTGGCTAAGTGTTATAGAACACACATTTGCCATTACTTCAAGATTGGCCACACCAAACTTAGTGCCTTGCATACACCATGTACTAGTCTACTTGATCATTATTGGTTACTAAAACATGAAATTAAAGACTCCCTGTGCATGGGTTGCCTCCCATGAAGCGCTTTGTTTATTGTCCTTAGCTCGACATTGCAGCTTCTTTGCTCATGTTAAGAGTTGCACACTCTCTTCCTTGCTCCAAGGGCCACCAAATAGTGCTTCACCCTATGTCCATTGATGTGAAGGTTTGTTTTGAGGCTTCATCAAGCAATTCAACATAGCCATGAGGTGATACTTTGGTGATGGTGTATGGACCAGTCCATCTAGACCTCAGCTTCCCAGGGAAGATCTTCAATCTTGAATTGAATAATAACACCTTTTGGCCTGGTTCAAATGTTCTTTGAGAGATCCTCTTATCATGCCATCTCTTTGCTCTCTCCTTGTATATTTTGGCATTGTCATATGCCTCCAATCTGAACTCCTCAAGCTCATTGAGTTGTAGCAACCTCTTCTCTCCTGCTGCTTGAGCATCTAGATTTAGAAGTTTGGTGGCCCAGAAAGCCTTATGTTCAAGCTCTACAGGGAGGTGGCATGCCTTTCCATACACCAATTGAAAGGGAGATTTTCCTATGGGTGTCTTGAAGGCTGTCCTATATGCCCAAAGTGCATCATCTAGCTTCCTAACCCAATCCTTTCTTGTTGTTCCCACAGTTTTCTCCAAGATCCTTTTTAGCTCTCTGTTAGCAAGTTCAGCTTGTCCATTGGTTTGTGGGTGATATGGGGTAGCTACTTTGTGTGTAACACCATACTTGTGGAGTAAGGAATTGAGTTGCTTGTTGCAAAAGTGGCTTCCCCCATCACTTATAAGCCCTTTGGGTACTCCAAATCTTGTGAAGATGTTCTTCTTGAGGAATTGCAAGACCACGTTGGTATCACATGTGGTGGTGGCTATTGCTTCTACCCATTTGGAGACATACTCTACTGCTACCAGGATGTATTTGAACGTGTAGGATGGAGGAAAAGGTCCCATGAAATCTATTCCCCACAAATCAAAGAGTTCCACTTCCAAAATGAACTTTTGGGGCATCTCATTTTTCTTTGACAAACCCCCTGCTCTTTGACATTCATTGCATTGGCTCACAAACTCCCTAGCATCCTTGAAGATTGAAGGCCAATAGAAACCACTTTGAAGGACCTTAGCAGCAGTTCTTTCAGCTCCAAAATGACCACCATAACTAGAGTTGTGACAATGCCATAGTATGTCCTTCATCTCATTTTCTGGCACACATCTTCTTATCATTCCGTCTGGGCATCTTTTGAACAAGAATGGTTCATCCCAAAAGAAGAACCTAGCCTCATGCAACAGCTTCTTCACTTGTTGTCTTGTGTACTCTTGTGGAATGATTCTTCCTGCCTTGTAGTTGGCCATGTCTGCAAACCATGGGACATGTTGAATGTGCAAGAGATGTTCATCTGGAAACTCTTCATTTATTGATGGAAGGTTGTCTTGGCATTCATCTTGTGGCACCCTTGATAAGTGATCAGCAACTTGATTTTCACTGCCCTTTCTATCTTTGATCTCAATGTCAAACTCTTGTAGGAGTAGCACCCATCTAATTAGCCTTGGTTTGGCATCCTGTTTTGACATAAGATACTTAATGGCAGCATGGTCAGTATACACTAAGACTTTAGATCCAATCAAATATTGTCTAAACTTATCAAAGGCATACACCACGGCTAGTAACTCTTTCTCTGTTGTGGTGTAGTTTCTTTGAGTTTCATTCAATACCTTACTTGCATAGTAGATAACATGAAGCCTCTTTTCCTTCCTCTGCCCCAACACAGCACCGATTGCAAGGTTGCTTGCATCACACATGAGTTCAAAAGGTAGTCCCCAAGTTGGGGGTATGATGATTGGTGCTGTGGTGAGCTTAGCCTTTAGAGTTTCAAAAGCATGCTTGCATTCATCATCAAAGATAAAAGAATTTTCTACCACCAGCAAATTGCTTAGTGGCTTTGCTATTTTGGAAAAATCTTTGATAAATCTCCTATAAAATCCAGCATGCCCCAAGAAACTCCTAACGGCTTTCACACTAGTTGGCAAAGGAAGTTTTTCTATAATTTCTACTTTTGCCTTGTCAACCTCTATACCTTTTCTTGAAATTTTATGACCAAGAACAATGCCTTCGGGTACCATGAAATGGCATTTTTCCCAATTCAAAACTAAGTTTGTTTCTTGGCATCTTTTCAAGACTAAGGTAAGATGGTGCAAGCAAGTATTGAATGAATCACCAAAAACAGAGAAATCATCCATAAAGACTTCAATGAATTTTTCTACCATGTCTGAGAAGATTGAAAGCATGCATCTTTGAAAGGTAGCTGGGGCATTGCAAAGTCCAAATGGCATCCTCCGGTATGCAAAGACTCCAAAGGGACAAGTGAAGGAAGTCTTCTCTTGATCCATGGGGTCAACCACTATCTGATTATACCCAGAATATCCATCAAGAAAACAATAATAAGCATGGCCAGCCAACCTTTCAAGCATCTGATCAATGAAAGGTAGAGGAAAGTGGTCTTTTCTTGTTGCATCATTCAACCTCCTATAGTCTATGCACATCCTCCACCCTGTCACTGTTCGTGTTGGGATAAGCTCATTCTTCTCATTAACAATGACAGTCATCCCCCCTTTCTTGGGAACCACGTGCACTAGACTGACCCAAGGGCTGTCAGATATAGGGTAGATGATCCCAGCTTTACACAACTTAAGGATTTCCTTTTGAACAACCTCCTTCATTGTAGGATTCAATCTTCTTTGGGGTTGTACCACCGGTTTGGAACCCTCCTCTAAGAGTATCTTGTGCATGCATACAGCAGGGCTTATGCCTTTCAAGTCATCAATGGTCCACCCCAAAGCCTCTTTGTGAGCTCTCAAAACCACTAAGAGCTTTTCTTCTTCTTCTGCATTCAATGTGGAATTGATGATCACTGGGAAGCTATCCTTCTCACCAAAAAATGCATATTTAAGATGAGGAGGTAGTGGTTTCAACTCTTGTTGTGGTGCCTTTTCTTTGGTAGCTTCACTTGGTTCTCTTGATGCTTCCAACGTGTTTTCTTCTTGCCCTTTGATGTTATGGACTTCCTCTTGTTTCATTTGATGGTTTGTGTCAAGCACTTCTTCAACCAAAGAGTCTACTACATCGATCCTCATGCAATTTTCTTTCTCAACAGGGTGTTGCATTGCTTTGAAGACATTTATGGTCATTTGCTCATCATGCACCCTGAAGATCATCTCTCCCTTTTCCACATCAATGATTGTTCTAGCTGTAGCCAAAAAGGGTCTACCAAGAATGACTGAATTGTTTCCCTCTTCATCCATGTCTAGGACCACAAAATCAGCTGGGAATATGAAGTTTCCCACCTTCACCAAGAGGTTCTCAACTACTCCATTTGGCACTTTGATGGATCTGTCAGCAAGTTGGAGTGACATCCTTGTGGGTTTGAGCTCTTCAATCATCATTTTCTTCATCATGGTAAGGGGCATTAAGTTAATGCTTGCTCCCAGGTCACAAAGTGATTTGTCAACAGCCATGCTCCCAATCGTGCAAGGTATGAGAAAGCTGCCAGGGTCTTTGAGTTTTGGAGGTAACCCTTGTTGAATGATGGCACTACACTCTTGATTGAGAACCACGGTTTCTTTTTCTTGCCAACTCCTCTTCTTGGTGATCAACTCCTTAAGAAACTTTGCATACAATGGCATCTGTTCTAGAGCCTCTGCCAATGGGATGTTGATTTCAAGTTTCTTGAAGATCTCTAAGAACCTTGGGAATTGTTGGTCCTTTGCTCCTTTGTGTATCCTAGTTGGGTATGGAAGCTTGGGTACATAAGCTTTCACTCCTTCATCTTTGTTTTCTTTTTGTGGATTCATACTCTCCTTGCCATCACGGTTGCCTCCTTGACTTGGTGGATTGCCTTGTGGCTTGACAACCTCTTTGCCTTTGTTAGATGTTGAAGCCTTTTCTCCATCTTGCCTCTCCACTGTGTCTTGCTCTTTGGGTTTTGTTGCTTCTTTATTTGAACTTTCACCAACTACCTTGCCACTCCTTAACTGCAAAGCCTTACATTCTTCTCTTGGGTTGGGTATTGTGTCACTTGGGAGGACATGGGTTGGTTTCTCGGCTTGTTTGGCTAGTTGTCCCACTTGTCTCTCAATGTTCTTCATAGTGACCGCTTGTTCTTGTTGTCCCTTAGCTAAAGCTTGAGTGGTTTGAGCAAGTGCTTGCAAGGTTGCTTCCAGACTTGAGATTCTGGCCTCATGATGGTCAATTGGAGGTATGATGGGGTTGATTGTTGTTGGAAGTTGTTGGGTGGATTAGTGTGGTAATTTTGTGAGTTGGATGTTGGTGCAGAGAAGTTATTTTGGTGGGTTTGTGAGTTATGATGGGGGTGTTGATATGTGTTTTGTGTTTTTCTATATTGGTTAGTGTTGTTAGTATGGTGATTTTGGTTGTTTGTGTTACGGGTGTGATTGTGGTTGTTGTTCTTTTGCCAATGGTTTTCTCCCCACTTTAAATTGGGATGATTCTTCCAAGATGAGTTGTATGTATCACCATGGAATTCATCCTGAGAGTTTGAGGTATTCTGCATGTATTGAACTTGTTCTTGTGGTTGTTCAACCGTGATCCCTTCACCTTGGTTCCATTCAAGTGATGGTTGATTTGTTGTGTTCACTGATGCAAGTTGCATACCATCCATTCTCTTTGTTATCATCTCCATTTGTTGTTGGATTTGTTGGTGCATTAACTTGTTTTGTGCCAAGATAGCATCAACACCTTCAAGCTCCATTACACCTTTCTTTGGGGTGGATTGTGTTGCCTCTCTGATGAGTAATAATATTGATTGTTTGCCACAATCTCAATGAGGTTTTGAGCCTCCTCAGCAGTTTTCATCATGTTGAGTGATCCTCCTGATGAGTAGTCTAGTCCCTTCCTTGCTTCTAAGCTTAAGCCTTCATAGAAGTTTTGGAGCTTAACCCAATCACTAAACATGTCTGGTGGACATCTTCTCATTAGTGCCTTATATCTTTCCCAGGCTTCGTACAATGACTCCCCTTCCATTTGCCTAAAAGTCTGAACCTCTTTCTTCAACTTGATGACCTTTTGAGGTGGGTAGAATTTTGCTAGAAATTTGCCCATCACTTCATTCCAATCATTGAGGCTTTCCTTGGGGAATGATTCTAGCCATTGAGTGGCTTTATCCCTCAAGGAGAATGGAAATAGCAACAACTTGTAGACATCTGGATGCACTCCATTTGTCTTCACTGTATTGCATATCCTCAGAAAAACAGAGAGATGTTGATTTGGGTCTTCAAGAGGTCCCCCTCCATAAGAGCAATTGTTCTGTACCAAAGTGATGAGCTGAGGTTTTAGCTCAAAGTTATTGGCCTGAACATTTGGTGTAGCAATGCTGCTCCCACAATGTCTTGGATCAGGGATAGTATATGAGGATAACACCCTTCTAGCGTGTCCACCATTATTATTGACCCCTCCAGGAGGGTTGTGCATCTCATCCTCCATGACTTGATCTTCTCCCTCTGATTCCTCTGACCCTTCTTCACCAACTATGAACGTTCCTCTTTCTGCTCTCCTTAACCTTCGGCGGGTTCTCTCGTCCTCAATATCACGTCTACTTGTTCCTGACATACACAAACAGAACCAAAATCACAAGTGAAATATTCTAGAACTAGAATGGAATTGGAGTTAGTGAAACAAAGTATCAAACAGTTAGTGGGCTTAACAAAAATAAAAAAAATGCTTAATCTAAACCACCTTTCACTTAATCATTGTCAATCTTTCCAATCCCCGGCAACGGCGCCAAAAACTTGATACGTAAAAATTAAGATTTCACGTACAACCGGCAAGTATACCGGGTCGTATCAAGTAATAAAACTCACAAAGAGTGAGGTCGATCCCACGGAGATTGGTAGATTAAGCAACTTTAGTTAAATGGTAGATTTAGTTAAGCGAATAAGATTTTGATTTCATGAGCATTTTGATTTTTGAACATAATTGCAAGAATTTAAATGGCAAGAATGTAAAGAACTAGAATAAAGAAATAAAGTGCAAGTAAATGACGGAAACTTAAAGTGCAAGAAACATAAATGACATCAAAAGTAAATTGCAAGAAATTAAAGAGTGCAGAAATTTAAAACAACATAAGAGTAAATGGTAAGAGGTAAATGAACAGAATGTAAATGACAAGAATAATAAATTGCAAGAATGTAGAAGGGAATTGGGTGATGGGTTTTCAACACTAAGAGCAAGAGAAATGAGAATTAATGATAGAGAGGATCATTAGGGATTAGAGATGTTAGTTTTCATGAATTGATGTTAGTCAAATCCTCCTCAATCATGGGTATAGATCCATGGCAAATGGGTGATTGAATCCCAATCTCTTGGTGATTCAATCTCTCTCAACATAGCCAATTGCCACTCTCGTGATCTAATTGTTCATGAGAAGAGATGAAGATCAATTTAATCCAGCCACACAATTTCCAAATCTCAACCAAGGAGAGTTACATCTCACATACTAACCAAGGTATGTTGATTGAGGAAACCATGAGAGGATGAACTCTAAACTGAATTATGTGGCTCATTCATCAATTTCACCACTTAATTCATATAGATTAACCCCTCTCTCGATGGTGGTTGAATCTTTGAAGAGCAAGAGTTCCCTCTTTAGATCAACCACTAAAATTGAGAAAGAGGAGATGGGTTCACCAATTCATTCCAACCAACAGAGCTCCTCCCCCTAATGAAAGGGGTTTAGTGAATCATAGCTCCAATTTTAACAACAATTGCCATCAATCAAAGTTAAACTAAATTGCAAAGAAAGATGAAAAAGAAGAGGTAATTGCTTGAAGATTAAGAAAATGAAGAAGAGAAGTTCCAAGATGAACCCAAAATTAGCTCTCTGGGTCTTCTCTCGGAAGTACCAAAAGAGTTTCCAAATACAAGTGCTAAAAGTGTAAAAAAATGACTAAGTGTAAAAAGTAGAGTAAAAGTGTAAAAAAAAAATCCCCCACAAGTACATCAATCTCTTCTATTTATACTACTTTAAAACTCTTCCAAAGATCTTCAATTGGTTTAGCAATATGGGCTTCTCTTTGTTGAATTCTTGGCTCAATTGAAGAAGTTGTTGGCCTTTGTGATGAATAGGGGAAGCAAAGCAAGTTGGCACCAATTCTGGCCCATTGAGGGGCGTTGTTGGCAATAACTCAGGCCTTAGTGCACGTTGGCAACGTGCATGCCAATTTCCTGGAAGTGAGTTTGAGACTTGGGCGTTGCTAGCCCAAGTTGTTGCAAACAACTTGCTCTTTCTCTTCTTGGCCTTACTTTCATGCTAAATGTAGCCCAGAATTTGAGTGTCAACCTTCAGCTTCAATATGGACTATTATACATCATTGGAAAGCTCTTGATGTCTATTTTCTAATGCCATTGGAATCACCTCAATTGGACTTTCCTAGCTCAAGTTATGGTTCCTCAAAGAAGGTAAGGTCAAGCTGCCAAGTTGTTGCCAAGTTGTTGTGAATAACGCACCCTCAACCCCAAGTTAGCAACGTGCTCGAGCATCACTCTCCCAAGGCAAGGACTTGAGGCTGGCGTTGTTGCAAAACACGCCCCCTTTGTGCACGTTGGCAACGTGCTCGATCCCACATCCAAGGATCATCTCTAGCTCCCTTGAATTTCACTTCATGTTCTTATTTTTAGGGCCTAAAGATGACTCTGGTTTGGCTCCAATCTTGTGCTCCACCATGGACTATTATATATGGTTGGAAAGCTCTGAATGTTAGCTTTCCAACGCAACTGGAAGTACTCAATTTGGATCTCTGTAGCTCAAGATATCTTCCATTGAAGTGGACATGTTCAGGCTGCCTTGTTTTGGTAAGTTGGCGTTGACAACGCCCATCTAGCGTTGGCAACGTGAGTGGTGCGGCATTTGGGCGTTTGGAACGCGGTTGGTGCGCCATTGGGCGTTTAGCAGCCTGGTTGGTGCGCCATTGGGCGTTTGGCAACTTGGCTGGCACCAAAACTTGGTGCCTAGCCAAGCTTTCTTGTGTGGCGTTGGCAACGCCATTCTTGAGTTGGCAACGCCAGCTCCTTTTCTTCCAGGGCTCCATTTGTTGCTTGGTTGTGTGGCGTTGGCAACGCCCATCTTGAGTTGGCAACGCCAGCTCCTTTTCTTCCAGGGCCAAGCTTGATTGTTTGGCGTTGTTAGCCTGCGTTGTCCTCAAAAACGCCCCTCATTTCTAGGCTGGCAACGTGCTCGAGGCTCCAAATCCAGGGCCAAGTTCCTTGTGTGGGCGTTGGCAACGCCAGCTTCAAGTTGGCAACGCCAACTTTGCTTCCTCCAGGGCCAAGTTCCTTGCTTGTGTCTTGTGTGTGGCGTTGGCAACTTGGTTCTAGAGTTGGCAACGCCAACCTTGCTTCCAGGGCCAAGTTCCTTGATATCATCATGCATGGAAACAAAACTCATAAAAGGACTTGTTTATTTAGAGAAAATGAGTGAATTTACTTGAATGATCAATTCTTCATTCACTTGAGCCTTAAACACAAAGGATTCTTCATTCACTTGAATGATCAATTCTCCTCTGTCAACATCAATCACAGCCTTTGCTGTTGCTAAGAAGCGTCTGCCAAGAATGATGGATTCATCCATGCACTTCCCAGTCTTTAGGACTATGAAATCAGCAGGGATGTAATGGTCTTCAATCTTTACCAGAACATCATCTACAAGTCCATAAGCTTATTTTCTTGAATTGTCTGCCATCTTTAGTGAGATTCTTGCAGCTTGTACCTCAAAGATCCCTAGCTTCTCCATTACAGAGAGAGGCATGAGGTTTATGCTTGACCCTAAGTCACATAGAGCCTTCTTAAAGGTTATGGTGCCTATGGTACAAGGTATTGAGAACATTCCAGGGTCCTTTCTCTTTTGAGGTAATTTCTGCCTAGACAAGTGATGAGCGGATAATTTATACGCTTTTTGGCATTATTTTTAGTATGTTTTTAGTATTTTTTAGTTAGTTTTTATATATTTTTATTAGTTTTTAGTTAAAATTCACTTTTCTGGACTTTACTATGAGTTTTTGTGTTTTTTCTATGATTTCAGGTATTTTCTGGCTGAAATTGAGGGACCTGAGCAAAAATCTGATTCAGAGGCTGAAAAGGACTGCAGATGCTGTTGCATTCTGACCTCCCTGCACTCGAAGTGGATTTTCTGGAGTTACAGAAGTCCAATTTGCGCTTTCAACGGCGTTGGAAAGTAGACATCCTGGGCTTTCCTGCAATATATAATAGTTCATACTTTGCCCGAGATTTGATGGCCCAAACCGGCGTTCCAAATCAGCTCAAAACTGCCCGGTGTTAAACGCCGAAACTGGCACAAGAATGGGAGTTAAACGCCCAAACTGGCACAAAAGCTGGCGTTTAACTCCAAGAAAAGTCTCTACACATGAAAGCTTCAATGCTCAGCCCAAGCACACACCAAGTGGGCTCGGAAGTGGATTTTTATGTCATTTACTCATTTCTGTAAACCCTAGGCTACTAGTTCTCTACATATAGGACCTTTTGCTATTGTATTCTCATCTTTGGATCATTTTTAGATCTTTTGATCACCGGGGTAGCTATCTTTGGACGCCTAGTTCTTAGATCTTTGGTTAGTTGTGCGAAGTTGTGATAAAGAGTTGAGATTGCAATTGAGCGTACCATGTTGATGGCGCCATTGATGATCACAATTTCGTTCACCATGTTTTTGGTGCCGTTGCCGGGGATTGTTTCGAGTTTGGACAACTGATGGTTCATCTTGTTGCTTAGATTAGGTATTTTTCTTCAGAGTTCTTAAGAATGAATTCTAGTGTTTCAAGGTGATGTTCTTATCATCAACAAAGCTGATTGATTCTCATCAATTTAGCTCTTGAATGTAATGTCCTGCTGATGCTTGGCTAGCCATGTCTAATTTCTTTAGACTAAAGCTTTAGACTAACATTGCATGATTCCTGGAATTCTCATTAAGAATTTTGATACCTTTATTTTCTTTTCCACTTAATTTTCGAAAAAAATCCAAAAAAAATTACAAAATCATAAAAACCAAAAATATTGTATGTTTCTTGTTGAGTCTAGTGTCTCATGTTAAGTTTGATGTCAATTGCATGTTTCTGTTCTTCTTGCATTCATTCATGTGTCTTAAGTGATCTTCAAGATGTTCTTGATGATTTCCTTGCTCTAATCTTTAAATTCTCTTATCTTGAGTATTTTTGTTGTTTGTCATATGCATTCTCATTTTGTTAGTGTCAGTAGTATACAAACTGCTAAGTTTGGTGTCTTGCATGCATTGTTATTTGATTTTAGTTGCATTTTGATTATTCCTCATTATTAAAAATCCAAAAATATTTTTAATTTGTGTCTTTTCAAGTCAATAATACAGAGAATTGAAGATTCAGAACATGCAGCAGAGGAATTATACAGAAAAAGCTGGGCGTTCAAAACGCCCAGTGAGGAAGGCAAACTGGCGTTTAAACACCAGCCAGGGTGCCTGGTTGGGCGTTTAACGCCCAAGAGGGTAGTGTTTTGGGCGTTAAACGCCAGAATGGATACCATTCTAGGCGTTTAACGCCAGGATGGCACAAGAGGAAAGATTTTGTTTTTAACTCAAATTTTTTCAAGTTTTCAAACTCTTTTCAAAATCAAATCTTTTTCAAATCAAATCTTTTCAATCAAATCTTTTTCAAAATCAATTTCTTTCCATTTTCAAAGATACTTGCTAACAATTAATGATTTGATTCAACATTTCAAGTATGTTGCCTTTTCTGTTGAGAAAGGTTTAATGATTGAATCATATCTTTCCTTGTTAGCCAAGTCATTAATTTTCAAAATCAAATCTTTTTTTAAATTGTTTTTCAAATCATATATTCTCAATCACATCTTTTTAAAACCATAACTTTTCAATCATATCTTCTTAATCACATCTTTTTCAAAATAGTTTTCAATCATATCTTTTTGATTTCTAATTTCAAATTCTTTTTCAAAAATCACTTGATTTCTTACCCACTTTTAGTTTTCGAAAATCATCAATCAATTTTTCAAAATGTTTTTAAAAAAATCTTTTACTTAATTTTCGAAAATTTCTTCCCTTCTTCTCATATCCTTCTATTTATGGACTAACACTACTCCTCAATGCACAATTTGAACTCAATATTTCATTGATAAGTTCGAATTTTCTACCTCTTCCTTCTATTTTTCTTTTCCTCTGACACCTCAAGGAATCTCTATATTGTGACATAGAGGATTCCATATTTTCTTGTTCTCTTCTCTTTCATATGAGCAGGAGCAAAGACAAAAGCATTCTTGTTGAGGCTAACCCTGAACCTGAAAGGACCTTGAAGCGAAAGCTAAGAGAAGCTAAGGCACAACTCTCTGTAGAGGACCTAACAGAAATCTTCAAAGAAGAAGAACCCATGGCAGCCGAAAACAACAACAATACCAACAATGCAAGGAAGGTGCTGGGTGACTTTACTGCACCTACTCCCGACTTCTATGGGAGAAGCATCTCTATCCCTGCCATTGGAGCAAACAACTTTGAGCTTAAGCCTCAATTAGTTTCTCTAATGCAACAGAATTGCAAGTTCTATGGACTTCCATTGGAAGATCCTCATCAGTTTTTAGCTGAATTCTTGCAAATCTGTGACACTGTTAAGACTAATGGGGTTGACCCTGATGTCTACAGACTTATGCTATTCCCTTTTGCTGTAAGAGACAGAGCTATGATATGGTTAGACTCACAACCTAAAGAAAGCCTGAACTCTTGGAAAAAGCTAGTCAATGCCTTCTTGGCAAAGTTCTTTCCACCTCAAAAATTGAGTAAGCTTAGAGTGGAAGTCCAAACCTTCAAACAGAAGGAAGGAGAATCCCTCTATGAAGCTTGGGAAAGATACAAACAATTGATCAGAAAGTGTCCTTCTGACATGCTTTCTGAATGGAGCATCATAGGTATCTTCTATGATGGTCTGTCTGAACTGTCCAAGATGTCATTGGATAGTTCTGCTGGAGGATCTCTTCATCTGAAGAAGACGCCTGTAGAAGCTCAAGAACTCATTGAAATGGTTGCAAATAACCAATTCATGTACACTTCTGAAAGGAATCATGTGAGAAATGGGACGAATCAGAAGAAAGGAGTTCTTGAGATTGATACTCTGAATGCCATATTGGCTCAGAACAAAATATTGACTCAGCAAGTCAATTTGATTTCTCAAAGTCTGTCTGGAATGCAAGCTGCACCAGGCAGTACTAAGGACGCTTCATCTGAAGAAGAAGCTTATGATCCTGAGAACCCTTCAATGGAAGAGGTGAATTACATGGGAGAACCCTATGGAAACACCTATAATCCTTCATGGAGAAATCATCCAAATCTCTCATGGAAGGATCAACAGAGACCTCAACAAGGTTTCAACAACAATAATGGTAGAAAAAACAGGTTTAGCAATGGCAAGCCTTTTTCATCATCTTCTCAGCAACAGACAGAGAATTCTAAGCAGAACCACTCTGACTTAGCAACCATGGTCTTTGATCTAATCAAAACCACTCAAAGTTTCATGACTGAAACAAGGTCCTCCATTAGAAACTTGGAGGCACAAGTGGGACAGCTGAGCAAGAAAATTACTGAACTCCCTCCTAGCACTCTTCCAAGCAATACAGAAGAGAATCCAAAAGGAGAGTGCAAGGTCATCAACATGGCTGAACTAGGAGAGGAGGAAGAGGCAGTGAACGCCATTGAGGAAGACCTCCATAGACGTCCACTGGCCTCCAATGAATTCCCTAATGAGGAACCATGGGAATCTGAGGCTCATAATGAGACCATAGAGATTCCATTGGATTTACTTCTGCCATTCATGAGCTCTGATGAGTATTCTTCTTCTGAAGAGGATGAGTATCTCACTGAAGAGCAAGTTGCTAAATACCTTGGAGCAACGATGAAGCTAAATGACAAGTTATTTGGTAATGAGACTTGGGAGGATGAACCCCCTTTGCTCACCAAAGAACTGGATGACTTGTCTAGACAGAAATTACCTCAAAAGAGACAGGATCCTGAGAAGTTTTCAATACCTTGTACCATAGGCACCATGACCTTTAAGAAGGCCTTGTGTGACCTAGGGTCAAGTGTAAACCTCATGCCTCTCTCTGTAATGGAGAAGCTATGGATCTTTGAGGTACAAGCTGCAAGAATCTCACTAGAGATGGCAAACAATTCAAGAAAACAAGCTTATGGACTTGTAGAGGATGTTCTGGTAAAGATTAAAGACCACTACATCCCTGCTGATTTCATAGTCTTAGAGACTGGGAAGTGCATGGATGAATCTATCATCCTTGGCAGACCCTTCCTAGCCACAGCAAAGGCTGTGGTTGATGTGGACAGAGGAGAATTGATCATTCAAGTGAATGAAGAATCCTTTGTGTTTAAGGCTCAAGGATATCCCTCTGTCACCATGGAGAGGAAGCATGAAGAGCTTCTCTCAAAACAGAGTCAAACAGAGCCCCCACAGTCAAACTCTAAGTTTGGTGTTGGGAGGCCACAACTAAATTCTAAGTTTGGTGTTGAACCCCCATATTCAAACTCTAAATTTAGTGTTGAGAGGTTCCAACATTGCTCTGAGTATCTGTGAGGCTCCATGAGAGCCCACTGTCAAGCTACTGACATTAAAGAAACACTTGTTGGGAGGCAACCCAATGTTATATTTATCTATTTCCCTTTGTTATTTTATGTTTTCTGTAGGTTGATGATCATGGAAAGTCACAAAATCAATTGAAAAAGCAAAAAAAGAATGAAAAACTGAAAGAAAAATAGCACACCCTGGAGGAAGAACCTGCTGGCGTTTAAACGCCAGTAAGGGCAGCAAATGGGCGTTTAACGCCCAGTCTGGCACCATTCTGGGCGTTTAACGCCAGAAAGGGGCACCAGACTGGCGTTAAACGCCAGGAAAGGGCAAGAAGCTGGCGTTAAATGCCAGAATTGGGCACCAGCCTGGCGTTTAACGCCAGAATTGGCATAAAGAGCATTTTTGCTCGCCACTTGGTGCAGCGATAAATTTTCCTTGACACCTCAGGATCTGTGGACCCCACAGGATCCCCACCTATCCCACCACCCTCTCTCTTCTTCTTCACTCATTCACCAATCACCTCAACCACTCTTTCCCAAAAACCCCTCACCTATCAAATCCCACTATTCTCTTCACCAATCACATCCATCCATCATAAAATCCCACCTACCTCACCATTCAAATTCAAACCACTTTACCTCCCAAACCCACCCTTACATAACCGAATCATACCCCTATATAAACCCATCTTCACTCCTTCATTTTCACACACCCTAAACACTACTTCTCTCCCTTTGGCCGAACCACAAAGCCATCTCCATCTCCTCTATTTCTTCTTCTTCTACTCTCTTCTTTCTTCTTTTGCTTGAGGACGAGCAAACCTTTTAAGTTTGGTGTGGTAAAAGCATTGCTTTTTGTTTTTCCAAAACCATTTATGGCATCCAAGGCCGGAGAAACCTCTAGAAAGAGGAAAGGGAAGGCAAAAGCTTCCACCTCTGAGTCATGGGAGATGGAGAGATTCATCTCAAGGGTGTATCAAGACCACTTCTATGAAGTTGTGGCCTTGAAGAAGGTGATCCCCGAGGTCCCTTTCAAACTCAAAAAGAGTGAATATCCGGAGATCCGACATGAGATCCGAAGAAGAGGTTGGGAAGTTCTTACCAACCCCATTTAACAAGTCAGAATCTTAATGGTTCAAGAGTTCTATGCCAATGCATGGATCACCAAGAGCCATGATCAAAGTGTGAACCCGAACCCAAAGAAATGGCTTACAATGGTTCGGGGGAAATGCTTAGATTTTAGTCCGGAAAATGTAAGGTTGGCATTCAACTTGCCCATGATGCAAGGAGATGAACACCCTTACACTAGAAGGGTCAACTTTGATCAAAGGTTGGACCAAGTCCTCATAGACATTTGTGAAGAGGGCGCTCAATGGAAGAGAGATTCAAGAGGGAAGCCGGTTCAACTGAGAAGGCATGACCTCAAGCCCGTGGCTAGGTGATGGTTGGAGTTTATCCAACGCTCAATCATTCCCACTAGCAACCGGTCTGAAGTTACTATAGATCGGGCTATCATGATTCATAGCATCATGATTGGAGAGGAAGTAAAAGTTCATGAGGTTATAGCCCAAGAACTTTATAAGGTGGCGGACAAGTCCTCTACCTTGGCAAGGTTAGCCTTTCCTCATCTCATTTGTCACCTTTGTTATTCAGTTGGAATTGACATAGAGTGAGACACCCTCATTGATGAGGACAAGCTCATTACTAAGAAAAGGATGGAGCAAACAAGAGATCCCACTCATCATGAAATCCCTGAGATACCTCAAGGGATGCACTTTCCTCCACAAAACTATTGGGAGCAAATCAACACCTCCCTAGGAGAATTGAGTTCCAACATGGGACAACTAAGGTTGGAGCACCAAGAACATTCCATCCTCCTCCATGAAATTAGAGATCAAAGAATCATGAGAGAGGAGCAACAAAGGCAAGGAAGAGACATTGAGGAGCTCAAGCACTCCATAAGATATTCAAGAGGAAGAATGGTGGACGAAATTGTATCTCTTTATGGAATATGATAATGGAGCCTGGTCCAAAATCAACTTCACAACTCCGTTCAACTAACCAGCAAGTGCACTGGGTCGTCCAAGTAATACCTTACGTGAGTAAGGGTCGATCCCACGGAGATTATTGGCTTGAAGCAATCAATACTTATTTTATTTGTCTTAGTCAGGATGCCAATAAGGTTAATTGGATTTTACTTGTAAAAAGCCAAACTACTTAAAATTGTAAGTTGGAATAATAAAGAATACTAGCGTTACTTGTTGTGCAGTAATGGAGAATATGTTGGAGTTTTGGAGATTCTTTGTCCTTTGACTTCAACTCTTCCTTGAAATCCTCTTCTCACACGCAGATTCCTTCCATGGCAAGCTCTATGTAGGGTGTCACCGTTGTCAGTGGCTACTTCCCATCCTCTCAGTGAAAACGTTCCTATGCTCTGTCACAGCACGGCTAATCATCTGTCGGTTCTCAATCAGGTTGGAATAGAATCCATTGATTCTTTTGCGTCTGTCACTAACGCCCAGCCCTCAGGAGTTTGAAGCACGTCACAGTCATTCAATCCCAGAATCCTACTCGGAATACCACAGACAAGGTTTAGACTTTCCGGATTCTCATGAATGCCGCCATCAATCCGGCCTATACCACGAAGATTCTGTTGGGGAATCTAAGAGATATTCATTAAGTCTGATGTAGAACGGAGGTGGTTGTCAGGCACACGTTCATAGATTGAGGAAGGTGATGAGTGTCATGGATCATCACCTTCTTCACAATTAAGCGCGAATAAACATCTTAGATAAGAACAAGCGTGTTTGAATGGAAAACAAAGGAATTGTATTAAATCATCGAGATGCTGCAGAGCTCCTCACCCCCAACAATGGAGTTTAGAGACTCATGCCGTCACAGAGTATGTAATTCAGATCTGAAAATGTCATGAGGTCCAAGAAATGTCTGTAAAAGTTGTTTAAATAGTAAACTAGTAACCTAGGTTTACAGAAAATGAGTAAACTAAGATAATTGGTGCATAAATCCACTTCTGGGGCCCACTTGGTGTGTGCTGGGGCTGAGATTAAAGCTATCCATGAGTAGAGGCCTTTCTTGGCGTGAAACTCCAGGTTATGACGTGTTTTGGGCGTTCAACTCCGGATCATGACGTTTTTCTGGCGTTTAACTCCAGACAGCAGCATAAACTTGGCGTTCAACGCCAAGTTACGTCGTCTATCCTTGCGCAAAGTATGGACTATTATATATTGCTGGAAAGCCCTGGATGTCTACTTTCCAACGCCGTTGAGAGCGCGCCAATTGAACTCCGGTAGCTCCAGAAAATCGATTTCGAGTGCAGGGAGGTCAGGATCCAACAGCATCAGCAGTCCTTTTTCAGCCTAAGTCAGATTTTTGCTCAGCTCCCTCAATTTCAGCCAGAAAATACCTGAAATTACAGAAAAATACACACACTCATAGTAAAGTCCAGAAATATGATTTTTGCTTAAAAACTAATAGAATTCTATTAAAAACTAATTAAAACATACTAAAATCTACATGAAATTACCCCCAAAAAGCGTATAAAATATCCGCTCATCACAACACCAAACTTAAACTGTTGCTTGTCCTCAAGCAACTAGATAAATAAAATAGGCTTTAGTAGAAATTAAGAAGTAATAATATTTTAGAGTTTTAAATGAAGCTCATATTCTTATTAGATGAGCGGGGCTTGTAGCTTTTTGTTTCTAAACAGTTTTGGCATCCCCCTGTATCTTTAAATTTTCAGAATAATTGGCATCCTTAGGAACTCAGAATTCAGATAGTATTATTGACTCTCCTAGTGTAGTATGTTGATTCTTGAACACAGTTATTTTATGAGTCTTGGCTGTGGCCCTAAGCACTTTGTTTTCCAGTATTACCACCAGATACATAAATGCCACAAACACATAACTGGGTGAACCTTTTCAGATTGTGACTTAGCTTTGCTAAAGTCCCCAGTTAGTGGTGTCCAGAGCTCTTAAGCACACTCTTTTGCTTTGGATCACGACTTTAACCACTCAGTCTCAAGCTTGTAACTTGGACCTGCATGCCACAAGCATATGGTTAGGGACAGCTTGGTTTAGCCGCTTAGGCCTGGATTTTATTTCCTTGGGCCCTCCTATCCATTGATGCTCAAAGCCTTGGATCCCTTTTTTACTCTTGGCTAGTGCTCATGGCTTGTTTTTTTTTTTTTTTTTTTTTGAACTGCTTTTTCTTGCTTCAAGAATCAATTTCATGATTTTTCAGATCATCAATAATATTTTTCGTGTTCCTCATTCTTTCAGGAGCCAATATTCATAAAATTCAAGATAAAATTTATGCACTGTTCAAGCATTCATTCAGAGAACAAAAAGTATTGCCACCACATATAATTAATTATAGTCTTTATTACTAAGAACTCATAAATATAGATTACTTCTTTATTCTAAAAAATTCTACTACTTTATTCATGCCTGATGATGATGAGAAAAATAAATTATAGCTTAATTGGAAATAAAATCAAAATAGACATACTAATTACTACTACTACTATATAACATCTAAGGTAAAATCCTATAATAATACTATCACAGAGTTAAAGCTGGAATTAGAACTTAACAACCTGTATTTTGGGAAGTGGATGTTCCTCTAGTCTGTGGGGTGCCTTCAAGAATCTGACGCTTCAGCTCCCTTAAGTTCACATCCTTGCTCTTCCTGTTCTCTTAGGTGCCATGATCTTAATGAGTTTTAGCTCAGTGATCATGGCAAATCACACCAAACTTAGAGGTTTGCTTGTCCTCAAGCAAAAGAAAGGAAAGGAGAGGAGTAGAAGGAAAGGCATTTTCAAATAAAGGTAAGATGAGTTGAAAAAGATATGAGAAGAAATTAAAAATATTTGAAAAAGAATTGGATTGGAAAAAGATTTGTGTTTAGGAATTAAGATACATTTGATATTTTTGAAAAAGGGATTTTAGAAATTAGGATTCTTAGAAAACCAATTTGATTTTGAAGGATGACATTTTGAAACATGTTTATGCAAGAAATCATGAATTGAAACTTAAAAATTTAGAAAATTTGTAAAGAAAAACGAATTTTACCTCCTCCCATCATCCTGGCGTTGAACGCCCACATGGTGCATGTTTTGGGCGTTCAACGCCCACATGTTGCTTCTCCTGGGCGTTCAACGCCCATTTGGTGCTTCTTTCTGGCGTTGAACGCCAGAAAGTCCTTCGTCACTGGGCGTTTTTCTGAACGCCCAGGATGCTAGCAGACTGGCGTTAAACGCCCAGAAGGTGCATCTTTCTGGCGTTTAACGCCCAGAAGATGCTCCTTTCTGGCGTTTAACGCCCAGATGGCTACCCTTACTGGCGTTAAACGCCCAGAGGGAGATTCTTTTGGGCGTTTAACGCCCAAAGTATTTCTTACTGGCTTTTTCACGCCAGTGAGCTTCCAAATTTCCCTGTAACTCTGTGACTTCAACCAATTGCTATTTTACCTTGAAGAGATTTGGACCTATACCTGTAAAAAAAGAAAATTTATATAATTAGTAAATATACTTTGTAAATGGCTGGGTTGCCTCCCAGCAAGCGCTTCTTTAATGTCATTAGCTGGACTATCACTGAGTTCTAATCAAGTCTCAGTTTCGAGCATTCTTGCTCGAAGTTACTTTCAAGATAATGTTTAATTCTCTGTCCATTAACAATGAACTTTTTGTTGGATTCATTATCCTGAAGCTCTACGTATCCATATGGTGATACGCTTGTAATCACATATGGACCTCTCCACCGGGATTTTAATTTCCCGGGGAATATTTTGAGCCTGGAATTAAATAGCAGAACTTTCTGCCCTGGCTCAAAGACTCTGGATGACAATTTCTTATCATGCCATCTTTTTGCTTTCTCTTTGTAAATTTTTGCATTCTCGAAAGCATTGAGTCTAAATTCCTCTAGCTCATTTAACTGAAGCAATCGTCTTTCTCCAGCTTACTTGGCATCAAGGTTCAGGAATCTGGTTGCCCAGTAGGCCTTGTGTTCCAGTTCCACTGGCAAGTGACACGCCTTTCCATACACAAGTTGGTATGGAGAGGTCCCTATAGGGGTCTTAAATGCTGTTCTGTATGCCCACAGAGCATCATCCAAGCTTCTTGCCCAATCCTTTCTACGGTTAAGTACAGTCCGTTCCAGGATTCTTTTGAGTTCTCTATTTGAGACTTCAGCTTGCCCATTAGTCTGTGGGTGATATGGAGTAGCTACCCGGTGACTAACTCCATAACGAACCAGAGCAGCATAAAGCTGTTTATTGCAGAAATGAGTGCCCCCATCACTAATTAACACTCTAGGGATACCAAATCTGCTGAAGATGTGTTTCTGGAGGAATTTTAACACTGTTTTAATGTCATTTGTGGGTGTTGCAATAGCCTCCACCCATTTGGATACATAATCCACTGCCACCAGAATATAAGTGTTTGAGTATGATGGTGGGAAAGGTCCCATGAAGTCAATGCCCCATACATCAAACAACTCAATCTCCAAGATTCTTTGTTGAGGCATGGCATAACTGTGAGGTAAGTTGCCTGATCTTTGGCAGCTGTCACAATTAAGCACAAATGCTCGGGAATCTTTATAGAGAGTGGGCTAGTAGAAGCCACTTTGGAGGACCCTTGTGGCTGTTCGCTCACTTCCAAAATGTCCTCCATACTGTGATCCATGGCAGTGCCAAAGGATCTTCTGTGCTTCTTCTTTAGGCACACATCTACGGATTACTCCGTCTGCACATCTCTTGAAGAGATATGGTTCATCCCAAAGATAGTACTTTGCATCTGTGATTAATTTCTTTGATTGCACCCTACTGTACTCTTTGGGTATGAATCTCACTGCCTTGTAGTTTGCAATGTCTGCAAACCATGGCACTTCCTGGATGGCAAACAGTTGCTCATCCGGAAAGGTTTCAGAGATCTCAGTGAGAGGGAGGGACGCCCCTTCCACTGGTTCTATTCGGGACAGGTGATCTGCCACTTGATTCTCTGTCCCTTTTCTGTCTCTTATTTCTATATCAAACTCTTGCAGAAGCAACACCCATCTGATGAGTCTGGGTTTTGAATCCTGCTTTGTGAGTAGATATTTAAGAGCAGCATGATCAGTGTACACAATCACTTTTGATCCTACTAAATAGGATCTGAATTTGTCAATGGCGTAAACCACTGCAAGTAGCTCTTTTTCTGTGGTTGTGTAGTTCTTCTGTGCGTCATTTAGAACACGGCTAGCATAATAAATGACGTGCAGAAGCTTGTCATGCCTTTGTCCCAACACTGCACCAATGGCATGGTCACTGGCATCACACATCAACTCAAATGGTAAAGTCCAGTCTGGTGCAGAGATGATTGGTGCTGTAACCAATTTAGCTTTCAGAGTCTCAAATGCCTGCAGACACTCTTTATCAAAGATAAATGGCGTGTCAGCAGCTAGCAGGTTGCTCAGAGGTTTGGCGATTTTTGAAAAATCCTTTATAAACCTCCTATAGAATCTTGCATGCCCCAGAAAGCTTCTGATTGCCTTAACATTGGCAGGTGGTGGTAATTTTTCAATTACTTCTACCTTAGCTTGATCCACCTCTATTCCTTTGTTCGAAATTTTGTGCCCAAGGACAATTCCTTCAGTCACCATAAAGTGACATTTTTCCCAGTTTAAAACCAGGTTAGTCTCTTGGCATCTTTTCAGAACAAGTGCTAAATGGTTAAGGCAGGAGCTGAATGAGTCTCCAAATACTGAAAAGTCATCCATGAAGACTTCCAGGAATTTTTCCACTATATCAGAGAAAATTGAGAGCATGCACCTCTGAAAGGTTGCAGGTGCATTACACAGGCCAAATGGCATCCTTCTGTATGCAAATACTCCAGATGGGCATGTGAACGCCGTTTTCTCCTGATCCTGGGGATCTACTGCAATTTGATTATAACCTGAATATCCATCCAAGAAGCAGTAGTATTCATGACCTGCTAGTCTTTCTAGCATTTGGTCTATGAATGGTAAAGGAAAATGATCCTTTCTGGTGGCTGTATTGAGTCTTCTATAATCAATACACATACGCCACCCTGTAACTGTTCTTGTAGGAACTAGTTCATTTTTTTCATTATGAACCACTGTCATGCCTCCCTTCTTAGGGACAACTTGGACAGGGCTTACCCAGGGGCTGTCAGAAATAGGATAAATAATCCCAGCCTCTAGTAATTTAGTGACCTCCTTCTGCACCACTTCTTTCATAGCTGGATTCAGCCGCCTTTGTGGTTGGACCACTGGTTTGGCGTCATCCTCCAAAAAGATCTTGTGCATGCATCTGGCTGGGCTAATGCCCTTAAGATCACTGATGGACCACCCAAGAGCTGTCTTGTGTGTCCTTAGCACTTGAATTAGTGCTTCCTCTTCCTGTGGCTCTAAGGTAGAGCTTATAATTACAGGAAAGGTATCACCTTCTCCCAGAAATGCATATTTCATGGATGGTGGTAATGGTTTGAGTTCGGGTTTTGGAGGTTTCTCCTCTTCTTGAGGGATTTTCAGAGGTTCTATTATCTTCTCTGACTCCTCCAAATCAGGCTGAACATCTTTAAAGATGTCCTCTAGCTCTGATTCCAAACTCTCAGCCATATTGACCTCTCTTACCAGAGAATCAATAATATCAACACTCATGCAATCATTTGGGGTGTCTGGATGTTGCATTGCTTTGACAACATTTAACTTGAACTCCTCCTCATTGACTCTCAAGGTTACTTCCCCTTTTTGGACATCAATGAGGGTTCGGCCAGTTGCTAGGAAAGGTCTTCCTAGAATGAGAGTTGCACTCTTGTGCTCCTCCATTTCCAGCACCACAAAGTCAGTAGGAAAGGCAAATGGCCCAACCTTGACAATCATGTCTTCAATCACGCCTGATGGGTACTTAATGGAGCCATCAGCAAGTTGAAGACATATCCTGGTTGGTTTAATTTCTTCAGTTAAACCAAGCTTTCTGATAGTAGATGCAGGTATTAGGTTGATACTTGCCCCAAGATCACATAAAGCTTGCTTGGTACAATTACCCTCTAATGTGCATGGTATCATAAAGCTCCCCGGATCTTTAAGCTTCTCAGGTAAGCTTTTCAGAATGACTGCACTGCATTCTTCAGTGAGGTAGACTTTTTCAGTTTCCCTCCAATCCTTCTTATGACTTAAGATTTCTTTCATGAACTTAGCATAAGAGGGTATTTGCTCAAGTGCTTCTGCAAATGGAATCTTTATTTCAAGAGTCCTGAGATAGTCTGCAAAGCGAGCAAATTGCTTATCCTGTTCCGCTTGGCGGAGTTTTTGAGGATATGGCATTTTGGCTTTATATTCCTCAACCTTAGTTGCTGCAGGTTTATTACCTACAGAAGTGGGTTGGGAAGCCTTTTTAGAAGGGGTGTTATCAGCACTTGTATGTGACTGATTCCCCATTGGCATTTGAATGCCAATGGTGGGGGCTGGGGTGGCGTTAGACGCCACTTCCTTGTTTGTTACTGGCGTTTGAACGCCAGAACCATGTTCCCCTTGGGCGTTCAACGCCGGATTCATGCTTGTTCCTGGCGTTGAACGCCAGGAATGAGCATGGTCTGGGCGTTCAGCGCCAGCTTTGTTCCTCTCTGGGCTCTGATTGTCCTCAGAGGGATTTTGAGTATCCTCTTGTTCATTTCTTGGTTTCCTGCTGCTTTGAAGTGAGGTATTTAATGTTTTCCCACTTCTTAATTGAACTGCTTGGCACTCTTCTGTTATTTGTTTTGACAGTTGCTTTTCTGTCTGCTTTAATTGTACTTCCATATTCCTGTTAGCCATTCTTGTTTCCTGTAATATTTCCTTGAATTCGGCTAGCTGCTGAGTTAGAAAATCTAATTGCTGATTGAATTCATTAGCCTGATCCACTGGACTGAGTTCTGCAGTTACTGTTTTAGCTTCTTCTTTCATAGAGGATTCACTGCTTAGGTACAGATGCTGATTTCTGGCAACTGTATCAATAAGCTCTTGAGCTTCTTCAATTATTTTTCTCATGTGTATAGATCCACCAGCTGAGTGGTCTAGAGAAATCTGAGCTTTTTCTGTAAGCCCATAGTAGAAGATGTCTAATTGCACCCATTCTGAAAACATTTCAGAGGGGCACTTTCTTAGCATCTCTCTGTATCTCTCCCAAGCATCATAAAGGGATTCATTATCTCCTTGTTTGAAGCCTTGAATGTTTAGCCTTAGCTGTGTCATCCGTTTGGGAGGAAAATAGTGATTCAGGAATTTTTCTGACAGCTGTTTCCATGTTTTTATGCTGCTCTTAGGCTGGTTATTTAACCACCTCTTAGCTTGATCTTTTACAGCAAATGGAAACAGTAATAATCTGTAGACATCCTGATCTACTTCCTTATCATGTACTGTATCAGCAATTTGCAGAAATTGTGCCAGAAACTCTGTAGGTTCTTCATGTGGAAGACCGGAATACTGGCAGTTTTGCTACACCATGATAATGAGCTGAGGAT
Organism: Arachis stenosperma; assembly: GCF_014773155.1. Taxonomy (NCBI): domain Eukaryota; kingdom Viridiplantae; phylum Streptophyta; class Magnoliopsida; order Fabales; family Fabaceae; genus Arachis; species Arachis stenosperma. The sequence goes on along the minus strand of NC_080378.1, from coordinate 58,519,878 downwards.
TCAGCTCAAAGCTACTAACTCCAATGGAGGGTATACAAATACTACTCCCATATGAAGCAGTAGTGGGGTTAGCATATGACCCCAGAGTCCTCTTGGACTGTTCATTCCCACTTGCTTCCATATTGAACAATAGAGTTATTTGTTTATAAAGGACTGTGGAATGTGTTGGTATTATTTATTTTATAAAAATAAAAACGAAATAAATAAATGAAAGTGAAAATATTTTGAAATTGAAAATTGAATTTTTAATATAAAATTTTCGAAAAAAAAAGTAGTTCAAAATTAGTTAGAAAATAAATATATATTTTTTTTTGAATTTTGAATTTTATGATGAAAGAGAAAAACACACAAAAGACACAAGACTTAAAATTTTTAGATCCAATGCTCCTTATTTTCGAAAATTTTTGGAGGGAAAACACCAAGGAACACCAAACTTAAAAATTTTAAGATCAAGACACAAGAAAAACTCAAGGACACCTTGAAGATTCACAAGAACACCAAGAACAAAAGAAAGAACACCAAACTTAAAATTTTTAGAAAATCAAAACAAATTTTCGAAAATTAAAGAAAACTTAACAAGAAAACACCAAACTTAGAGTTTGGTACAAGATTCAATCCAAGAAAAATTATTTTTGAAAAAGGTTCCAAAGGGTATAACCAATTATCAAGAACAACTTGAAAATCAAGGAAGAACCAAGAAAACTCAACACGAGAATTTTAGAGAAAATATAAAATATGCAATTAACACCAAACTTAGAACAAGACACTAAACTCACGAAAATTAGCAATTAATTAAAAGAACAATAATAAATTTTGAAAAGAAAAATTTTTGAAAAGAAACTATCCTATCAAGATTTAATGACTCTATAACAATAAAAATAAAAATAAATTATTCCTAATCTAAGAAATAAAATAAGCCTTCAATTGTCCAAACTCAATAATCCCCGGCAACGGCGCCAAAAACTTGGTGGACGAAATTGTATCTCTTTACGGAATATGATAATGGAGCCTGGTCCAAAATCAACTTCACAACTCCGTTCAACTAACCAGCAAGTGCACTGGGTCGTCCAAGTAATACCTTACGTGAGTAAGGGTCGATCCCACGGAGATTATTGGCTTGAAGCAATCAATACTTATTTTATTTGTCTTAGTCAGGATGCCAATAAGGTTAATTGGATTTTACTTGTAAAAAGCCAAACTACTTAAAATTGTAAGTTGGAATAATAAAGAATACTAGCGTTACTTGTTGTGCAGTAATGGAGAATATGTTGGAGTTTTGGAGATGCTTTGTCCTTTGACTTCAACTCTTCCTTGAAATCCTCTTCTCACACGCAGATTCCTTCCATGGCAAGCTCTATGTAGGGTGTCACCGTTGTCAGTGGCTACTTCCCATCCTCTCAGTGAAAACGTTCCTATGCTCTGTCACAGCACGGCTAATCATCTGTCGGTTCTCAATCAGGTTGGAATAGAATCCATTGATTCTTTTGCGTCTGTCACTAACGCCCAGCCCTCAGGAGTTTGAAGCACGTCACAGTCATTCAATCCCAGAATCCTACTCGGAATACCACAGACAAGGTTTAGACTTTCCGGATTCTCATGAATGCCGCCATCAATCCGGCCTATACCACGAAGATTCTGTTGGGGAATCTAAGAGATATTCATTCAGTTTGATGTAGAACGGAGGTGGTTGTCAGGCACACGTTCATAGATTGAGGAAGGTGATGAGTGTCACGGATCATCACCTTCTTCACAATTAAGCGCGAATAAACATCTTAGATAAGAACAAGCGTGTTTGAATGGAAAACAAAGGAATTGTATTAAATCATCGAGACGCTGCAGAGCTCCTCACCCCCAACAATGGAGTTTAGAGACTCATGCCGTCACAGAGTATGTAATTCAGATCTGAAAATGTCATGAGGTCCAAGAAATGTCTGTAAAAGTTGTTTAAATAGTAAACTAGTAACCTAGGTTTACAGAAAATAAGTAAACTAAGATAATTGGTGCAGAAATCCACTTCTGGGACCCATTTGGTGTGTGCTGGGGCTGAGATTAAAGCTATCCACGAGTAGAGGCCTTTCTTGGCGTTAAACTCCAGGTTATGACGTGTTTTGGGCGTTCAACTCCGGATCATGACGTTTTTCTGGCGTTTAACTCCAGACAGCAGCATGAACTTGGCGTTCAACGCCAAGTTACGTCGTCTATCCTTGCGCAAAGTATGGACTATTATATATTGCTGCAAAGCCCTGGATGTCTACTTTCCAACGCCGTTGAGAGCGCGCCAATTGGACTCCTGTAGCTCCAGAAAATCCATTTCGAGTGCAGGGAGGTCAGGATCCAACAGCATCAGCAGTCCTTTTTCAGCCTAAGTCAGATTTTTGCTCAGCTCCCTCAATTTCAGCCAGAAAATACCTGAAATTACAGAAAAATACACACACTCATAGTAAAGTCCAGAAATATGATTTTTGCTTAAAAACTAATAGAATTCTATTAAAAACTAATTAAAACATACTAAAATCTACATGAAATTACCCCCAAAAAGCGTATAAAATATCCGCTCATCAAAGAACAAGCCGCCATCACTAAGGTGGACCTGTTCTTTAATCTCCTTGTTCCTTATTTTCCTGTTTTTCGAAAATCATACTTATGTTTATCTATGTTTGTGTCTTATGATCATTAGTGTCTTAGTGTCTATGCCTTAAAGTTATGAATGTCCTATGAATCCATCACCTTTCTTAAATGAAAAATGTTTTTAATTGAAAAAGAGAAGAATTGCATGAATTTTAAATTTTATAACAGATTAATTATTTTGATGTGGTGGCAATACTTTTGGTTTCTGAATGTATGCTTGAACAGTGCATAAGTCTCTTGAATTTGTTGTTCATGAATGTTGGCTCTTGAAAGAATGATGAAAAAGGAGACATGTTACTGAGGATCTGAAAAATCATAAAAATGATTCTTGAAGCAAGAAAAAGCAGTGAATACAAAAAAAAAGGAGAAAAACGAAAAAAAAGGGGAGAAAAACGAAAAAAAAAAAGAAGAGAGAAAAAGAAAAAATAAAGTTGTGATCCAAGGCAAAAAGAGTGTGCTTAAGAACCCTGGACACCTCTAATTGGGGACTCTAGCAAAGCTGAGTCACAATCTGAAAAGGTTCACCCAATTATGTGTCTGTGGCATGTATGTATTCGGTGGTAATACTGGAAGACAGAGTGCTTTGGGCCACGGCCAAGACTCATAAAGTAGCTGTGTTCAAGAATCATCATACTTAACTAAGAGAATCAATAACACTATCTGGATTCTAAGTTCCCATAGAAGCCAATCATTCTGAATTTCAAAGGATAAAGTGAGATGCCAAAACTGTTCAGAGGCAAAAAGCTAAAAGCCCAGCTCATCTAATTAATACTGATCTTCATAGATGTTTTTGGAATTCATTGCATATTCTCTTCTTTTTATCTTATTTGATTTTCAGTTGCTTGGGGACAAGCAACAATTTAAGTTTGGTGTTGTGATGAGCGGATAATTTATACGCTTTTTGGCATTATTTTTAGTATGTTTTTAGTATGTTTTAGTTAGTTTTTATTATATTTTTATTAGTTTTTAGTTAAAATTCACTTTTCTGGACTTTACTATGAGTTTGTGTATTTTTCTGTGATTTCAGGTATTTTCTGGCTGAAATTGAGGGACCTGAGCAAAAATCTGATTCAGAGGCTGAAAAGGACTGCAGATGCTATTGGATTCTGACCTCCCTGCACTCGAAGTAGATTTTCTGGAGCTACAGAAGCCCAATTTGCGCGCTGTCAACTGCGTTGGAAAGTAGACATCTTGGGCTTTCTAGCAATATATAATAGTCCATACTTTGCCCGAGATTTGACGGCCCAAACTGGCGTTCCAAATCAGCTCAAAACTGTCCGGCATTAAACGCCGGAACTGGCACAAGAATGGGAGTTAAACGCCCAAACTGGCACAAAAGCTGGCGTTTAACTCCAAGAAAAGTCTCTACACATGAAAGCTTCAATTCTCAGCCCAAGCACACACCAAGTGGGCCCGGAAGTAGATTTTTATGTCATTTACTCATTTCTGTAAACCCTAGGCTACTAGTTCTCTATATATAGGACCTTTTGCTATTGTATTCTCATCTTTGGATTATTTTTAGATCTTTTGATCACCGGGGTAGCTATCTTTGGACGCCTAGTTCTTAGATCATTGGGAGGCTGGCCATTCGGCCATGCCTAGACCTTGTTCTTATGTATTTTCAACGGTAGAGTTTCTACACACCATAGATTAAGGTGTGGAGCTCTGCTGTACCTCGAGTATTAATGCAATTACTATTGTTCTTCTATTCAATTCAGCTTGTTCTTGTTCTAAGATATCACTTGTTCCTTAACTTGATGAATGTGATGATCCGTGACACTCATCATCATTCTCACCTATGAATGTGTGTCTGACAACCACCTTCGTTCTACCTTAGATTGAGTGGATATCTCTTGGATTCCTTAATCGGAATCTTCGTGGTATAAGCTAGAATTGATGGCGGCATTCAAGAGAATCCGGAAGGTCTAAACCTTGTCTGTGGTATTCTGAGTAGGATTCAATGATTGAATGACTGTGACGAGCTTCAAACTTCTGAAGGCTGGGCGTTAGTGACAGACGCAAAAGAATCAATGGATTCTACTCCAACCTGATTGAGAACCGACAGATGATTAGCCGTGCCGTGTGATACATAAAAAATTAATTTCACGTACTTACCGGTAAGTATACTGGGTCGCATCAAGTAATAAAACTCACTAAGAGTGAGGTCGATCCCACAGAGATTGGTAGATTAAGCAACTTTAGTTAAATGATATATTTAGTCAAGCAAACATGGTTTTGAATTCATGAGATTTAATTGTTGAATGTAATTGCAGAAAGTTAAATGACAAGGAATTTAAAGAACTAGAATAGGGAAAGAAAATGAAAGTAAATAACTGAAACTTAAAATGCAAAAAACTTAAATGACATTGAAAATAAATTGCAAGAAATTAAAGAGTGCAGAATTTTAGAGAGCAGAAAAGTAAATTGCAAGGAATAGAAAACAGAGTGTAAGTGACGGAATGATAAATTGCAAGAAAATAGAAGGGAATTGGGTAGTGGGTATTCAAGAACTAAAGAACAAAGGAGATGAGAATGAATGATGGAGAGATCATTAGGGATCAGAGATGTAAATTATCATGAATTGACTTGGTTCAACTCCTTCTCAATCATGGGTATAGATCCATGGCGGATTGTGAATAATTGGATCCCAATCTCTTGGCAATCAAATTTCTCTCAACACAATCAATTGCCACTCTCGTGATCTAATTGGTCATGAGAAGAGGTGAAGTTCAATTTCTAATCCAAAGCCACACAACTTCCAGGATCTCAACCAAGGGAGGTTACATCTCACATACCAACCCAAAGTGTATTAATCAAGGAAATTATGAGAGGATAACTCTAAACTGAATTCTATAGATTCTTTCTCAAGTTCACCATACAATTCATGTAGATTCAATCCTTCTCTTGAATGTAATTGAATCTGTGAAGAACAAGAGTTTCCTCTTAGATGAACCACTTGAATTGAGAAGGAAAATATTTGTTGTCAGCCCATTCAAATAAACAGAGCTCCTCCCCCTAATGAAGGTGGGGTTTAGTGAATCATAGCTCTAAACTCAACAACAATGGCAAAGATAAACATTCAAATTAAATGGAGAAGAAATGAAGAATGAAGAAGAAGAAGTTCTTAAAACTGAAATTTGAAAGTTGCAAGAGAGACAAAATAGCTTTCGGGTATCCTCCCGAGAGTGAAGAATAATCACAATGTCAAAGTAAAAGTAAAAGTCTCTAAAAAGTAGAAGAAGCCTCCCCCAAGTACAAAATCCTACTCTATTTATACTACTCCTAAAGCTCATTTAGAAGTCCTCAATTGGGTTGGCAATGTGGGATTTTCCATTGTTAAGTTCCTAGTCCAATGAAGGAAGAAGTTGCCTTTGAAAAGGGTGTAGAAAACAAGAGCCATCTCTTCATAGATTCTGGCCCAAAATGGGCGTTGTTGCCAACAACGCCAGCTTTATGCACGTTGGCAACGTGCATGGAATTTCCTGGGCTTGGGCGTTCTCAGCCCAAATTGTTGCTAAGTGTTTTGGCCTTCTCTGAATTCAGTTTTGATGCCTAAAGTTGCCTCTTGTTTGAGCTTCAATTTCATGCTTCACTATAGACTATTATACATGGTTGGAAAGCTCTAAATGTCAGCTTTCCAATGCAACTCGAATCACCTCATTTAGATCTCTATAGCTCAAGTTATGCTCCTTTGAAGAGGGGAAGGTCAGGCTGCCTGGGCTGGGCGTTTTTGGTGAACACGCCCATGATAACGCCCAGTGTTTCTGAGGCTCTAAATGTAGCTGGCTCTTGAATCTTCAAAGGAACTCCAATCCCATGCTATGATATATGGATGGAAAGCTCTTGATGTCTATTTTCCAATGCAATTGGAAGCATCTCATTTGGAGTTCTCTAGCTCAAGATATAAGTCATTGAAGAGAGGAAGGTCAGGCTGCCTGGGCTGGGCGTTGTTGCCCAAGTTACTGGCAACAACGCCAGTGACAACGCCCACTGGAAGCTCCTGGGCGTTGGCAACATGCTCTGGGCGTTGGCAACGTGCTGGATGCTGCTCTTTTCTTCATTTTGGGCGTTGTTGCCCAAGTTATTGGCAACAACGCCAGTGACAACGCCCACTGGAAGCATTCTTGGCGTTGGCAACTTGCATGGGCGTTGGCAACGTGTTGAAGCTTCTTCTTCATTCCTCTTGGGCGTTGTTGCCCAAGTTATTGGCAACAACGCCAGTGACAACACTAACTGGAAGCATTCTAGGCGTTGGCAACTTGCATGGGCGTTGGCAACGTGTTGAGGCTTCTTCTTCATTCCTCTTGGGCGTTGTTGCCCAAGTTATTGGCAACAACGCCAGTGACAACGCCCACTGGAAGCATTCTTGGCGTTGGCAACGTGCTCTGGGCGTTGGCAACGTGCTGGATGTTGCCTCTTCATCAATCTTGGGCATTGTTACCCAAGTTATTTGCAACAACGCCAGTGACAACGCTCATTCATCTTCTCCACTTCATTTTCCTTGTTTTTGGGGCTTAGAGTTTTCTCTGATTTGAGCTTCAATTTCTTGCCACATTATGGACTATTGTATATCGTTGGAAAGCTCTGGATGTCAGCTTCTCAACACAATTGGAAGCATGTCAATTGGATCTCTGTGGTTTAAGTTATTCATCCTTGAAGAGGGGGAGGTCAAGCTGCCAACTCTGCTGAACATACACTAGCACGTTGCCAACTTGGTTTCCAAGTTGCCAACGTGCTGTTTGCTCCTTGTTCCAAGCTTTCCTTGCTCCATTGTCCTCTTGCTTCATCACCTAACATAAACCAAGAAATTCTCTTCAAAGTTTTGCCATCTAACACAAAAGTTTTCAAGGGAATCATTCATCTCAAATTGCATACAACTTCTTGAATCATTTGCATAGATTATGCCACATTTCACTTAGTTCTTGGTTCATGAATGCATGGAGAAAAACTCACAAAATTGCTTCTTTATTTCAAGGGAAATGAGTGAAATTAAGCTAAAACTTACTAAACTAACTAGTTAAAATAGTAAATATGCGAATGCATCACAACACCAAACTTAAAATGTTGCTTGTCCTCAAGCAAGAGAAAATGATTTGATAACAGAATTTAAGATGCACAAATATTTAAACAGAGAGGAAATCCTTTCAAGAAATCTATCATCCTTAGTCGTGTAGCCATTTATTCAATGCAAATGATCAAGGCTCATTTACTTCTTTATCAAAATGCTTGCTTTAATACCAGACTAGCTAGATTTATTAGACTCCTTTTTTCATACCTTAGCACCTAATCCTCAACTCGATTCTTTTCTTTCCAGTTTCCTTTGCTTCAATTGAGCTAAATATCTTGTCTTAAGGCAGCTTTTTAGCATAAGCTTTCAATCAACAATCCCAAACCAGTTGGTTTAAGTTGTTAAGTGTTGAAACACCCTTAAAGATTTACTAACTCAAGCCTCTCTCCTTAACACATTCAATCATAGGCATATAACTTTAAGATGTTACTTGGATAGTGGTGTCCAGCACCTCTTTGGGCTACTAAATATTCTGTTATGGAGCTACTCTTGAATGGGGGTTTCAATCGATAATCCCGAGTTAGTTAACTCAAGTTATCGGGTGATGAAGCACCCCTCAGATTTACTAACCCAAGTATATCTCCTAACATCAATCACCACAACACATATCCAAATTTGGTCATTGATGCCCAGCTTTTCATTTTGTGTTCTTTCTTCTTTTTTTTTTTTGTATTCTTGTTGTTAAGGATCTTTGTGCTTCAGAAATTCTTAGTTTAGACTCTTTAACCAACTAGTCTTGTATAACAAGCATCCTTTTGAACTCTTGAACCTTGATTCATTTACAAAGAAACCATGTATACTAACATTCTCTAAGAAACAACTTCATTCTTTCTAAGCCAAATTTCTCTCTGTTCTTGTTTAAATTCCATCTTTTATTCAATCATCAAACAAAAGAACTTAGGACAAACATACATTTCAAACATGATGTAGACATGAGAATGCATAACATAAACAAAAAAATGCATAAAAGAGGGATCTTAGAAGGTATATCATGTCTCAGATATACATCTTCTTTATTTATTGAAATACTAAAAGAAACTTCACCACCTTTAAGCTTTGGGTTCCTTTCCTTTGCTTGATTCTCCTTGCTTTCCTTTGCCTTTTGGATCTTGCTTTTTCTTGCTTCTTATTTCTCCTTGTTGTTTTGTTGTTGATCCTTCCTCTATCTTTCTCCACATCCCCGAGCTCACCATCATATCTTTTAGCCTTTCAATGTTGAACTTCACCCTTGCAATTTCCTGTTTTTCTAATATCTTATGTGCTTCATTGAATGTTTGGATTTTTGGGTTGAGCACTGGGAGTGTTCCACAAATGTAGTTGAGTTTTTCTTGAGTGCACATATCATAATCAATTCTATCTCTGTGTCTAGCTTCTTTAAACATTCTGTTTTCATTGAATTCTCTGTAAAGCTTATCTTCTCTATCATCCATCCTTTGAAGAAGCTCCCTTTGTTGAGCTTGCTCTTTCCTCAACTGAACCTGCTCTTGTATTACTTTATTCATGGATCTTTCATATTCAGCAGTTGAGTTGTTGATGGCTTCATACATCTTAGAATATTGCTCTTGTTGAAGTTCCATCATGTGCGTTTGATATTCCCTCTGCTGCTCCATCCATTGAGCTTGGGCTCCTCTTTGTTGATCCATCAATTGCCAAAGATCTCTTTGTTGTTGAGCTTGCTCATTTTGGCTTCTTTGAATTTGTGAATACTGCCCAGAGATTCCTTGTAAAGCGGTTTGGAGTTGGTTCATGCTCCATGCAGTTTGCTCTTCTCCATCTTCTTGATGTTCTTCTTCTCGTTGATCCTCTTCTTCTTCTTGCTTCTCCTCTTGTCTTGCTTCTTTCCCCCTCTTTCTTCTTGCTAAAGGCTGCCTCTCTAATTGGACTGTGGTGACATATTCCATTAATCTCTTGGTGATGGGTTTCCCAGTGGAAACTATGTCTGTGAGATCAAATTCTCTAAGTGGCACTCCAGCTTCTTCACATAGCCGTAAGATGGTGCTAGGATATCCTAGCCAGCTGTCTTTTTGAACACCTTCAGCTATGCTCACAATGTTTTTGGCTATGGTTTCTCCCACATCTATCTCCCCTCCTTTCATAATACAATGAATCATGATGGCTCTGTTTAGTGTTATTTATGAATTGTTTGAGGTGGAGATTAATGATCTTCTTACTATATCATGCCAACCTTTTGCTTGAGGTATGAGATCACCCCTTCTAAGTTTGAGTAGTTGATTGTGTGAATCCAATACCCAGTCCGTGCCCAATCTACATAGATCACTCAAGATGTCCACACTCCTTGGGTCATTTTTGACTCTCTCCTCAAAGCTAGGTTGCTTGAACCGTTTTCTCTTGATTTGTAGCACTCTATTAATGGTGTTTGGGCTAAAGGGCACTACAACCCCCCATACATAACTCAAGTAAGGCTCTTCCTCATCATCTTTTTTCATGACATTGGTATAGAACTCATGGATGAGGAGCATACTTACAACTTGGGGTTGGTTACAGAGAAGCTCCCATCCCCTTTTTCTGATCACTTCTTGTATGTCCGGATATTCCTCCTCTTTTAGCTTGAAAGGAACTTCCGGAACAACGTCTCTGCTCATCATCCACTTAAAAATGTGTTCATGATTTTCAGATTTGAATCTTCTTTCATCAAATTTGGGTTGCTCTTGCATGGGCTTTTGCATGAGTTGCTTATCTTTCTTCTTTTTCGTTCTTGATGATGAGGCCATGGCTGAATTCTCCAACACCAAACTTAAGGCAATGCTTGTCCTCAAGCATACAAGAAGTATATATGAGTGAGACTTAGAAAGGGTAAGCTTATAGGGTGAAAGATGAAGGCTTGAAAGTGATTGCAAAGGGGTTGTGGAGTGAAAGATGGTTCGGTCATCTATATATTGAGAATGAAGTGAAATGTGGTTATTGTTGGGTAGGATGCAACGTTGCTTTGCATGGTGGAGACATTGCCTTAATCGTTTGGTTGTGTCATGGGAAGCATGAACCTTCTTAGCTAATGCATGTTGAGTTGCTTTTCCCGAAGCACAAACTCCAAGACACATGTGACTTCCTCTTTCTTCTATGTGTATCCGTGAACCCATATTTCAAGATTCTCTATCACTTCTTTCTTTCACTTCTCTGCAAACAAAGATTCAAAAGCCTTAAGATTCTTGAAAACAAATTCTTGACTTGTGCTATCTAAATTTTTTTTTAAATCCTAATAAGGCATTAATTAAAATGACAAATTTAATTCTAAGGGTGTTTTCATATGCTGAATTAAACTAGAATATTTTTTTTTAGCATTTTATGCATGCATGGACACCAAACTTAGTTTGTGACTAAGTGTTGCAAAAAGAAATCTGCATTTCTTTAAGGTTTGTCACACCAAACTTAGTATCTTGCATACACTACATACTATACTTTTTTTTGTTTTCTTAGATATATGATGCACCCTTTCATTATTAACTACTTAAAGCATAAAAATAAAAGACTCCTGTGCATGGGTTGCCTCCCATGAAGCGCTTGTTTATTGTCCTTAGCTTGACAATGCAGCCTCCTTTTTCATGCTAGCCATAGTACAGTTTCTTCTTTGCTCCAGAGGCCACCAAGATAGAGTTTCACCCTATGCCCATTGACTGTAAAGGTTTCTTTTGAGCTCTCATCAAGTAGTTCTACATAGCCATGTGGGGATACTTTGGTGATGGTGTATGGACCAGTCCATTTAGACCTCAGCTTCCCAGGAAATATTCTCAGTCTTGAATTGAATAGCAAGACCTTCTGGCCTGGTTCGAGTGTTCTTGCAGAGATTCTCTTATCATGCCACCTTTTTGCCCTTTCCTTGTATATTCTGGCATTCTCATATGCCTCCAATCTGAATTCTTCTAATTCATTGAGTTGTAGTAGCCTCTTTTCTCCTGCCGCTTGAGCATCTAAATTCAAGAGTTGAGTGGCCCAAAAGGCCTTGTGTTCAAGCTCTACAGGTAGGTGGCATGCTTTCCCATACACTAGCTGAAATGGAGATTTCCCTATGGGTGTTTTAAATGCTGTCCTATATGCCCAGAGTGCATCATCCAGCTTCCTTACCCAATCTTTTCTTGTTGCTCCTACAGTTTTCTCCAAGATTCTTTTTAGCTCTCTATTGGCAAGTTCAGCTTGCCCATTTGTCTGGGGGTGATAGGGTGTTGCCACTTTATGAGTTACTCCATATTTATGGAGAAGAGAGTTCAATTGTTTGTTGCAAAAGTGGCTCCCCCCATCACTTACAAGTCCCTTTGGCACTCCAAATCTAGTGAAGATGTTTTTCTTTAGGAATTGCAATACCACGTTAGTGTCACATGTGGTTGTAGCTATTGCTTCAACCTATTTCGAAACATACTCCACTGCCACCAAAATGTATTTGAAAGTGTAGGAAGGAGGGAAAAGTCCCATGAAGTCTATTCCCCATAGATCAAAGAGCTCCACCTCTAGGATGAACTTTTGAGGCATCTCATTCTTCTTTGTTAGGCCACTTGCTCTTTGGCATTCATTGCAATGACTCACAAAATCTCTAGCATCCTTGAAGATGGATGGCCAGTAAAATCCACTTTGAAGCACTTTTGCTGCAGTTCTTTCAGCTCCAAAATGACCACCATAGCTAGAGTTATGACAATGCCACAATATGTCCTTCATCTCCACCTCTGGCACACATCTTCTAATCATTCCATCTGGGCATCTTTTAAACAAGAAGGGTTCATCCGAAAAGAACAACTTAGCTTCATGTTGCAGCTTCTTAACTTGTTGCTTTGTATATTCTTGTGGGATGCTCCTCCCTGCCTTGTAGTTGGCCATGTCTGCGAACCAAGGAATGTGTTGAATTTGCATGATGTGTTCATCTGGAAAGTCTTCATTTATTGATTGAAAAGTGTCTTGATTTGCTCCTTGTGGCAGCCTTGAGAGATGGTCAGCAACATGATTTTCACTACCCTTTCTGTCTTTTATCTCAATGTCAAACTCTTGTAGAAGTAATATCCATCTGATTAACCTTGGTTTGGCATCCTGTTTTGACATAAGATACTTAAGAGTAGCATGGTCAGTATAAACAAGAATTTTTGATCCAATCAAATATTGCCTAAACTTATCAAAAGCATATACCACAGCTAGTAACTCTTTCTCTGTTGTGGTGTAATTTCTTTGGGTCTCATTCAATACTTTACTTGCATAGTAGATAACATGAAGTTTCTTTTCCTTTCTCTGCCCCAACACAGCACCAATGGCAAGATCACTTGCATCACACATAAGTTTAAAAGGCATTCCCCAGCTTGGGGGTGTGATAATTGGTGCTGTGGTGAGCTTAGCTTTTAGGGTCTCAAAGGCATGTTTGCATTCATCATCAAAGAGAAAAGGGTTGCTCACCACTAGCAGATTGCTTAGTGGCTTTGCTATTTTGGAAAAATCTTTAATGAATCTTCGATAGAATCCAGCATGCCCTAAGAAGCTTCTAACAGCTTTCACATTGTTTGGTAAAGGAAGTTTTTCAATAATTTCTACTTTTGCCTATCCACCTCTATACCCTCTCTTGAAATTTTGTGACCAAGTACAATTCCTTCAGGTACCATGAAGTGGCATTTTTCCCAATTTAGAACCAAATTAGTTTCTTGGCACCTTTTCAAGACTAGGGTAAGATGATGTAAACAAGTATTGAAGGAATCACCAAAAATAGAAAAATCATCCATGAATACTTCTATGAATTTTTCTACCATATCCGAGAAGATTGATAACATGCATCTCTGAAAGGTAGCTGGAGCATTACACAGCCCAAATGGCATCCTTCGGTATGCGAAGACTCCAAAGGGACATGTGAATGATGTCTTCTCCTGGTCCATGGGGTCAACAACTATTTGGTTATATCCAGAATAACCATCAAGGAAGCAGTAATATGCATGACTGGCCAGCCTTTCAAGCATTTGGTCAATGAAAGGAAGGGGAAAGTGGTCTTTTCGTATGGCATCATTCAGCCTTCTATAATCAATACACATTCTCCAACCTGTCACAGTTCTTGTTGGGATAAGTTCATTCTTCTCATTGACAATAACAGTCGTGCCACCTTTCTTGGGTACCACTTGCACTGGGCTTACCCATGGGCTGTCAGAGATGGGGTAAATGATCCCAACTTTGTACAATTTCAGCACCTCCTTTTTAACAACCTCCTTCATGGTGGGATTTAACCTTCTCTGAGGTTGTACCACTGGTTTAGAGTTCTCTTCCAAGAGTATCTTGTGCATGCATATGGTAGGGCTTATGCCTTTCAAGTCATCAATGGTCCATCCCAATGCATCTTTGTGGGCTCTTAATACTCCAAGGAGTTCTTCTTCTTCATCTGCACTCAATGTAGAATTGATGATAACTGGGAAGCTGTCCTTTTCACCAAGGAACGTGTACTTGAGATGAGAGGGTAGTGGCTTTAGCTCTTGTTGTGGCACCTCTTCTTTCTTGGTTTCCATTGGTTCCTCTAGTGCTTGCAATTCGTTCTCCTATTGTTCTTGGGTATTCTGGACTTCATCTTGTTTCACTTGATGGTTTGCCTCAAATGCTTCTTCAACCAATGAGTCCACCATATCAATCCTCATGCAACCTTCTTTTTCAGCAGGATACTGCATTGCTTTGAAGACATTTATGGTCATTTGTTCATCATGTACTCTGAAGATCATCTCTCCCTTTTCCACATCGATGATTGTTCTTGCTGTGGCCAAAAAGGGTCTACCAAGAATGACTGAGTTGCTCCCTTCTTCATCCATATCTAGGACCACAAAATCAGCTGGGAATATGAAGTTTCCCACTTTCACCAAGAGGTTCTCAACTACTCCATTTGGTATTTTGATGGATCTGTCAGCAAGTTGGAGTGACATCCTTGTGGGTTTAAGCTCTTCAATCATCATTTTCTTCATCATGGTAAGGGGCATTAAGTTAATGCTTGCTCCCAGATCACAAAGTGATTTGTCAATGGCCATGTTCCCAATCGTGCAGGGTATGAGGAAGCTGCCAGGATCTTTGAGCTTTGGTGGTAGCCCTTTTTGAATGATGGCACTGCACTCTTGAGTGAGAATCACTGTTTCTTTTTCTTGCCAACTTCTCTTCTTGGTGATCAATTCCTTAAGAAACTTTGCATATAATGGCATTTGTTCCAGAGCTTCTGCCAATGGGATGTTGATTTCGAGTTTCTTAAAGATTTCTAAGAACCTTGGGAATTGTTGGTCCTTTGCTCCTTTATGTATCCTGGTTGGGTATGGAAGCTTGGGTACATAAGCTTTGACTCCTTCATTTTTGTTTTCTTGTTGTGGCTTCACATTCCCCTTGTTATCGTGGTGGTTTTCTTGACTGGGTGGTTTGCCTTGTGGCTTGACAGCCTCTTTGCTTCTTTGAGATGTTGAAGCTTTTTCTTCATCTTGCCCTTCCACTTGTTTCTCCACTGTGTCTTGCTCCTTGGATTTTATTGCTTCTTTATTCGGACTTTCTCCAACTACCTTGCCACTCCTCAACTGTAGAGCTTTACACTCTTCTCTCGGGTTGGGTATTGTGTCACTTGGGAGAACATTGGTTGGCTGTTCAGCTTGTCTGGCTAATTGTCCCAGTTGTCGCTCAATATTCTTTATGGTGGCCTCATGTTCCTTTTGTCCTTTGATTAAGGTTTGAGTGCTTTGAGCAAGTGCTTGCGTGGTTTGATTGAGTGCTTGCAAGGTGGCTTCAAGACTGGAGATTCTGGTCTCATGATGGTTGGTGCGCGAAATTGTGATCACTACACAACTTTGCACAACTAACCAGCAAGTGCACTGGGTCGTCCAAGTAATAAACCTTACGCGAGTAAGGGTCGATCCCACGGAGATTGTTGGTATGAAGCAAGCTATGGTCACCTTGTAAATCTCAGTCAGGCAGACTCAAATGGGTATAGTGATATACGAATAAAACATAAAGATAAGGATAGAGGTACTTATGTAATTCATTGGTAGGAACTTCAGATAAGCGTATGAAGATGCCTTCCCTTCCGTCTCTCTGCTTTCCTACTGTCTTCATCTAATCCTTCTTACTCCTTTCCATGGCAAGCTTATGTAGGGTTTCACCGTTGTCAGTGGCTACCTCCCATCCTCTCAGTGAAAATGTTCTTATGCTCTGTCACAACATATGGCTAATCAGCTGTCGGTTCTCGGTCAGGCCGGAATAGAATCCATTGATTCTTTTGCGTCTGTCACTAACGCCCCGCCTGCTAGGAGTTTGAAGCACGTCACAGTCATTCAATCATTGAATCCTACTCAGAATACCACAGACAAGGTTAGACCTTCCGGATTCTCTTGAATGCCGCCATCAGTTCTTGCCTATACCACGAAGACTCTGATCTCACGGAATGGCTGGCTCGTTTGTCAGGCGAGCACTCGGTTGTCAGGCGATCAACCATGCATCGTGTATCAGGAATCTAAGGGATATTCACTAGAGCCTTGGTTGCTTGTAGAACAAAGGTGGTTGTCAGTCACCTTGTTCATAAGTGAGAATGATGATGAGTGTCACGGATCATCACATTCATCAAGTTGAAGAACAAGTGATATCTTGGACAAAGAACAAGCGGAATTGAATAGAAGAACAATAGTAATTGCATTAATACTCGAGGTACAGCAGAGCTCCACACCTTAATCTATGGTGTGTAGAAACTCTACCATTGAAAATACATAAGAACGAGGTCTAGGCATGGCCGAATGGCCAGCCTCCCAATGATCTAAGAACTAAATGTCCAAAAGATGAAAAATACAATAGTAAATGGTTCTATATATAGAAAACTAGTAGCCTAGGGTGTACAGAGATGAGTAAATGACATAAAAATCCACTTTCGGTCCCACTTGGTGTGTGCTTGGGCTGAGCAATGAAGCAATTTCGTGTAGAGACTCTTCTTGGAGTTAAACGCCAGCTTTTATGCCAGTTTGGGCGTTTAACTCCCATTTAGGTGCCAGTTCCGGCGTTTAACGCTGGAATTTCTGAGGGTGACTTTGAACGCCGGTTTGGGCCATCAAATCTTGGGCAAAGTATGGACTATCATATATTGCTGGAAAGCCCAGGATGTCTACTTTCCAACGCCGTTGAGAGCGCGCCAATTGGGCTTCTGTAGCTCCAGAAAATCCACTTCGAGTGCAGGGAGGTCAGAATCCAACAGCATCTGCAGTCCTTTTCAGCCTCTGAATCAGATTTTTGCTCATGACCCTCAATTTCAGCCAGAAAATACCTGAAATCACAGAAAAACACACAAACTCATAGTAAAGTCCAGAAAAGTGAATTTTAACTAAAAACTAATAAAAATATAATAAAAACTAACTGAAATATACTAAAAACATACTAAAAACAATGCCAAAAAGCGTATAAATTATCCGCTCATCACAACACCAAACTTAAATTGTTGCTTGTCCCCAAGCAACTAAAAATCAAAATAGAATAAAAAGAAGAGAATATACTATAGACTCCAAAATATCAAAGAAACTTAGCTCCAATTAGATGAGCGGGACTAGTAGCTTTTTGCTTCTGAACAGTTTTGGCATCTCACTTTATCCTTTGAAGTTTAGAATGATTGCCATCCATGGGAACTCAGAACTCAAATAGTGTTATTGATTCTCCAAGTTAAGTATGATGATTCTTGAACATAGCTACTTTATGAGTCTTGGCTGTGGCCCAAAGCACTCTGTCTTCCAGTATTACCACCGGATACATACATGCCACAGACACATACTTGGGTGAACCTTTTCAGATTGTGACTCAGCTTTGCTAGAGTCCCTAATTAGAGGTGTCCAGGGTTCTTAGGCACACTCTTTTTGCTTTGGATCACAACTTTATTATTTTTTTTTGAATTTTTTATTCACTGTTTTTTCTTGCTTCAAGAATCAATTTGATGATTTTTCAGATCCTCAATAACAGTTCTCCTTTTCCATCATTCTTTCAAGAGCCAACAATTTTAACATTCTTAAAACAACAAATTCAAAAGACATATGCACTGTTCAATCATTCTTTCAGAAAACAAAAAGTATTGTCACCACATCAAACTAATTCAACTAGTTTCAAAGATGAATTCGAAATCCTGTACTTCTTGTTCTTTTGTGATTAAAGCATTTTTCATTTAAGAGAGGTGATGGATTCATAGGACATTCATAGCTTTTAAGACATGAACCTTAAATTTTATTAATCATGAATTAAGAACAAGACTCAAAAATAGATATAAGATAAGACTAATAGTAATAGAAAACAAAAATTTAAATAGGCTCCTAATGATAGAGGTTATCACAGAGTTAGGACTCAACAACCTTGATTTTGAGAAGTGGATGCTCCCTCAACTTGAGGGGAGAGCTTTTGGCGTTTCAACTCTTGAAGTTCACGCCCCTGCTTCTCTTGTTCCTTCAGCAATTTGTAGAGCATGCAGTTTTGATTCTGTTGTTCTTCCTTAAGTTGTTCCATAGTTTCTTGCAACTTGGTGATAGATGCTTCTAGGCTGGCCCAGTAGTCAATTTCAGGAAATTCAGGGAGGAACTCCTGCGCCCTCTTTTTGATAGAGTTGTCTTGCATTTGTCCTTCCATTGACTTCTTGGTGATTGGATGTTCAATTGGTATGAATTCATCTACTCCCATCTTCACCCCAGCCTCTTTACAGAGCAAGGAGATCAAGCTTGGGTAAGCCAGTTTGGCTTCAGTGGAATTCTTGTTTGCAATTGTGTAGATCTCATAAGCAATCAGATGATGAACCTCCACTTCTCTTCTAAGCATAATGCAATGAATCATCACTGCTCTCTTGATAGTGACCTCAGAACGGTTGCTAGTGTTCAATATGGCCCAATAAAGTCTAGCCAGCCTCTTGCAATTGGTTTGAGGTCTCCCCTCTTGAGTTGGTTTGGGACACCTTTTGAATTAGTTATCCACTTAGTTCCAGGGAGGCAAATGTCCTTTAGAACTTGATCCAACCCGTTATCTACTCTCACCATTCTCCTATTAAAGGATTCAGGATCATCTTGCAGTTGAGGCAATTTGAAGACCTCTCTTATTTTGTCCAGATGGAAGTAGATAACTTTCCCTCTGACCATGGTTCTGTAAGTATGGAAAGCAGTTCCAGTCATTCTCTGCTTATCTGTCAGCCACAGATTTGAGTAGAATTCCTGAACCATATTTCTTCCAACCTTTATCTCAGGATTGGTTAGAACTTCCCATCCTCTGTTTCGAATTTGCTCTTGGGTCCCCGGATATTCATCTTCTTTTAGATCGAATTTGACTTCCGGGATCACTGACCTCAGACCCATTATTTTGTGATAATGGTCTTCATGTTCTTTGGTTAAGAACTTCTCTTGATTCCAAAGACTCTTTGGATTATTCTCTTTCTTGCCTCTTAAATTGGTTTGTTTTCCCTTAGGAGCCATAATCTTGATGAATCTTGGCTTAGTGATCACGGAAAAGCACACCAAACTTAGAGGTTTGCTTGCCCTCAAGCAAAACAAAGGAAAGAGGGGAGAGAGGAGGAGAGCAAATTCGAATGGTGGGGAGAAAGGGGTGGCCGAACGTGTATTTATAAGGGAAGGGGAGAGATTTCGAAAATTTTGAAGGAGATTTGAGAAGATATGGAAAAAATTTGAGAAATATTTGAGTTTCTGAAGAAGATTTGGGAAGGATTTGAGAGAGATCTGAAGAATGATTTTAATTTTTGAAAATTTGAAGGTGAATGATGAAAGTTTGAAATGTGTTTATGTAGAAAATTATGGATCAAAACAGGAAAGTTTGAAAAAATTTTAATTAGAAAGCAAAATCTCTGTCCCCCACCTTTCTGGCGTTAAACGCCCAGAATGGTATTCATTCTGGCGTTTAACGCCCAAATGCTGGCCATTGTGGGCGTTTAACGCCCAGCCAGGTACCCTGGCTGGCGTTAAACGCCAGCATTCCCTTCATCATTGGGCGTTTTGCTAAACGCCCAGGATGCTGCACACCTGGTGTTAAACGCCCAGAATGGTGCCCATTCTGGCGTTTAACGCCCAAAATGGTACCTTTACTGGCGTTAAACGCCCAGAATGGTGCCCATTCTGGCGTTTAACGCCCAAAGTACCCTTTACTACATTTTTTCGCCAGCAAGCTCTTTTTCTCTGCTTTTTGCACTGAATCCTTCTGTAACTCTGTGAATTCCTTCAATTTTGATATTTGCCCTTTGAGAATATATATCAAACTTTGATTAAACAAAACAGATAACCTGCTAATGACTGGGTTGCCTCCCAGCAAGCGCTTCTTTATTGTCTTTCGCTGGACCTTCACTGAGGATCATTCAAGCCTCAGTTTTGAGCATTCTTGTTCAAAATTGCTTTCAAGATAATGCTTGATCCTCTGCCCATTAACAATGAACTTTTTGTCAGGATCAGTATTCTGAAGCTCAACATATCCATATGGTGACACTCTTGTAATCACATACGGACCCCTCCACCGGGATTTAAGTTTTCCTGGGAACAATCTGAGCCTAGAGTTGAAGAGCAAAACTTTTTGTCCTGGCTCAAAGACTCTGGATGACAACTTCTTGTCATGCCACTTCTTTGCCTTTTCCTTATATATCTTTGCATTTTCAAAGGCACGGAGTCTAAATTCATCTAGCTCATTTAGCTGGAGCAATCTTTTTTCACCAGCTAACTTAGCATCCAGGTTTAGGAATCCGGTTGCCCAGTAGGCTTTATGTTCCAGTTCCACAGGCAGATGACAGGCCTTGCCATACACAAGTTGGTATGGAGAGGCTCCTATTGGAGTCTTGAATGCTGTTCTGTATGCCCACAGAGCATCATCCAAGCTCTTTGCCCAATCCTTTCTACGGGCAATTACAGTCCGTTCTAGGATTCTTTTTAGCTCTCTGTTAGAGACTTCAGCTTGCCCATTTGTCTGTGGATGATACGGGGTTGCCACTTTGTGGCTAATTCCATATCGGACCATAGCAGAGTAGAGCTGTTTATTGCAGAAATGAGTACCCCCATCACTGATTAGGACTCTGGGAACACCAAATCTGCTGAAGATGTATTTCTGGAGGAATTTTAGCACGGTCTTAGTATCATTAGTGGGTGTAGCAATTGTTTCTACCCACTTAGATATAGTCCACTGCCACCAGAATGTAAGTGTTTGAGTATGATGGTGGGAACGGACCCATGAAGACAATCCCCCATACATCAAACAATTCAATCTCTAAGATCCCTTGTTGAGGCATGGCGTATCCATGAGGTAAGTTACCAGCTCTTTGGCAGCTGTCACAGTTACGCACAAACTCTCGGGCATCTCTATAGAGAGTAGGCCAGTAGAAGCCACATTGGAGGACCTTAGTGGCTGTTCGCTCACTTCCAAAATGTCCCCCATACTGTGATCCATGGCAGTGCCATAGGATCCTTTGTGCTTCCTCTCTGGGTACACATCTGCGGATCATTCCGTCTGCACATCTCTTAAAGAGATATGGCTCATCCCATAGGTAGTACTTGGCATCTAAAATTAATTTCTTTCTTTGCACCCTGCTGTACTCCTGGGGTATGAACCTCACAGCTTTGTAATTTGCAATATCTGCAAACCATGGAGCATCATGAATGGCAAAGAATTGCTCATCTGGGAAAGTCTCAGAGATCTCAGTAGAAGGAAGGGACGCCCCAACTACTGGTTCTATTCGGGACAGATGATCAGCTACTTGGTTCTCTGTCCCTTTTCTGTCTCTTATTTCTATATCAAACTCTTGCAGAAGCAACACCCATCTTATGAGCCTGGGTTTTGAATCCTGCTTTGTGAGTAAGTACTTAAGAGCAGCATGGTCAGTGTACACAATCACCTTTGATCCTACTAGATAGGATCTAAACTTGTCAATGGCATAGACCACTACAAGTAACTCTTTTTCAGTGGTTGTGTAATTCTTCTGTGCATCATTTAGAACATGGCTGGCATAATAAATGATATGCAGAAGCTTGTTATGCCTCTGTCCCAACACTGCACCAATGGCATGGTCACTGGCATCACACATTAGTTCGAATGGCAATGTCCAGTCTTGTGCAGAGATGACTGGTGCTGTGACCAGCTTAGCTTTCAGGGTCTCAAATGCCTGCAGACACTGTGTGTCAAACACAAATGGTGTGTCAGCAGCTAGCAGGTTGCTCAGAGGTTTTGCAATTTTCAAAAAATCCTTTATAAACCTTCTGTAGAATCCTGCATGCCCCAGAAAGCTTCTGATTGCCTTAACATTGGCAGGTGGTGGTAATTTTTCAATTACCTCTACCTTTGCCTTATCCACCTCTATTCCCTTGCTTGAATTTTTCTGCCCAAGGACAATTCCTTCAGTCACCATAAAGTGACATTTCTCCCAGTTTAAAACCAGGTTAGTCTCTTGGCACCTTTTCAGGACAAGTGCTAGGTGGTTAAGACAGGAGCTGAATGAGTCTCCATATACTGAGAAGTCATCCATGAAGACTTCCAGGAATTTCTCCACCATATCAGAGAAGATGGATAGCATGCATCTCTGAAAGGTTGCAGGAGCATTACACAGACCAAAAGGCATCAGAAGGGCAAGTAAATGCTGTTTTCTCTTGGTTTTGAGGATCTACTGCAATTTGGTTGTAACCTGAATAGCCATCCAAAAAGTAGTAATAATCATGACCAGCTAGTCTTTCTAGCATTTGGTCTATGAATGGTAAATGAAAATGATCCTTTCTGGTGGCTGTATTGAGCCTTCTGTAGTCAATACACATACGCCACCCTGTGACTGTTCTTGTAGGAACCAGTTCATTTTTTTCATTATGAACTACTGTCATGCCTCCCTTCTTGGGGACAACTTGGACAGGGCTCACCCAGGGGCTATCAGAAATAGGATAAATAATCCCAGCCTCTAGTAATTTAGTGACCTCTTTCTGCACCACCTCCTTCATGGCTGGATTTAGCCGCCTTTGTGGTTGGACCACTGGTTTGGCATTATCCTCCAATAGGATCTTGTGCATGCATCTTGCTGGGCTAATACCCTTAAGATCACTTATGGACCACCCAAGAGCTGTCTTGTGTGTCCTTAGCACTTGAATCAGTGCTTCCTCTTCCTGTGGATTTAAAGCAGAGCTTATGATTACAGGAAAGGTATCACCTTCTCCTAGAAATGCATATTTTAGGGATGGTGGTAATGGTTTGAGCTCGGGTTTGGGAGATTTCTCCTCTTCCTGAGGGATTTTCAGAGGTTCTATTATTCTCTCTGATTCCTCCAAATCAGGCTGAACATCTTTAAAGATGTCCTCTAGCTCTGATTCGAGACTCTCAGTCATATTGATCTCTTCCACCAAAGAGTCAATAATGTCAGTGCCCATGCAGTCATTTGATGTGTCTGGATGCTGCATAGCTTTTACAGCATTCAACTTGAACTCATCCTCATTGACTCTCAGGGTTACTTCCCCTTTTTGTACATCAATGAGAGTTCGTCCAGTTGCTAGGAAAGGTCTTCCTAGAATGAGAGTTGCACTCTTGTTCTCCTCTATTTCCAGCACTACAAAGTCAGTTGGAAAGGCGAATGGCCCAACCTTGACAATCATGTCCTCAATTATGCCTGATGGATATTTAATGGAGCCATCAGCAAGTTGGAAGCATATCCGGGTTGGTTTGACTTCTTCAGTCAACCCAAGCTTTCTAATAGTGGATACAGGTATTAGATTGATGCTTGCTCCAAGGTCACGCAGGGCTATCTTGGTGCAAGCATCTTCTAATGTGCATGGTATCATAAAGCTTCCTGGATCTTGAAGCTTTTCTGGTAAGCTTTTCAGAATGACTGCACTGCATTCTTCAGTGAGAAATACTTTTTCAGTTTCTCTCCAATCCTTCTTATGACTTAAGATCTCTTTCATGAACTTAGCATAAGAAGGTATTTGCTCAAGTGCCTTTGCAAACGGAATCTTTATTTCAAGAGTCCTTAGGTAGTCTGCAAAGTGGGCAAATTGCTTATCCTACTCCGCTTGGCGGAATTTCTGAGGATAAGGCATCTTGGCTTTATATTCTTCGACCTTAGTTGCTACAGGTTTATTCCTTATAGAAGTGGTTGGAGAAGCCTTTTTAGAGGGGTTACTATCAGCACTCTCAGGTGTCTGATTCCCCATTGGCGTTTGAACGCCAGGATTGGGTGAAAAATGGGCGTTTAACGCCAACTTTTCCCCCTTTTCTGGCGTTTGAACGCCAGAACTGGGCAGGGAATGGGCGTTTAACGCCAGCTTTCCCCCATTTCTGGCATTTGAACGCCAAGAGTATTCCTCTCTGGGCTCTTACTGCCCTCAGAGGGATTTTGGATAGTGGTTTGGCTATCCTCTGTCAATTGTTCCTTTATTGGCTTTTTGCTACTTTGAGTAGTGTTATTCAATGTCTTCCCACTCCTCAGTTGAACTGCTTGGCATTCTTCTGTTATCTGTTTAGATAGCTGCTATTTTTCCTTATTCAACTGTGATTCTATGTTCTTGTTAGCAATTTTAGTTTTTTGGAGCATCTCTTTAAATTCTGCTAACTGTTTTGTCATCAGGTGTAATTGCTGATTAAGCTCAATCATCTGTTCTTGAGGATTAGGATCAGTGGCTACTGCCATAACTTCTTCTTTTGTGGAGAACTCATTGCTAGAGTACAAATGTTGATTTCTAGCAACAGTATCTACAAGCTCTTGTGCCTCCTCAATCGTCTTCCTCATATGTATAGATCCACCTGCTGAGTGGTCTAGAGACATCTGAGCTTTTTGTGTAAGCCCATAATAGAAGATGTCTAACTGTACCCACTCTGAAAACATTTCAGAGGAGCATTTTCTTAGCATACCTCTATACCTCTCCCAGGCATTATAAAGGGATTCATTATCCTCTTGTTTAAAGCCTTAGATGTCCAGCCTTAGCTGTGTCATCCTTTTTGGAGGGTAAAATTGATTCAAGAATTTGTCTGATAATTGTTTCCATGTCTTTATGCTTGCTGATGTGTGGAAAACGATCCAACACAAAACTCACCGGCAAGTGTACCGGGTCGCATCAAGTAATAATAACTCACATGAGTGAGGTCGATCCCACAGGGATTGAAGGACTGAGCAATTTTAGTTTAGTGGTTGATTTAGTCAAGCGAATCAAGAAAATGTAAAGGGAGAGGGGAATTTGCAGTAAATTAAAGAACAGGAAGGTAAAATGGACTGAATCTTAAAGAACAAGAAACTAAATGACTGAAACTTAAAGTGCAAGAAATGTAAATTGTAGTAACTTAAATGGCAAGGAATGTAAATTGCTTGAATATAAAAGGGAATTGAGGAATGGGATTGCAGGATCTAAACAAAGAAGAAGTAAATTGCAGCAATCAATTAAGTAGAAGATGAATTTAGATAAAACAGAAATTCAAACAGAATAGGAAATTAAAGTGCAGCAAGGTTAACAGAAGAACCAAAAGCAAAATTGGGTCTCAGGTCTCAAGAGACTAGGTAGCAGAGCCTAGATCTCTATTTGCCTTCCTAGATCCAAGTTAACAAAGCAATTGACAAGAATTAGAAGAGGAAGCAGTAAAGGAAATTTAAATTGAATTGAATTATGCAGAAAAGAGTTAAAGAGAGTTTGAATGGGAATTGAGACAGAATTTCCTCAATTTCTCACACCCAAAACTCAGAAACAGAAGATTAGAAGTGCTCAAGCAAGAATGAGGAAGAAGAGAGATCAATTCTCCTCCCAAATTCTCTGAAATCTCGGTGGAGTCACCAAGAGTATTCAAAAGCTTCAAAAATAAAAGTCAAAAGTTTAAAGCTCAAAGTAAAGGTCCTAATTACATCAAACTAACTCCTATTTATACACTTTCTATTCTTGGAATTTTGGATTTGGATGGGCTTTTGAATTGGTGAAGAAATGAATTAAAATGGGGTTTTAATTTGAATTTTCGGCCCATGAAAAGTTGCTCCCAGGAGGCTGCCCTGCCCTTGTGGAGGGCAGGGCAGGATTTGGAGTTTGGTGCGTTGTTGGTGCGGCCTTGATCGAGCTTGATGCACGAAATACTGCCCTGCCCGCGCCGAGGGCAGGGCAGGAAAAATTTGGTGC
This sequence comes from Arachis stenosperma, assembly GCF_014773155.1. Taxonomy (NCBI): domain Eukaryota; kingdom Viridiplantae; phylum Streptophyta; class Magnoliopsida; order Fabales; family Fabaceae; genus Arachis; species Arachis stenosperma. The sequence continues at coordinate 58,494,135 of NC_080378.1, read as the reverse complement.
GTCAGAATTGCCACGGTGCGTGCTTGGTGCTGCCAGAATCAAGAATTGGTGCGCCAGAATTTTCCTTGGTGCATAGATCAAGGATCGCTGTGGTGCGCGCTGGTGCTGCCAGGGGAGGGATTTGGTGCGCCAGAAATGTGTGTGGTGCGCCAGATTTGTGCACCAACCAAATGCTGCCCTGCCCTCGCGGAGGGCAGGGCAGTGTTTCCAAAATGCATTCCCGTGTTCGAACCTGGGCGGATGCACACGCTTCATTAATTTCCTTGGTTTCTTGGCACGGCACTCAACCTTAGTTCCTTGCTTCTTCCTTGTTCCGTGTTCGATTCTTGTGGCATGCATGGGTGACATTTTTCCTTTGAATTTCTCCCTTGGTGAGCCCGATACTGCCCTTGTGGAGGGCAGGGCAAGGTTCTCTTCCTCTTGGTTCCAAGGCACATTTTGTGCTCTGCCCTTGTAGTGGGCAGGGCAGAGTTGCCTTCTCTTCTTGGTTCTCTTATGTTGCCCTCCTAGAGGGCAGTGTGCCCTTGTGGAGGGCAATGTTGCCTCCCCCTTTGCATGCGGCACGCTTCTTCTCTCTTTTGCCACACTTTCCTTTCCTTGGGCTACACTTCTTAGGCCACGCTTTTCCTTTTCTTTTCTTTTCTTCACCTATAATAAATCAAAACAACCACTCCAAGTATCACTAAATTCAAGAGGCTTATAAATCAATTAAAATTCAATTAAAATTAGCTTAAACCTCATGATTTAACATTAATTTCAGGGTGGTTGCTTGATTTAAAGAAGTTATGCATTTTCACTCCAAATCACTTACTTAGGATACAAGAAAGTGCATAAATGCTAACAAAACAAGTGAAATTAGCTTGAAAATGGGTATATGATGACTTGTCATCACAACACCAAACTTAAATCTTGCTTGTCCCCAAGCAAGCATCAAAATTAAGAGTAAATGGAATGAATAAGAAAAGGATACTTATCCTTATTATGCAGATAGCAGAACTTGATCTATGGGGCATTTATGCAGACAATGACAACTCAGGTTATTATTCCTGTTACATAATATATATCTTTCCTCAAAAGCTTGCTAAACTTGCTGTTATAAGACTCACTTTTTACTCACTCCCTTGCTAACTTTTCTTGGCTTTCAATGCTTAACAAGCTTATTATTCTTTTAGAGGTTGGGTGTCAAATGCTGCAGCATAGCCTTTGGCTTTATTTTCTTTTCTTTTGCTCAACATCTTTCCACCACAGACACATGGCTCATTAATTCTTCCTAGGATCATTGATGCCCAGCATCTCTTTGGATAACTAAATGTTTTGTATCTAAGTTGCTCTTTATTGTGGATTTTCAATTGGCCATCCCAAATCAGTTGATCTAAGTGACCGGGTTTTAAAATACCCCTTAGAATTTACTCATCCAAGCAGATCTTAGTACAAGAACACCACAGGCATATGTCCTAAGGTCCAAGCTATTGGTGTCCAACCTTTATTCTTTGTTTTTCTTGCCATTTTGGCTTTTTCTTTCCCTTTTCTTTCTGTTTTTGTTACCAAGGGCTTTTTCATTCTTGATAAGAGTCTTTGTAACAGCAAGCTAACTCACAATTGAATGAGAATGATATTATGCAACAATTATTTCATGAGTTATGCATTTAATCAAACACATATACCACCACCAACTTCCATTCATACTTATGCAACATTGGATATTTCACTTTTCAATTCAAACCAAACTCTTTTATTTAAGCATATGGGAAACAAAACAATATTTAAATCTAAGTGATGGATAACAAGCATTGTGCAGACTTAGCATTTTTAGCAAACAATTTCACTTGCAACTAGATAAACACTTTTGCAAGACATACAATGGTTTCCAGATCCAAAACTTTTCATAGCAGCAAGGATTAAGTTTTAGATACAACCTTTGAAGTTGCAGCCCTTTGATTTTTCCTTCTGTTGTGTTCTCTTTGAGTTAAGATGCATAATGTCTTCAATTGTTGACTCATGTCCTGCATAATCCTCAAAGTTGCTTGCTTCTCAAGCGCTTAAGTATATGGTTAGTATGTATAAACTGAGTGTGGTTCCTGGATTGATTTTGGTGTGGGAACACCAAACTTAATTGTTTGCCACTGCCTCTTATGCAACAGTTTTAACCATATGTAAAACCTTGTGTTCTTGCTAAAGGTTAATGAAATTAAAGCTAGAGAGCAATTAACAGTTGAATAATGTGTTTGGTTGCTTGGAGCTAGAATCATGCAAGAGGTGAGAATGTGTTTTTAAATGATATTTTTGGTGGAACACCAAACTTAGAATCTTTCATTATCCCTTAAATTGTTTTGGTGTGCAACACCAAACTTAGCTCCTTGCAATCCATACCAATTATTCAACATTTTTATTGAAAAAGCTATGAAAAAGAAAACTACCTCAGGTTGGGTTGCCTCCCAACAAGCGCTCTTTTATTGTCACTAGCTTGACATCTTCATCTTTGCTTCAAGGGGGATTTAGGTTCTGAACCTCCTTTTCTTTGTTCCATTGCCCCCCCAGATACAGTTTTGCTCTATGACCATTTGCTGTAAACCGACTCTTTGTTGCTTCATCTAGCAATTCAATACTCCCATAAGGAAAAACCTTAGTCACCAAGTATGGACCAGTCCACTTAGACTTAAGCTTGCCAGGGAATATCTTGAGCCGTGAGTTATACAGGAGTACTTGTTGTCCAGGTTTGAATTCTTTCTTCAAAATCTTCCTGTCATGCCATCTCTTAGCTTTCTCCTTGTATATATTGGTATTTTCATAGGCTTCTAGCCTAAACTCATCTAGCTCATTCAGCTGCAACAATCTTTTCTCTCCTGCTGCTTCAGAATCCAAATTTAGAAGTTTGGTGGCCCAAAAGGCTTTGTGCTCAAGCTCTACAGGGAGATGACAAGATTTGCCATATAACAGTTGAAATGGGGACTTCCCAATAGGAGTTTTAAAAGCTGTTCTGTATGCCCAGAGTGCATCTTCCAACTTCCTAGCCCAATCCTTTCTTGTGCTGCCAACTGTTTTTTCTAGGATCTTCTTCAGTTCCCTGTTTGCTAATTCTGCCTGCCCATTAGTTTGAGGGTGATATGGCGTGGCTACCTTATGAACAACTCCATATTTGTGGAGAAGTTTCTCCATTTGTCTATTGCAAAAATGACCACCACCATCACTGATGAGACCCTTGGGTACTCCATATCTAGTAAAAATGTGCTTCTTGAGGAATTGAAGGACAATTTGTGCATCACAGGTAGTTGTGGCTATGGCTTCCACCTATTTTGAAACATACTCCACTGCTACCAAGATGTATCTAAATGAATAAGAAGGGGGAAAGGGTCCCATGAAATCAATGCCCCATAGATCAAACAATTCTACTTCCAAAATGAAGTTCTGTGGCATCTCGTTCCTCCTTGTTAGTCCTCCTGCTCTTTGGCATTCATTACATTGGTGGACAAACTCCCTGGCATCTTTGAAGATGGTTGGCCAATAGAACCCACTTTGTAGTATCTTTGCTGCTGTTCTTTCTGGACCAAAATGTCCACCAAAAGCTGAGCCATGGCAATGCCATAATATATCTCTTATTTCACTTTCAGGAATACATCTCCTGATTATTCCATCAGAGCACCTTCTGAACAGATAGGGTTCATCCCACAAGAACTTCTTTGCTTCATTGATTAGTTTCCTCACTTGCTGCTTAGTGAATTCTTGTGGTATCTTTCTCCCTACTTTGTAGTTTGCTATATCAGCAAACCATGGTGTTTGTTGGATCAGCATAAGATGTTCATCTGGGAAGCTTTCATTCACAGGTAATGAAGCCTTTTGAATTGTTTCTGGTGGCAGCCTTGACAAATGATCAGCAACTAGATTTTCAGTGCCTTTCCTGTCCCTTACCTCAATATCAAATTCTTGTAAGAGTAGAATCCACCTGATAAGTCTTGGTTTAGCATCCTGTTTTGACATCAAATACTTGAGAGCAGCATGATCAGTATAAACCACAATTTTAGATCCTATCAAGTATGATCTGAACTTATCAAATGCATAGACTACAGCTAACAATTCCTTCTCTGTTGTAGTGTAATTTTTTTGAGCTTCATTCAATACTTTACTTGCATAATATATGACATGATGCAAGTTTCCCTTCTTCTGTCCAAGTACAGCACCAATTGCAATTTCACTTGCATCACACATGAGTTCAAATGGTAAGTTCCAATCCGGGGGTGTGATAATTGGTGCTGTTGTGAGTTTATGTTTTAAAGTTTCAAAAGCATGCTGGCAATTTTTATCAAAAACAAAAGGTTGATCAATCATCAAAAGGTTACTCAAAGGTTTGGCTATTTTAGAAAAATCTTTGATAAACCTTCTATAAAAACCTGCATGCCCCAAGAAACTTCTAACAGATTTCACATTAGTTGGTGGAGGGAGTTTTTCTATTATTTCCACTTTTGCCTTGTCAACCTCTATTCCTCTTCTTGAAACTTTATGACCAAGAACAATCCCCTCAGGTACCATGAAATGGCACTTCTCCCAATTCAAAACCAAATTAGTTTCTTGGCACCGTTTCAAAACAAGAGTTAGATGGTTTAGGCAAGTATTGAAATTATCACCAAAAACAGAGAAGTCATCCATGAAAACCTCTAAAAACTTTTCAACCATATCTGAGAAAATGGAAAGCATACACCTTTGAAAAGTGGCTGGGGCATTGCATAATCCGAATGGCATTCTTCTATAGGCAAAAACTCCAACTGGGCATGTGAATGAAGTCTTTTCTTGGTCTTTTGGATCCACCACTATCTGATTATACCCATAATAGCCATCCAGGAAGCAATAATAAGCATGGCCAGCCAACCTTTCAAGCATTTGATCAATGAAGGGAAGTGGGAAGTGATCTTTGCGTGTGGCATCATTCAACCTTCTATAGTCAATACACATTCTCCACCCTGTCACAGTTCTGGAGGGAATGAGTTCACTCTTCTCATTAATAATGACTGTCATTCCACCTTTCTTTGGTACCACTTGGACTGGGCTTATCCATGAGCTATCGGAAATAGGATATATGATTCCTGCATTCCACAATTTCATTACTTCCTTCTGGACGACTTCCTTCATTGCAGGGTTGAGTCTTCTCTGAGGTTGAATTACTGCTTTGGAATTGTCCTCCAAAAGAATCTTATGCATGCATACTGTAGGGCTGATGCCTTTCAGGTCATCAATGGTCCACCCTAAAGCATCCTTGTGAGCTCTGAGAACATCAAGAAGCTCTCCTTCTTCTTTCTTTGTCAAGGACGAATTGATGATCACCGGGAGGCTTTCTGAAGTGCCAAGAAATGCATATTTGAGATGAGAAGGTAATGGCTTTAGTTCTTGCTTTTGCACCTCTTCTTGGCTTGGTTCCACCTCTTTGTTTATGAAAGCTTCAGCCACATGTTCCTCTATTGTTTCTTGATTGTCTTTTTCTTGCTCATGCTGATCAATGTCTAATATTTCTTCCACCAGGCTCTCTATCATATCCACCCTCAAATGATCTTCCTATTCGGGAGGGTGTTGCATTGACTTAAAAACATTGATGATCATTTGCTCATTGTGTACTCTAAAAATCATTTCTCCTTTTTCTACATCTATAATGGCTCTTGCAGTTGCTAGAAATGGTCTGCCCAAGATGATTGAATTGTTGCCTTCCTCATCGGTGTCTAGGATTACGAAGTCTGCAGGGAAGATAAACTCTCCAACCTTTACTAGCAAATTTTCCACAATTCCATTTGGTGTCTTGATGGATCTGTCTGCCATGACTAGTGACATCCTGGTGGGTTTGAGTTCTTCTATGGCAAGCTTCTTCATCATGGACAAGGGCATTAAGTTAATACTAGCTCCAAGATCACAGAGAGCTTTGTCCAAGGATAGTTTGCCTATAGTGCATGACACTACAAAACTCCCCGGATCTTTAAGTTTTGGGGGGATTCCTTTTTGGAGCACGGCGCTGCATTCCTCACTAAGCATCACCGTTTCCTTCTCATTCCAATCTCTTTTCTTGTTGATGAGCTCCTTTAAGAACTTGGCATATAAGGGCATTTGCTCCAATGCTTCAGCTAAGGGTATGTTAATCTCCAACTTCTTAAAAGTCTCAAGAAATTTGTGGAAATGCTGATCTTTTGTTTCCTTGTGAAATCTCTGTGGATAAGGTAATGGTGGTGTTGAGCTCTTCTCCACTTGATGTTGTTTTGGAATTTGTTCTTCCAGGATCTTCTTTCCTTTCTTCAAATTCTGTGGTTTGTTGTCTTCCTCTGTGAGTTTTTCTGGGACATTCTTGGTCATCATGTCCTTGTTGATGGCTTCATCATTCTTTGTTGGCTCAGTGTCATTATGCTTGGTTGACCCTTGGTTACCATCTGTTAACACTTTTCCGCTTCTTAGTTGCACGACCTTGCATTCTTCCTTTGGGTTGGGAATGGTGTCACTAGGTAGTGAACTTGATGGTTTTTCAACAGAAATCTTCTTGGAGATTTGTCCAATCTGCCTCTCTAGGTTCTTCATGGAGGCTTCTTGGTTCTTTGTTGTCAATTCTTGGTTCTTCATCAGTTTCTCCATGAGCAGCTCTAGATTGGTGATTCTCTGTGAGTCTTGTGAGATGGGTTGATTTTGGGGTGTTGATGGATGATGATAGGTGTTTTGGTTAGTTGGGTGGTTATTGGGTGGGTATTGGTTAGAATTGGGGTAGTTGTTTTGTGGTTTTCTGTATGTATTTTGACTAGTGTTTGGCTGGGGGTTGTTTGTGTTTTTCCAATTGTTCTGACTTGCGTTTCTTTGCCATGGTTGTTGGTTTTGATTATGGTTGTCTCCCCATCTGAGGTTGGGATGGTTCTTCCAAGATGGATTGTAAGTATCTCCATAAACTTTATTTGTTCCAGGATTTTGGTTGTGCATGTATTGGACTTGCTCTTGCTGTTGCTCTTCTTGAGTTTCTTCACTTTGCATCCAAGTGGTTGGAGATTGGCTTGTGGTGCTCACTGCTGCCACTTGCAAGCCATCAATTCTCTTAGCCATTTGCTCAAATTGTTGTTGAATCTGCTGCTACATCATCTTGTTCTGAGCTAGAATTGAATCAACTCCTTCCAACTCCATTACTCCTCTTCTCTGTGATGGTTGGCGTTGTCTTTGATGAGCAAAGAAATATTGGTTGTTGGCCACCATATCAATGAGGTTTCGAGCTTCCTCTGTGGTTTTCATGAGCTGTAAAGAGCCTCCGGCAGAGTGATCAAGAGCTTCTTGAGCTTTAAGAGTGAGTCCTTCATAGAAATTTTGTAACTTATCCCATTCAGTGAACATCTCTGGTGGACATTTCCTCAATAGAGCCTTATATCTTTCCCATGCTTCATATAAGTTTTCAGCCTCCATTTGAGTGAACGTTTGAACCTCAGTCTTCAATCTTAGGATTCTTTGAGGGGGATAAAATTTGGCAAGGAACTTGCTCACCAAGTCATCCCAAGTGTTGATGCTTTCTTTTGGAAAGGTCTCTAGCCATTGAGTGGCTTTGTCTCTGAGAGAAAATGGGAAGAGCAACAACTTGTAGCTATCAGGGGGTACACCATTTATTTTCACTGTGTCACAGATTCTCAAGAAAGTAGACAAATGTTGATTTGGATCCTCCAAAGGCCCTCCTCCAAAAGAACAATTGTTTTGAACCAGAGTGATGAGTTGTGGCTTGAGTTCAAAATTGTTTGCATTGACATTGGGAGGAAGAATGCTACTCCCACAATGCCTAGCATTTGCAAATGTGTATGAAGCCAAGACTCTTCTCTGTTGTTGATTATTGTTGGCTCCTTCTCCTGGTTGATTAGTATCTCCTTCCATTTCTTGGAATTCCTCCTCAGATTCTTCTTCTCCAACAACGTTCTTCCCTCTTTCGGCTCTTCTTATTCTCCGAAGAGTTCTTTGATCAATTTCAGAGAGGATAGGGGAAGATCTTCCTGTACCTGACATACAAACACACAACAATAAACACACAGACCCAGAAAATTAATAAAACTTCAATCTATTGCTAGAATGAGGTTTTAGTTAGTTTAAGCAAAAATTCAAACAGTTAGTGTGTTAGTAAGAATTAGAATAACAGAAAAGAAAAAAAATGCTTAATCTAGACCTCCACTTCACTTAATCATTGTCAATCTATTTCAATCCCCGGCAACGGCGCCAAAAACTTGATGTGTGGAAAACGATCCAACACAAAACTCACCGGCAAGTGTACCGGGTCGCATCAAGTAATAATAACTCACATGAGTGAGGTCGATCCCACAGGGATTGAAGGATTGAGCAATTTTAGTTTAGTGGTTGATTTAGTCAAGCGAATCAAGTATTGGTTGAGTGATTTGTGTTTAGCAGGAAGTAAATGACAATAAATGTAAAGGGAGAGGGGAATTTGCAGTAAATTAAAGAACAGGAAGGTAAAATGGACTGAATCTTAAAGAACAAGAAACTAAATGACTGAAACTTAAAGTGCAAGAAATGTAAATTGTAGTAACTTAAATGGCAAGGAATGTAAATTGCTTGAATATAAAAGGGAATTGAGGAATGGGATTGCAGGATCTAAACAAAGAAGAAGTAAATTGCAGCAATCAATTAAGTAGAAGATGAATTTAGATAAAACAGAAATTTAAACAGAATAGGAAATTAAAGTGCAGCAAGGTTAACAGAAGAACCAAAAGCAAAATTGGGTCTCAGGTCTCAAGAGACTAGGTAGCAGAGCCTAGATCCCTATTTGCCTTCCTAGATCCAAGTTAACAAAGCAATTGACAAGAATTAGAAGAGGAAGCAGTAAAGGAAATTTAAATTGAATTGAATTATGCAGAAAAGAGTTAAAGAGAGTTTGAATGGGAATTGAGACAGAATTTCCTCAATTTCTCACACCCAAAACTCAGAAACAGAAGATTAGAAGTGCTCAAGCAAGAATGAGGAAGAAGAGAGATCAATTCTCCTCTCCAATTCTCTGAAATCTCGGTGGAGTCACCAAGAGTATTCAAAAGCTTCAAAAATAAAAGTCAAAAGTTTAAAGCTCAAAGTAAAGGTCCTAATTACATCAAACTAACTCCTATTTATACACTTTCTATTCTTGGATTTTTGGATTTGGATGGGCTTTTGAATTGGTGAAGAAATGAATTAAAATGGGGTTTTAATTTGAATTTTCGGCCCATGAAAAGTTGCTCCCAGGAGGCTGCCCTGCCCTTGTGGAGGGCAGGGCAGGATTTGGAGTTTGGTGCGTTGTTGGTGCGGCCTTGATCGAGCTTGATGCGCGAAACGCTGCCCTGCCCGCGCCGAGGGCAGGGCAGGAAAAATTTGGTGCGCCAGAATTGCCACGGTGCGTGCTTGGTGCTGCCAGAATCAAGAATTGGTGCGCCAGAATTTTCCTTGGTGCATAGGATGCTGCCCTGCCCTCGCGGAGGGCAGGGCAGAAAAAATTGGTGCTGCCAGGATCGCTGTGGTGCGCGCTGGTGCTGCTAGGGGAGGGATTTGGTGCGCCAGAAATGTGTGTGGTGCGCCAGATTTGTGCACCAACCAAATGCTGCCCTGCCCTCGCGGAGGGCAGGGTAGTGTTTCCAAAATGCATTCCCGTGTTCGAACCTGGGCGGACGCACACGCTTCATTAATTTCCTTGGTTTCTTGGCACGGCACTCAACCTTAGTTCCTTGCTTCTTCCTTGTTCCGTGTTCGATTCTTGTGGCATGCATGGGTGACATTTTTCCTTTGAATTTCTCCCTTGGTGAGCCCGATACTGCCCTTGTGGAGGGCAGGGCAAGGTTCTCTTCCTCTTGGTTCCAAGGCACATTTTGTGCTCTGCCCTTGTAGTGGGCAGGGCAGAGTTGCCTTCTCTTCTTGGTTCTCTTATGTTGCCCTCCTAGAGGGCAGTGTGCCCTTGTGGAGGGCAATGTTGCCTCCCCCTTTGCATGCGGCACGCTTCTTCTCTCTTTTGCCACACTTTCCTTTCCTTGGGCTACACTTCTTAGGCCACGCTTTTCCTTTTCTTTTCTTTTCTTCACCTATAATAAATCAAAACAACCACTCCAAGTATCACTAAATTCAAGAGGCTTATAAATCAATTAAAATTCAATTAAAATTAGCTTAAACCTCATGATTTAACATTAATTTCAGGGTGGTTGCTTGATTTAAAGAAGTTATGCATTTTCACTCCAAATCACTTACTTAGGATACAAGAAAGTGCATAAATGCTAACAAAACAAGTGAAATTAGCTTGAAAAATGGGTATATGATGACTTGTCATCACATGCTGTAGGTTGGTTATTCAACCACCTCTTAGCTTGATCTTTTACAGCAAATGAAAACAGTAATAATCTGTAGACATCCTGATCTACCTCTTTATCACGTACTGTGTCAGCAAGTTGTAAGAATTGTGCCAGAAACTCAGTAGGTTCTTCTTGTGGAAGACCAGAATACTGGCAATTTTGCTGCACCATGATAATGAGTTGAGGATTTAGCTCAAAGCTGCTTGCTTTAATGGGAGGTATACAGATACTACTCCCATATGCAGCTGTAATGGGGTTAGCATATGACCCCAGAGTCCTTCTGGACTGTTCAATTCCACTTAAGTCCATGATGGAGAAAGGGAATATGATATGAATTCACAAGTAAAGTAAATTTTTTTCTTTTTTTTATTTGACCGAAAATAATAAAATAAAACAAATGAAAAAAAATCAAATTTCGAAAACTAAAAGAAAATAAGATCAAAGCAAATTGAAAACTAAATCAATTAGTTAATTAAAAAGATTTTGGAATTAGCAATTGAAAATATATGATTGAAAATTATTTTGAAAAAGATTTGATTTTGAAATGAGGAAAGAGAAAAACAACAAAATGACACCAAACTTAAAATTTTTAGAAAATCAAACACAAATTTTCGAAAATTTAAAGGAAAACACAAAGATGACACCAAACTTAGAATTTTTAAGGATCAAGAAAGGACTAAGGACATGCAAATTCGAAAAATGCAAGAAGAACATAAACATGCAATTGACACCAAACTTAAAATATGAAACTAAACTCAAATAAAAGACTCTAAACCAACAAAAATAAAACAGTCCTAATCTAAGCAACAAGATAGACCGTCAGTTGTCCAAACTCAAACAATCCCCTGCAACGGCGCCAAAAACTTGGTGCACAAAATTGCAATCACACTTCTGCAATCCTGCACAACTAACCAGCAAATGCACTGGGTCGTCCAAGTAATACCTTACGTGAGTAAGGGTCGATCCCACGGAGATTGTCGGCTTGAAGCAAGCTATAGTTATCTTGTAACTCTTAGTCAGGATATCAATAATTATCAGGGTTGATTGTAAAAAGCAAAAGAACATGAAATAAGTACTTGTTTTGCAGTAATGGGGAACAGGTTGAGGTTTTGGAGATGCTCTATCTTCTGAATTTCTGCTTTCCTACTGTTTCTTCTTCAAGCACGCAAGACTCCCTCCATGGCAAGCTGTATGTAGGGTTTCACCATTGTCAATAGCTACCTCCCATCCTCTCAGTGAAAATGTTCAACGCACTCTGTCACAGCACGACTAATCATCTGTCGGTTCTCAATCGGGTTGGAATAGAATCCAGTGATTCTTTTGCGTCTGTCACTAACGCCCAGCCCTCAGGAGTTTGAAGCTCGTCACAGTCATTCAATCCTTGAATCCTACTCAGAATACCATAGACAAGGTTTAGACCTTCCGGATTCTCTTGAATGCCGCCATCAATTCTAGCTTATACCACGAAGATTCTGATTAAGGAATCCAAGAGATATCTACTCAATCTAAGGTAGAATGGAGGTGGTTGTCAGGCACACATTCATAGTTGAGAATGATGATGAGTGTCACGGATCATCACATTCATCAGGTTTAAGAACAAGTGATATCTTAGAATGGAAGCAAGTATGATTGAATGAAAAATAGTAGTAATTGCATTAATCCATCAAGACACAGCAGAGCTCCTCACCCCCAACCATGGGGTTTAGAGACTCATGCCATAGAAGATACAATGAGAAACGTGTAAAGTGTCATGAGGTGTAGATACAATGTCAAAAGATTCTATTAATAGTGAACTAGTAACCTAGGGTATACATAAATGAGTAAATGACGTAAAAATCCACTTCCGGGGTCGACTTAGTGTGTGCTTGGGCTGAGCATTGAAGCTTTCATGTGTAGAGACTTTTTCTGGAGTTAAACGCTAGCTTTTATGCCAGTTTGGGCGTTTAACTCCAATTTTTATGCCAGTTCCGGCGTTAAACGCTGGGAATTCTGAAGCTGATTTGCAAAGCCGGTTTGGGCCATCAAATCTCGGGCAAAGTATGGAGTATTATACATTGCTGGAAAGCCCAGGATGTCTACTTTCCAACGCCATTAAGAGCGCACCAATTGGGCTTTTGTAGCTCCAGAAAATCCACTTCGAGTGCAGGGAGGTCAGAATCCAACAGCATCTGCAGTCCTTTTCAGCTTCTGAATCAAATTTTTGCTCATGACCCTCAATTTCAGCCAGAAAATACTTGAAATCACAGAAAAACACACAAACTCATAGTAAAGTCCAGAAAAGTGAATTTTAAAAAAAAAATAAAAATATAATAAAAACTAACTGAAATATACTTAAAACATACTAAAAACAATGCCAAAAAGCGTATAAATTATCCGCTCATCAATGCACCTTTGGAATGTTACAGGTGCATTGCACAATCCAAAGGGTATTCTCCTATAAGCAAAGACTCCATAGGGACAGGTAAATGAAGTTTTCTCTTGGTCCTTGGGGTCTAGAGCTATTTGGTTGTAGCCAGAGTAACCGTCCAAGAAGTAGTAATATTCATGTCTTGCGAGTCTTTCTAGAATTTGGTCCATGAAAGGTAGGGGGAAGTGATCCTTCTTGGTGGCTTCATTGACCTTCCTATAATCAATGCACATACGCCAACCAGTCACTATTCGTGTAGGTATCAATTCATTCTTCTCATTTGGTATAACAGTGATCCCCCCCTTCTTAGGAACCACTTGGACAGGGCTCACCCAAGGGCTGTCTGAGATAGGGTAAATCACCCCTGCTTGCTAAAGTTTCAACACCTCTTTTTGGATAACTTCATTCATTGTTGGGTTTAGCTTTCTCTGTTACTGTCTTGAGGGCTTTGTACCTTCCTCAAGTAGGATTTTGTGCATGCACATTAAAGGGCTGATCCCTTTTAAGTCTGCAAGTGTCCATCCAATGACATCTTTATGTTGTTTTTGCACTTGGGTTAGCTCCTCTTCTTGTTGCTCATTCAAAATTGAGTTGATGATCACTGGATATGTTTTGTTGTTACCCAAGTAAGCATATTTCAAGTTTGAAGGCAGAGTTTTCAACTCCAACTTTGGTGCCTCCACTTCCATTTTGCTTCTCTTGTCCATCATGATTGGTTCATCCATAATCTCCAGTGGTGGCTCACCACATGAGACTTGTTGATCTTGCTCTTTGATTTCTTCACATTGTTCTTCCTCTAGGACTCCTTGAACTAAGTTTTCAATTGTATCTACCATCATGCATTCACCAATGGCTTCCTTAGGGTAGTTCATGGCCTTGAAGACATTGAAGACCATCTTCTCTTCATGCAATCTTAAGACTATCTCCTCTTTTTGAACATCAATTATGACCCCATCAGTAGCTAAGAATGGTCTTCCTATAATGATTAATGTGTTGGCCTATTCTTCCATATCAAGCACAACAAAATTAGCTGGAAAGATGAACTCTCCCACTTTCACCAACAAATCCTCTACTACACCATGGGGAAATTTAAATGTTCTGTCATCCAATTGATGTGACATTCTTGTTGGCTTGGCCTCTTCTATTCTCACCCTCTTCATCATAGCCAAGGACATGAGGTTGATGCTGGCTCTTAGATCACATAGTACCTTTTTCATGTTTATATCCCCAATGATAAAGGGGATTCGGAAGCTCCCAGGATCTTTCAGTATCTGCGGAAGCTTCTTTTGTATTATGGCACTACACTCCTCAGTGAGCACTACAGTCTCATTCTCTCCCCAATTCCTCTTCCTTGTCATGAGCTCCTTTAAAAATTTGGCATAAAGTGGCATTTGCTCTAGTGCCTCAGCAAAAGGTATGTTGATCTGGAGCTTCTAGAAGATTTCTAGGAATCTAGAGAACTGGCTATTTTTTCCATCCTTCTTCAGTCTTTGTAGATAGGGTGCCTTGGGCACATAAGGCTTTAGGACTTGCTTTGGTGAGGATGGTGCAGGGGTCTTTTCTTCCTTAGTTTCAGGTTCCCTTGCACCTTCTTCTTCTTGGTCGCTTTGGCCTGGGATTACTTCTTCTACAACTCTTCCACTTCTTAGTGTGATGGCCTTACATTCCCTTCTTGTGTTGGCCATGGTATCATTGAGAAATGTATGTATAGGCATTGGTATTTGTTTAGACAAGCTCCCTACTTGTGCTTCCAATTTTGAAATTGCTGCCCCTTGATTCTTTATGTTGGATCTGAACTCTTCTTAGTTTGCATCTATCTTTCTTTTTGCTTGTAGTTGTCTCTCAAGAACAGTGGAGATAGTTCTAGTAAGTTGTGCTGACAATTGTGCTATGGCAACTTCCAATTTTGAGAAACTATTGCTGGTTTCACATGGTTTCAACTATGCCTTTGTCTCTTGCTTCCCTCCTTAATCTAAGGAAGGTCCTCTCAGGTTCACTATCGAAGGAGGATGAAGTTTCTCCCCTTCTACCTGTCATACATTCAACAGCAGCAAGCAGAAGACAAGTGAATAAAAAAAATCTTGTTAAGATTAGTGCTTAGTTTGGTTGATGTAATTAATCAAACAGTTAATGGAGCAGTAAAATAAATGGAAATATGAACAATGAATAACTAAAATGAGCAAAGTAAAAAATAAACAAAATAGAAAAGGCAAAAATTAAAGAACTAAGAAAGTAATAACAAGGTAATTAAAATGCTTAATCTAGCTTCCCATCAATTTACTCATTGTCAAATTCAAACCAATCCCCGGCAACGCCACCATAAAACTTGATCAGTCGGATTTTACTACCCACATATAATGAATGATGAATCTGTTCTTTTGGCAAGCGCAACAAAATTGTCGTCAAGTAATAACCCACAGTGGAGTGGGATCGTATCCACATAGATTGGTAAATTTGAGCAATTTTAATCAATGGGTAAATTAGTCAAGCTGAAGAATATAGAGTGTGATTACAGAATTGTAAATGGGTAGGAAAGTAAATGACTCAAAAGTAAAGAGAAGCAGTAAAGTGCAGAAAAAGAAATGGCAATAATGTAAAGTGTAAAAATATAAATGACTTAATTGTAAATGGGAATGGGGATTGACAGAATTGTAAAGAAAGCTATAAAGAATGTGGAAGATAAAAATAGGGGAAATTCATTGAGATCAGGAGATGTTATTCTCTTTGGATTAAATCCAGCTCATCTCATCTTTAATCATGCAACTCATTGACCTCTTGGCAATCATGATTGATTGAGCCCCAATTCCTTGGTGACTAAATCTCTCAAATATTGATAATCAGCCAATTCCTTGGTCTAATTGCCAATGAAGAGAGATATACTTGGTCCCTGATTATATCACACATCATCATGGGTCCAAGTAATGGGTGGATTATATGTCACCATATCCAATCACCAAAATCCATATTCTACTCAAGTGTGAGAAGGGATTTCAAGCATGGTTTCATGTTTCCTTTTCCAAGGTTCCCAAGAAACTCATTTTGCATTCAACCTCTTTCCCAAGATGATTGAACACTAGTGTGAAGAACAAAATTCCTTCTAGCAAATCAAAGAAAAGATGAAGAGAAGAAGAAATTTACTATCATTAATCCATCAAGTACAACAGAGCTCCCTCTCTCAATGAGAGGGAATTTAGCTACTCATAGCTTAAGAGAAAAGTACAAGAGATGGAAGAGATGAAAAGTAAATCTAACTATACTCCAACGAAACTACTACTCAACAACCCCTTTCTCAGTACTTTCAGGGGTTATTTATGCTACTCCTAGCTCTAGAATAAAGAAAATACAAAAGAGAAAAGAGAAATTACAATTAGAGGGAAAAGAAAACTCAATAAACATGACCGTCCATCTCGGCGTGTGATAGGCGTTTAAGTGGCGTGCCACGCCCAGCTCTGCAAGTGGCACGCCCCATGTGTTAGTGTCCCTGGCATGTTGCGCCTTCGAGTCCAAGTGGCAAGCCTAGGGTCTTGTTAAGCCTTTGTTAGCCTGGCGTGCCACGCCTTCGAGCCCAAGTGGCACACCCAGGTCTTTTTCTTCTTCCTCTTGGCTCTAGAAAATTGAAGTAGCGTGGCACGCCCAGGGTCTGGCGTGCCACGCCAAATTGTGTGCTTGGTTCCTTTGTTGGCGTGCCACACCCAGAACTCAAGTGGCACGCCCAAGTCTTCTTCTTGTTGTGGTTGATGATGCTGGCGTGCCATGCCCGAGGCTCAAGTGGCACGCCCCAGTGGGAAATGATAGCTGGCGTACCACGCCTTCGACACCAAGTGGCACGCCCATGTGTTTGGCCTTCTACCTCCGTCTCTAGAAAGTTGTACTGGCGTGGCATACCCAGGGTCTGGCGTGACACCCCCATAGTGCAATCTTCTTCACCTTTTTGGAAAATATAACTGGCGTGCCACGCCCAAGGTCTGGCGTGCCATGCCCATAGTTCCTCTTTGTTCCAGTATCTAGCGTTCCACGCCTAGCATTAAAGTGGCACGCCCAGGTAGTTCATGAGAGTTGGCATGCCACGCCTTTGGTCTCAAGTGGCACGCCCAGCTTTGCTTGGCCTTTTCTAGTATTGGTGTGCCAGGCCTTGGTCTTCAAGTGGCACGCCTAAGTGAAGTTGACAGCTTGGCGTGTGGTGCACGAAATTGTGATCACTACTTTTCACAACTCAAATAATCCCCGGTAATGAATCCAAAAACTTGGTGCTCAATACCATGGTATAAACACAACTTCGCACAACTAACCAGCAAGTGAACTGGGTCGTCCAAGTAATAAACCTTACGCGAGTAAGGGTCGATCCCACGGAGATTGTTGGTATGAAGCAAGCTATGGTCACCTTGTAAATCTCAGTCAGGCAGATTCAAATGGTTATGGATGATATATGAATAAAACATAAAGATAAAGATAAAGATACTTATATAATTCATTGGTGAGAACTTCAGATAAGCGAATGGAGATGCTTTGTCCCTTCCGTCTCTCTGCTTTCCTACTGTCTTCATCCAATCCTTCTTACTCCTTTCCATGGCAAGCTGTATGTTGGGCATCACCGTTGTCAGTGGCTACAATCCCGTCCTCTCAGTGAAAATGTTCAACGCACCCTGTCACGGCACGGCTAATCATCTGTCGGTTCTCAATCAGGTTGGAATAGAATCCATTGATTCTTTTGCGTCTGTCACTAACGCCCAGCCTTCAGGAGTTTGAAGCTCGTCACAGTCATTCAATCATTGAATCCTACTCAGAATACCACAGACAAGGTTTAGACCTTCCGGATTCTCTTGAATGCTGCTATCAATTCTAGCTTATACCACGAAGATTCTGGTTAAAGAATCCAAGAGATAAACATTCAAGCCTTGTTTGCTTGTAGAACGGGAGTGGTTGTCAGGCACGCGTTCATAAGTGAGAATGATGATGAGCATCACATAATCATCACATTCATCAAGTTCTTGAGTGCGAATGAATATCTTGGAATAAGAACAAGCTGAATTGAATAGAAGAACAATAGTAATTGCATTAATACTCGAGGTACAACAGAGCTCCACACCTTAATCTATGGTGTGTAGAAACTCCACCGTTGAAAATACATAACAACAAGGTTCAGGCATGGCCGAATGGCCAGCCTCCCAATAATCCATAAACTAAACATCCAAAGATGATCTAGAGATCTGAATTGATCAAAAGATGAAAATACAATAGCAAAAGGTCTTATTTATAAAGAACTAGTAGCCTAAGGTTTACAGAAATGAGTAAATGACAGAAAAATCCACTTCCGGGCCCACTTGGAGTGTGCTTGGGCTGAGCATTGAAGCATTTTCATGTAGAGACTCTTCTTGGAGTTAAACGCCAGCTTTTGTGCCAGTTTGGGCGTTTAACTCCCATTCTTGTGCCAGTTCCGGCGTTTAACGCCGGGCATTCTTGAGCTAATTTGGAACGCCGGTTTGGGCCATCAAATCTCGGGCAAAGTATGGACTATTATACATTGCTGGAAAGCCCAGGATGTCTACTTTCCAATGACGTTGAGAGCGCGCCAAATGGGCCTCTGTAGCTCTAGAAAATCTACTTCGAGTGCAGGGAGGTCAAAATCCAACAGCATCTGTAGTCCATTTCAGTCTCTGAATCAGATTTTTGCTTAGGTCCCTCAATTTCAGCCAGAAAATACCTAAAATCACAGAAAAACACACAAACTCATAGTAAAGTCCAGAAAAGTGAATTTTAACTAAAAACTAATAAAAATATACTAAAAACTAACTAAAACATACTAAAAACATACTAAAAACAATGCCAAAAAGCGTACAAATTATCCGCTCATCAGCGTGCCACGCCTTCGACACTAATTGGCACGCCAAAGTGCTTAGACCTTTGACCTCTTCTCTGGAAACTTGTACTGGCATGCCATGCCCTTGATGCTCAAGTGGCACGCCCACTTTAATGTAACTCCATTAGCTTGGCATGCCACTCCTGTGTCTTCAAGTGGCACGCCCAAGTGATGATGAGAGCTTGGCGCGCCACGCCTTCGACACCAAGTGGCACACCCAAGTGAATTTTCTTTTTGGTTGATGAGTTGGCGTGCCATGCCCAGCTTGGCGTGCCACGCCCATTCCTTTTTGTGGCGTTTGTTCCAGGTGACACACCCTCTTCACACACCCAACTTTTACTTGTTTTCTTCCCTTTTTATTGCTCTTTTCACCTAAAATTCAACACAAACCTATTTCAAACCAATGTACCATAATACTTATCATTTAGTTCATGAAATTGTATTGAAACAATGAATATATGCTCTTTTTATGGTCCTTTTGTGTAGTTAAAAAGGGTAAATGATGCAAGTTATCACGTACGCATGACTAGCTCGCTTTGCTGAAGTTTTATTTTTCAGTTTTAAACCATTTCTCTAGCTTTTCAAACCTCTATAACACTTTTTTAGGGTCCATTAGCAAGCTTTTATGCGTTAGAACAAGTGTTAACAGGTTAAATGAGTTAAAGAAATATTGAAGAGGATTTGCATAGTGATGGCTAAGTAATGGGATATTGATAATGTTGAGTAAGAATTAATTATTGATAATAATAATAATAATAATAATAATAATAATAATAATAATAATAATAATAATAATAATAAAATATGATTGAATTGAGAGATGATTAATGATGTTATTGACTACGAAGGTTTAGGCTTTGTCCACATGCTCCAGGTAAAAGATGAGGAAAAAGAACGATGAGAGATCAGTTTAATTATGAATTTTGAATGAATATGAAAGAATTGAAATGATATTGAGAATAAATTTTTGTGAATGAGATACCTGGGCAGTGGTTGTAGCAATTGTTCATCCCACTTGCTCCGAGTTAGTGATTGTGACGCCTCGGCAGTAACAGCAGTAGTGGTTTATTCTACTTGCTCTGGGTTGAGTTCATAAACATCCACCTGGATAGTACGCAATAGTAGTGGTTCATTTCAGTTGCTCTAGGTCAAACAGGTAGTATGCGAGGGGTTATAGCTCAGACTCGCTTGCTCTGCGAGGTGGTATTTCTATCCAAGGTTAGCTACTAGGACATGTCGGGTTTGGCTATATAACCGACAGATGATATCATCAGGCATAGGGCAGGCATATATTATATGCATTTGTATATTTTGTTTAAATGTGCATTAACTTGGTTTGTCTAATTAATTAGCCATGCTTATCTGTTGTTTGTCCTACTTGCTGTAATTGCATCCTATCTATGTTTTCTTTACATGTATTGTATGCCTTTGCAACTGAGAGATCCCTCACACTGGTGAAGGTGAGGCTGAGTGTAGTTCCATTGGTGATTAGGAAGTTTGGGTTGATAGGGGGTGAATGTAAATCCCAGAAAGTTTATAAATAATTAGCTAATAAACTTAATATTATTCAAAGAAATTAAGAAATTAAATTTTATAGTTTAGAAAAGTATAAATAATTTAAATACGAATTTTAATACTAATTTTAAAGATTTTGGCTCAAATTTGAGCCAACGAGCCAGACCGGGACCAAACCGGACCCATGGCTCAATATATAAGAAGCCAAACTCAGCCTCCTTCCCCTTCATTTCACTTAAATCATGTTGAGGAGTAGTAACAAGCCTCAAACCATAACTCTCCTTTCAA
Organism: Arachis stenosperma; assembly: GCF_014773155.1. Lineage (NCBI taxonomy): Eukaryota > Viridiplantae > Streptophyta > Magnoliopsida > Fabales > Fabaceae > Arachis > Arachis stenosperma. The sequence goes on along the minus strand of NC_080378.1, from coordinate 58,473,767 downwards.
CTCAAATTTTAACTTCACATAACTTCTAATTCGGAGCTCCGATTGATGAGTCATTTGTTGTCACGCGTTCTTCTCATTGAGATCTTTAATTCTATCGAAACAAAGTGATATGTACCTCTGTATTTCGTGCCTAGTTCTCTATTCCCTTCTTTTTCACGAATTTGGTTTGGGTTTTGAGTGATTTTAGTAATTTTGGTGGTTTAGGTATAATCTAACATTGGATAATTATTGGGTTTTACCCTAATCATCAATGGGTAAGGTAAGAAAACTCTAAACCCTTGTGGCTTTTCCAATTTTGTGTGCCCTAGTACTAATTTGAGTGAATGATATAAACTAGCTTGAGTTTATGTTGAATTAGAGTTGAATTGGCAAATTGGAGCTCTTGCGACAAAGCTTTGTTAGCTGGAATTTTGCTTGAGTTAATTTAGAGTCTTTGAATCTTAAAGTCGGAGTTTTGAGCTTACAGAGAAATCGGCCAAGGTATGATTTTAGTTTCCTGTAAATAATGTGTAATGTTACGCGTAAACTTTGGCTAGTTGACCATGGGATAGGATGAATTATGTGAACTTGTTAAGGTTTAGTAAATTTGGTGAAAGTATTAAGTTTATTATGAGCATGTTATGATGATATATTGATGAATGATGAATTGTGTTATTTTGATTATGGGATTGTTTGGAATGAAATTGAAAAAATTGGATATTGGTATGTTGTGGTAAGTGAATGGTGTATAATGATAGAATGAGTTGTATATATTAGAGTATGATTTGATGAATATAAAATGATGCTTGTTGTTGATGTTGATGGAGAAATGGTGATAATTATGAAAGGTGAATTATGGATTAAATTGAGTAATTAGGTGTGGAGTGATTAAGGAATTTTGGAGAGCAAATTGGCATTGATTCTAGCGACAGTTGTATAAATTTTGACTGAGGATTTTGGAAACTATAGTTTTTGGAAAATTTGGTAAAAGCTTATTTTTGACTAATATTGGTGGGTCATAACTTGGCTTCTAGACTCCCAAATATTGTGAAATTGTTTTGAATAAAAATTGGGTCTGTGAAGTTTATATCGTTCGAAGAACGGACCAAAAATGAATTTTAACGAAAAAGTTATGCTCGTTCGAAGTTGGGAGTTTCAAACTGGTTTTCTAAAACTTAGCAACTTTTGCAAATTCTAACAAGTATGCATACGCGGACATGTATGCGATGCGGGCCCTAGGCTTTTCCCAGACATCCCATGTATACAGAATGGGCCAAATGACAGGCTCGTGTATGCGAGTAATGCTACGTGACACGAGGATGTTTCCCTGCCTAAGGGCTCGCGTACACGAGATGGTGAAATTTCATAATTCCGCTTACGTGGGCATGGCATGCATATGTGGATTTCCTATTTTTTGAAAATGTTGTTTTTAAGTTTCAAACCATTCCTGTAGCTTTCCAAACCTCCGTAACTACCAATTGAGTTTCCCCAGCTAATGTTTAGTCTTTTGGGATGAGCGAGAGTGTATTGAAAAAATAAAAGAGGTAGTTTCTACTTTATATTTAGAGCCGGAGACTTAGGATTACAGAGTACTATGAAAAGATTAACTAGAGTTATTTTGTGAAGTGTATTGAGTTGATTAAAGAGAAGATATTGGAGTATTAGTGGAGATAAATTTGAAGAACTATATGTTAATTATAAATATAATACTGGGTGTGTTCGAAAGTGCAACCCCTGTGAGATGGTGGAAGTTGTAACACCCTAACTACCAAAGCTCACGCTTCCGGTTGCGCGACTCTGATACCTCGGACATTACGACGACACTTATACTATTTAATACTAAAATATGAGCCTGTTTAAAACTTTTTACCACAACATCGTTCCCAAGATACTTCATTCGATAACGTACGTCCTTAGATATCGTACAACTTACAAAAACTCATAAAGAGTACATCCATATATATACATACATATATATAAATAATATTACAAACATTAACCAATACAATTCCTATCCCTCTTATAGAATATATCAAGATAAAGGCGAGGGTACAAAAATAATAATCTAAAGCATACAGAGCATCTCAATAACAAATAAATAAACTCTTCGTGACTTCTGCGCCCATATCCTGAAAGGGAAAAAATGTAGGGGGGTGAGAACATCATCCTCGAAAGGGTTCTCAGTAGAGGATTTTTGGGAATTACTGTAATAGGATACGGGAAGATAAACCGTACCAGTGATTAATAACCGTCTTATGCCACTTTTCAAAAACAACAGTTTACAATAAAAGTAAAGTCGGAAATCTTTTCTGAAAGAGGAACCGTTCAATTCTCAAAACATCAAAAGCCTTTCAAAAAGGTTTATCCATACTGAACTAAAATAGCCTTTCATAGTTTTCCAAACCAGAAACATAAAACTGGAATCAACCATCGGTCCATCTCAATTCAACCACGGCCCTAGGCCCAAACAATCCAATCTAACAACCAGTCCCTACAAACCAACAGAGTCCTAGTTGCAAACACAGATAGGAAGTTCAAGTACAAACAAACAGTTACAGCAAGTAGAACAAGTAGCAAGTAATCACAAGCAATCACATAGGCAAACCAAGTACAATATGCACACCCAAACAATGTCACATAGATGCATGTGATGCATGCCTGTCCCTAGTGGCTGATGATATCATCTGTCGGTTATATAGCCAACCCGACACGTCCTGGTAGCTAACCATGGACAGAAACACCCATCGCAGAGCAAGTAAGTTTGAGCTACAACCCCCTTGCTACTACCCGCTCAACCCAGAGCCAGTGGAATAACCACTACTACAGCTACTACCCAGGCGGGTGTTTAAAAGCTCAACCTGGAGCGAGTGGATTCACCACTACTACCGCTACTACCCAGGTGTCACAGTCTCTGACCTGGAGCAAGTGGGACGAACCACAACCCTTGCTACTGCCTAGGTATCTCAAGCATATATTCATTCAGTCACAGCCATGGATCAACATCTATCTCAGCCATCCGGCTTAAATTCAAAATTTTATAGTCAGCCATACGGCCCATAACTCATTCGGCAATCAGCCATGAATTAATATCATACATATCCATTCCGGCTCACGGTTCAATCCAGAACCAGCCAATATTCATAATCATACATAGCCATTCCGGCCCATAACAAAACAGCACTTCCACCATTCAACATCATCAAATTCATAAAACCGGCATTTAAGCCATAAATCACTTTTCTCAAGCCATTTCACTTTGAAATCAAATTTCAATTCTTTTCAGCCTTGGCTTTAAAGATCTCATTTCTCAAATCATCTCAGGCTCATAAGCCAAATTTTCTAAAAGTGAGTTCCCTTTTTAAAACAAAGCCATTCTCGGCATTCTCTTTCCAAAACTTCCAAAACCATGGAAAGTTAAAGATTCATTTTGGGAACATTCAAAATCACCCATCCAACAATGGGATTTTATAACAAAAGTTTCTCGCCAGAGTCCCAAGTCTTTAGGGAAGGTCAACTTATATAAATTCCTTAAAATTCATTGAAACTCTTAAAATCATAGATTCTCGGTTCAAGTAAATAAAACTGAATTTATTATGAAACCGATCATACAAAATCACAAGTTCCAACCCGGTCCAAAAATCAACTCATTTGAAACGGAATCGGTTCATTGGAATCAAACCACTTTCAGGTTTCTTTTTGGAAATCCATTTTTCTAACTCTTCCAAAATGCCTCAAACTTGATTACTCAATCAAAAGTCTAAATTCCTTTAAAATCACTAAAATCTCCTTTTTATATTGAAACCAATATTAGAGCATCATTCTTTCCTTCAGTGATTCAAACTGTACAAATAGTTCATTTCTAAATAAGCCGAACTCAACACATAAAGTTCATTAAATAAATTAAGCTTGAAAACATAAATATTCTCTTAATAAACCAAATAATACAATTTCTCAAATTCAACCCCTTTTTAAATAACTTTACAAGCAAGACTAGGATTTTATAGAAATTTCGGCAGCACCTCCCCTAAAACTTGGACTTTTGCCACCCGGTTCGGGTCCCAACTAAACCGTTTTCTCAATCCTTTTCAACAGCTCAAACCAGAAATCAATTCAACAGCAAGATAAATCCAATAGTTGCCTCAGTGGCATATCTCCAGAAAACCATTTCAAAATCAACTTAATATCAACCGATTTAACTCATTTCCAAATCTTTAAAGAATCGGTTCAGTAACAAATCATTTATCAAAACCAAATCAATTAAAGCAAACTAGGCTAAATTCAAAAGTGCATTCGACTTTTCAAATCATCAAAATAATTAACTCAAATCAAATCAATCATCAACGGATTAAACTTAGATTTCGAATCTTTAAAGAATCAACTTCAACACATTACATTTCACAAAGTCGCACAACAATTCAGCCAAACAGACATCCACAATCATTTGAGACAATCAATATAACATAAGGCTTATACAATCACCAAATACACCATCTCACATCAGTATCCATATGTAATCATTCCAATATACAAAATATGGTTTTCGAAAAGCGCCCCTACCTCAAAACGCAATTCCATAACCCAAACGTCTCACAGAGTCCTTTTCGCCTCAACCCGAAATCGATAATCAAAATCCTGGCAGCCAAAGCCTCGGTTCCAAGCCACTTTCGCAACAGTCTCAACAACTCTAATCGCAACATACAACAACCGAAACTCAATCGTATAGTAATTAATGCCACAAACCTCAACGTAAGATAACAGAACAGTAACTAAAGGGCTTTCAAATTGAAACGCTTACTGAACCAAAGGAGAAACTGCTGAACCGACACCGCGGTGGTCTCCAAACCGGCTCGGTGGCAACCCGGCAGCCACCTCAAGCGGCAGCGATGACCTGAACCATATGTAGTGACAATGAGCTTCCCAGAAACTCAATGGAAAGGAGAACCAACGTAAAACCCTTACCGATAAAATTTTTCAGCGACGGCAAAAGCAGCCAGAAGCTCCGGTGGTGCTCCCGGAAGTCACAGAACCACTCCCAGCGGTCAGAATCACAGAGACGCAGTTCCCTTTTTTCGGCAGTGTTTTTCGGCGACGGTAATGGCATTTCCCGGCGGCCAGGCACGGTGGCGCTAGTTAACACGGAACCAGATAGAGCGGCGGCGCTCGTCGGCGGTAGCAGCATCCTCAGGCGGCGCGGACAATGGCAGCACAGGCTTCTGCAGCAGCCCATCCCGAGCGCTCTCCCTTCTCTCCCCCATCGATGGTGACAACGGTGGCACTGGCGGCGAGGCGCGGCGGGGCACGCAAAGGGCTGAGCACGGCGGCAAGGCCCCCTCCGCTCTGTTATTCATGTCTCAGATCTCCCTTCTGGCCGTGACGCTGACCCCATGCCTCCCTCCTTCTTCGACTTGACCTGACGGCGGACTCCTAGGCGGCGGCAAGGACCTCGGACGCGTGCTGTCTACCCTGCGATGGAAGTGAGACGCGACCGGTTAGATGACGGCGCGGCATGGTGGTGAACTGAACGGCGACGCCGAGGCACTGTAGACAGCTCCCTTCTAGCTGAACGGCGATGAGATGCGCCTCCCTCTCTCTCCCTCCCGCTGGCTCACGGTTTCTTCCTTCTCCGTGGGTATTGGGAAAACTATGAGTGATGTGTGGTGAGGGGTGAAACGGCGCTGGAGTGAGGGATGAGTGGGTTAGGGTTTTTGAGTAAAAATTAGGGTTAGGGGCATTTTAGTAATTTCACTTAAAATAGGGATAATTTAGTAATTGAAATCCAATTTAAATCCAACACTATTTGTATATAGAAAAATACTATTTACTCATCACTTTTACAAATTATTTTCAACAAAATGCCCAAATCTAAAAATCAGAAATAATATACTTAAATTCTTTATTTTCCAAAACAACAGTATTACTATTTTAAAATATTAATTATTTAATCCAAACCATATGAAAATCTGTATTATTTCACAACTGCCAACTTTATAATTTGAATATAGAAAATAATCCAATAATTTTAAAATTGGATAATAATCATAACTTATCTCGAATTCAATAAATCAAAACTCGCCTTAATTATCTTTAATAAAATAATTTCTGAAATTAAGGCTATAAATAACTATATGATTTGAGACTTGATCATAATAAGACTTTTCAAAGGTTTTGGGTCTTACATTCTACCCACCTTATAAAAATTTTCGCCTTCGAAAATTGATACAAAACGAAAGAAATTTCATATCAGTTCACCCTTGAACACATTTGAGGAAAAAGCAAAAATATCTCAAAATATAAACATATATACGGTTTTCAAATACTTGGGTGGTCGTATGCATAAAGATACAAAGGCAGGAGTGTGATTGCAAGGCAGCCGTTACAAGATAGGCACAATGCACAAGGTCACATAATCTCAAGACTTTACAAAAACTTGAGGTAACAAAATAGGGTCCAAATCAAGATAGGCGTTCACAAAGCAAAGTGGTAATTAGTGTGGTAAAAGGCTGCAAGGCGTGTTGGTATTTAAACAGCGACATAATGTTCGCTGACAAATCTCGTTCCCACTTCAAAACTTCAATTTCCCAACTCCACCAATCACAAGCCTAACAACCACAAACCCGTTTACAAGGAACAAAACACTCACAACTCATAGCGTTGTACACCTACCACTTCACCTTCCATATACACATATCATGTCTTAAGGAACTAACGCACCGCGTTACTACGTCTATAAATCGCACGTGATATCAAAACAATTCTTGAGTCTACTCAGAAGGATACTAGATTCAGAAAGGAAAGACACATGTTAAGAATAATACTCATAGGTTTAGGAGAATGTATCCAATCCCAGATAACCAAGGATACTCAAGCAATGAAGTTTGGTAGACACAATTCCATTGACAACTTCAAGGATAACCCTTGTATCAAAGAAATCCAACAGGACCAATAAGAAGAAAATTCATCGCATTATTTTGAAACAAATTCAAGCTGAGTCGAAGAAGCATGAAGTGTCCAGAAAAGACTATCCCAAATCCAAGACAAAGCTCACATAACTTAAGAGCACGATTAGAAATACTCCAAAATACATGGTTCATAAAAGAATCGAAAATTTGCGAAAAAATCACTTCGCAGTTTAGAAGAAAGTCAAGTAATAAACATTCTTCAAGAGAGTAACAAAAGCATAAATGTGGCTTTGCTGTAATACAACTTCATATTGAAACAGATCATGTAGAATATTGATGAGCGGATAATTTATACGCTTTTTGGCATTGTTTTTAGGTAGTTTTTAGTAAGTTCACGCTACTTTTAGGGATGTTTTCATTAGTTTTTATGATAAATTCACATTTCTGGACTTTACTATGAGTTTGTGTGTTTTTCTGTGATTTCAAGTAATTTCTGGCTGAAATTGAGGGACTTGAGCAAAACTCTGATAGGAGGCTGACAAAGGACTGCTGATGCTGTTGGAATCTGACCTCCCTGCACTCGAAATGGATTTTATGGAGCTACAGAACTCCAAATGGCACGCTCTCAACGGCGTTGGAAATTAGACATCCAGAGCTTTCTAGAAATATATAATAGTCTATACTTTATTTGGGAATTGGCGACGTAAACTGGCGCTCAATGCCAGTTCCATGCTGCTGTCTGGAGTAAAACGCCAGAAACACGTCACGACCTGGAGTTGAACGCCCAAAACACGTTACAACTTGGCGTTCAACTCCAAAAGAAGCCTCAGCTCATGGATAGATTAAGCTCAGCCTAAACACACACCAAGTGGGCCCCGGAAGTGGATTTATGCATCAATTACTTACTCATGTAAACCCTAGTAGCTAGTCTAGTATAAATAGGATAATTTACTATTGTATTAGACATCTTTGGTCTCAGTTTTGTTTTATTCTTCATCTTAAGAGACTACTGATCACGTTTTGGGGGGCTGGCCATTCGGCCATGCCTGAACCTTTCACTTATGTATTTTCAACGATGGAGTTTCTACACACCATAGATTAAGGGTGTGGAGCTCTGCTGTACCTCGAGTTTCAATACAATTACTACTATTTTCTATTCAATTCTCTTAATTCCTATTCTAAGATATTCGCTACACTTCAACTTGATGAATATGATGATCCGTGACACTCGTCATCATTCTCACCTATGAACGCGCGTGACTGACAACCACTTCCGTTCTACCTTAGACCGGGCGCATATCTCTTGGATTCCTTAATCAGAATCTTCGTGGTATAAGCTAGAATTGATGGCGGAATCCGGAAAGTCTAACATTGTCTGTGGTATTCCGAGTAGGATTCCGGGATTGAATGACTGTTACGAGCTTCAAACTCCTGAAGGCTGGGCGTTAGTGACAGACGCAAAAGAATCAAGGGATTCTATTCCAACCTGATTGAGAACCGACAGATGATTAGCTGTGCTGTGACAGAGCATTTGGACCATTTTCACTCAGAGGATAGGATGTAGCCATTGACAACGGTGATGCCCTACATACAGCTTGCCATGGAAAGGAGTGAGAAGGATTGAAGGAAGAAGTAGGAAAGTAGAAAAAGAAAGGCACAGTATCTCCATACGCTTATCTGAAATTCCCACTATTAATTTACATAAGTATTTCTATTTCTTTATTTTATTTATCTTTTAAATATCTAATCTAATTACATTTGACTCTACCTGACTGGGATTTACAAGATGACCATAGCTTGCTTCATACCAACAATCTCTGTGGGATCGACCCTTACTCACGTAAGGTTTATTTCTTGGACGACCGAGTACACTTGCTGGTTAGTTGAACGGAGTTGTGTCCACACATAGTAAAGAGCTATTATCTCGAATTAAACTTCATACAAGTACAAAGAGTACGAATCATAATTTTGTCCACCAAGTTTTTGGCGCCGTTGCCGGGGATTGTTCGAGTATGGACAACTAACGGTTCGTCTTGTTGCTCAGATTAGGTAATTTTCTTTTTATTTTCTTTTCAAAAAAATTTCTTTTTTTTTCAAAAATTTTCTTTTCTCTTGCGTTTTTCTAAAAATGTTTTTCGAAAAAAAATAATATAATACAAAAATTCATAAAATCATAAAAATCAAAAATATTTTGTGTTTCTTGTTTGAGTCTTGAGTCAACTTTTAAGTTTGGTGTCAATTGCATGCTTTTAAAATTTTTTCTTGCATTTTTCAAAAATTCATGTATTCAAAGTGTTCTTCATGATCTTCATGTTGTTCTTGGTAAGTCCTCTTGTTTGATCTTGATGTTTTCTTGTTTTGTGTTGTTTGTTGTTTTTCATATGCATTTTTCGTTTGTTAGAGTCCATGCATTAAAGATTTTTAAGTTTGGTATCTTACATGTTTTCTTTGCGTCAAAAATTTTTTTGAAAAATATGTTCTTGATGTTCATCATGATCTTCAAAGTGTTCTTGGTGTTCATCTTGACATTCATAGTGTTCTTGCATGCATCATGTGTTTTGATCCAAAATTTTTAAGTTTTGGGTCATAATTGTGTTCTTCTCTCTCATAATTAAAATTTCAAAAATCAAAATAATATCTTTTCCTTATTTTTCTCATAATTTTCGAAAATTTGAGTTGAATTGGTCAAAAATTTTTTGTTTCTTACAAGTCAAGTCAAATTTTCAATTTAAAAATCTTATCTTTTTAAAATATTTTTCAAAAATCATATCTTTTTCATTTTTTATTATTTTCGAAAAATTCCAAAAATCTTTTTCAAATATTTTCAAAATCTTTTCTTATCTTTATATCAAATTTTGAAATTACACTAACAATTAATATGATTGATTCAAAATTTGAAGTTTGTTACTTTCTTGTTAAGAAAGGTTCAATCTTTAAATTCTAGAATCCTATCTTTTAGTTTCTTGTTAGTTAAGTAATTAATCTTAATTTTTAAAATTAAATCTTTTTCAAAATATATTTTCTTAAAAATCTTATCCTTTATCTTATCTTTTATCTTATCCTTTTCCAAATTTTATTTTTTCAAAAATTTGATTTCAAAATATCTACCTAACTTATCTCTTATCTTTTCAAATTTGACTTTCATATCTTTTTCAACTAACTATTTGACTTTTTGTTTGTTTCTTATCTTTTTCAAAAAACTTAACTACTTCTCCATCTCTAATTTTCGAAAATCTCTCATCTCTTTTCAAAATTATGTTTAATTGTTTTAAATTTTAAATTTTAATTTTAATTATATCTTATCTTTAATTTTCAAAATTACTAACTCCTTTTCAAAAATTAATTTTCAAATTCTCCCTCTCTTCTTTTCTTCTATTTTATTATTTATTTACTAACACTACTCTTCACCTCCCTTCACCCAAAAATCCGAACCCAGTCTATCCCTTGTGTTTGGATTCTTCACTTTTCCTTCTTCTATTCTTTCCCTCTTCTACTAACATAAAGGAATCTCTATACTGTGACATAGAGGATTCCTCTTTCTTTTCTTGCTTTCTTCTCTTTCATATGAGCAGGAACAAGGAAAAAGACACTCTTGTTGAAGCTGATCCAGAACTTGAAAGGACTCTGAAGAGGAAACTAAGAGAAGCTAAATTACAACAATCCAGAAACAACCTTTTAGAAATTTTTGAACAAGAGAAGGAGATGGCAGCCGAACCCAACAACAATAATGCAAGGAGAATGCTCGGTGACTTCACAAAACCAACGTCCAAATTTGATGGAAGAAGCATCTCCATTCCTGCCATTGGAGCCAACAATTTTGAGCTCAAACCTCAACTAGTTGCTTTAATGCAACAGAACTACAGGTTTTATGGACTTCCATCTGAAGATCCTTACCAGTTTTTAACTGAGTTCTTGCAGATTTGTGAGACTGTTAAGACAAATGGAGTAGATCCTGAAGTCTACAGGCTCATGCTTTTCCCTTTTGCTGTAAGAGACAGAGCTAGAACATGGTTGGACTTACAACCCAAATATAGCCTAGACTCTTGGGATAAGCTGGTCACGGCTTTCTTAGATAAATTCTTTCCTCCTCAAAAGCTGAGCAAGCTTAGAGTGGATGTTCAGACCTTCAAGCAAAAGGAGGGTGAATCCCTCTATGAAGCTTGGGAAAGATACAAGCAGTTGACCAAAAGGTGTCCATCTGATATGTTCTCAGAATGGACCATATTAGATATATTCTATTATGGTCTATCTGAGTTTTCGAAAATGTCACTGGACCATTCTGCAGGTGGATCCATTCACCTAAAGAAAACGCCTGCAGAAGCTCAAGAACTTATTGACATGGTTGCAAATAACCAATTCATGTACACTTCTGAGAGGAATTCCGTGAATAATGGGATGCCTCAGAGGAAGGGAGTTCTTGAAATTGATGCTCTGAATGCCATATTGGCTCAGAACAAAGTGTTGACTCAGCAAGTCAACATGATCTCTCAAAGTCTGAATGGATGGCAAAATGCATCCAACAGTACTAAAGAGGCAGCTTCTGAAGAAGCTTATGATCTTGAGAACCCTGCAATGGCAGAGGTTAATTACATTGGTGAACCTTATGGAAATACCCTATAACTCATCATGGAGAAATCATCCAAATTTCTCATGGAAGGATCAACAAAAGCCTCAACAAGGCTTTAACAATGGTGGAAGAAATAGGCTCAGTAATAACAAGCCTTTTCCATCATCTTCTCAGCAACAGACAGAAAATTCTGAACAGAGCCCCTCTAATTTAGCAAACTTAGTCTCTGATCTGTCAAAAGCCACTTTCAGTTTCATGAATGAAACAAGATCCTCCATCAGAAATCTGGAGGCACAAGCGTGCCAGCTGAGTAAGAAAGTCATTGAAACTCCTCCCAGTATTCTCCCAAGCAATACAGAAGAGAATCCAAAAGGAGAGTGCAAGGCCATTGATGTGATCAATATGGCCGAATGCACAAGGAAGGAGAAGGACGAAAATCCTAGTGAGGAGGACCTCCTGGGACGTCTCTCAAGCAAGAAGGAGTTTCCTATTAAGGATCCAAAGGAATCTGAGGCTCATATAGAGACCATAGAGATTCCATTAAATATCCTTCTGCCATTCATGAGCTCTGAAGACTATTCTTCCTCTTAAAAGGATGAAGATGTGACTAGAGAGCAAGTTGCTCAATATTTAGGAGCTATCATGAAGCTGAATGCCAAGTTGTTTGGTAATGAGACTTGGGAAAATGAACCTCCTTTGCTCATTAGTGAACTAGATACCTGGATTCAGCAAATTTTACCTCAAAAGAGACAAGATCCTGGAAAATTCCTAATACCTTGTACCATAGGCACCATGACCTTTGAAAAAGCTCTGTGTGATCTGGGGTCAGGAATAAATCTTATGCCACTCTCTGTAATGGAGAAGCGGGGATCATTGAGGTACAACCTGCCTTGTTCTCTTTACAATTGGCAGACAAGTCATTAAGACAAGCTTATGGATTAGTAGAGGACGTGTTAGTAAAGGTTGAAGGCCTTTACATCCCTGCTGATTTCATATTCTTAGACACTAGGAAGGAAGAGGATGAGTGCATCATCCTTGGAAGACCTTTCCTAGCCACAGCAGGAGCTATGATAGATGTTAACAGAGGTGAATTAGTCCTTCAATTGAATGGGGACTACCTTGTGTTTAAGGCACATGGCCATCCCTCTATGACAAAGGAGAGTAAGCATGAAGAGCTTCTCTCAGTATAGAGTCAAACAGAGCCCCCACAGTCAAACTCTAAGTTTGGTGTTGGGAGGCCACAACCAAACACTAAGTTTGGTGTTAAGACCCATGTCCAAACTCTAAGATTGGTGTGGGGAGTTTACAACATTGACCTGATCACCTTTGTGGCTCCATGAGAGCCCACTGTCAAGCTATTGACATTAAAGAAGCGCTTATTGGGAGGCAACCCAATTTTTTTATCTAATTTTATTTTTTTATTTCTTTATTGGTCTTTTATGTTTTATTAGGTGCATCATCATGTGGAGTCACAAAAAAAATATAAAAATTAAAAACAGAACCAAAACCAGCAGAAGAAAAATCACACCCTAGAGGGAGGACATACTGGCGTTCAAAGCCAGTAAGGAGCATCTGGCTGGCGTTCAACGCTAGAATAGAGCATGAATCTGGCACTGAACGCCAGAAATAAGCAACATCCTGGCGTTTGAACGCCAGGAATGTGCCTTGAGGAAGGCTGGCGCTGAACGCCAGTAACAAGCATGGAACTGGCGTTCAATGCCAGAAACATGCTACATCTGGGCGTTCAAAACGCCCAGAACGTGCATCACCTCGGCGTTTAAACGCCAGAATGGTATGCAAAGGCATTTTACATGCCTAATTGGTGCAGGGATGTAAATCTTTGACACCTCAGGATCTGTGGACCCCACAGGATCCTCTCAGAATTTGTGGACCCCACAGGATCCCCACCTAACATATTCCCACCTTACCTCCTAATCCTATAACACTCCTCCCCAAAATACACTTCCCAACAACTTCAATCTCTCTTCCCAATTACCCCTTCACCACTCACATCCATCCACTCTTTCCCATAAACCCCACCCACCTTCAAAATTCAAAAAACTTTCCACCCACCCTAAATGACCGAAACTACACCCTCTCCCCTCCCTATATATACCCTTCCATTTTACTTCATTTTCACACAACACAAACCCCCTCTTCTACACCTTGGCTGAAACACCATCTCTCACTCTCCTCCATAATTTATTCTTCTTCTTCTTCTCTTCTTTCTTCTCTTGCTCGAGGGCGAGCAATATTTTAAGTTTGGTGTGTGGTGTGCGAAATTGTGATCACTACAACTTCGCACAACTAACCAGCAAGTGCACTGGGTCGTCCAAGTAATAAACCTTACGCGAGTAAGGGTCGATCCCACGGAGATTGTTGGTATGAAGCAAGCTATGGTCACCTTGTAAATCTCAGTCAGGCAGACTCAAATGGGTATAGGTAATAAACGCATAAAGCATAAAGATAAAGATAGAGATACTTATGTAATTCATTGGTAGGAACTTCAGATAAGCGTATGAAGATGCCTTCCCTTCCGTCTCTCTGCTTTCCTACTGTCTTCATCCAATCCTTCTTACTCCTTTCCATGGCAAGCTTATGTAGGGTTTCACCGTTGTCAGTGGCTACCTCCCATCCTCTCAGTGAAAATGTTCCTATGCTCTGTCACAGCATAGGCTAATCAGCTGTCGGTTCTCGGTCAGGCCGGAATAGAATCCAGTGATTCTTTTGCGTCTGTCACTAACGCCCCGCCTGCTAGGAGTTTGAAGCACGTCACAGTCATTCAATCATTGAATCCTACTCAGAATACCACAGACAAGGTTAGACCATCCGGATTCTCTTGAATGCCGCCATCAGTTCTCGCCTATACCACGAAGATTCCGGTTAAAGAATCCAAGAGATAAACACTAGAGCCTTGGTTGCTTGTAGAACAGAGTGGTTGTCAGTCACTTTGTTCATAAGTGAGAATGATGATGAGTGTCACGGATCATCACATTCATCAAGTTGAAGAACAAGTGATATCTTGGACAAAGAACAAGCGGAATTGAATAGAAGAACAATAGTAATTGCATTAATACTCGAGGTACAGCAGAGCTCCACACCTTAATCTATCGTGTGTAGAAACTCCACCGTTGAAAATACATAAGAACAAGGTCTAGGCATGGCCGAATGGCCAGCCTCCCAAAGAGGGTTCAATCATCAAAGCATGATCAAAAGCTGAAAATACAATAGTAAAAGGTCCTACTTATAGAAAACTAGTAGCCTAAGGTTTACAAAGATGAGTAAATGACATAAAAATCCACTTCCGGGCCCACTTGGTGTGTGCTTGGGCTGAGCAATGAAGTAATTTCGTGTAGAGACTCTTCCTGGAGTTAAACGCCAGCTTTTATGCCAGTTTGGGCGTTTAACTCCCATTTTGGTGCCAGTTCCGACGTTTAACGCTGGAAATTCTGAGGGTGACTTTGAACGCCGGTTTGGGCCATCAAATCTTGGGCAAAGTATGGACTATCATATATTGCTGGAAAGCCCAGGATGTCTACTTTCCAAAGCCGTTGAGAGCGCGCCAATTGGGCTTCTGTAGCTCCAGAAAATCCACTTCGAGTGCAGGGAGGTCAGAATCCAACAGCATCTACAGTCCTTTTTCAGTCTCTGGATCAGATTTTTGCTCAGGTCCCTCAATTTCAGCCAGAAAATACCTGAAATCACAGAAAAACACACAAACTCATAGTAAAGTCTAGAAAAGTGAATTTTAACTAAAAACTAATAAAAATATACTAAAAACTACTAGATCATACTAAAACATACTAAAAACAATGCCAAAAAGGGTACAAATTATCCGCTCATCACAACACCAAACTTAAATTGTTGCTTGTCCTCAAGCAACTGAAAATCAAATAAGATAAAAAGAAGAGAATATACTATAGACTCCAAATTATCAATGAAACTTAGCTCCAAATTAGATGAGCGGGACTAGTAGCTTTTTGCCTCCGAACAGTTTTGACATCTCACTTTATCCTTTGAAATTCAGAATGATTGGCTTCTTTAGGAACTCAGAATCCAGATAGTGTTATTGATTCTCCTAGTTAAGTATGATGATTCTTGAACACAGCTACTTATTGAGTCTTGGCCGTGGCCCAAAGCACTCTGTTTTCCAGTATTACCACCGGATACATACATGCCACAGACACATAATTGGGTGAACCTTTTCAGATTGTGACTCAGCTTTGCTAAAGTCCCCAATTAGAGGTGTCCAGGGTTCTTAAGCACACTCTTTTTGCCTTGGATCACAACTTTATTTCTTTCTTTTTCTTTCTTTTTCTCTTTCTTTTCTTTTTTCGTCTCTCTTTTTTTTTGTATTCACTGCTTTTTCTTGCTTCAAGAATCATTTTTATGATTTTTCAGATCCTCAGTAACATGTCTCCTTTTTCATCATCCTTTCAAGAGCCAACAATTTTAACATTCATGAACAACAAATTCAAAAGACATATGCACTGTTCAAGCATACATTCAGAAAACAAAAAGTATTGCCACCACATCAAACTAATTAAGCTAGTTTTAAAGATGAATTCGAAATCCTGTACTTCTTGTTCTTTTGTGATTAAAAACAGTTTTCATTTTAAGAAAGGTGATGGATTCATAGGACATTCATAACTTTAAGGCATAGACACTAAGACACTAATGATCATAAGACACAAACATGGACAAACATAAGCATAAAAAATTCGAAAAACAGAAGAATAAAGAACAAGGAGATTAAAGAACGGGTCCACCTTAGTGATGGCGGCTCTTTCTTCCTCTTGAAGATCTTATGGAGTGCTTGAGCTCCTCAATGTTTCTTCCTTGTCTTTGTTGCTCCTCTCTCATGATTC
Source organism: Arachis stenosperma (assembly GCF_014773155.1). Lineage (NCBI taxonomy): Eukaryota > Viridiplantae > Streptophyta > Magnoliopsida > Fabales > Fabaceae > Arachis > Arachis stenosperma. Next base: position 58,457,454 of record NC_080378.1, on the reverse strand, counting down.
TTTGATCTTCTCTAATTTCATGGAGGAGGATGGAATGTTCTTGGTGCTCCACCCTTAGTTGTCCCTTGTTGGAACTCAATTCTCCTAGGGAGGTGTTAATTTGCTCCCACTAGTCTTGTGGAGGAAAGTGCATCCCTTGAGGCATCTCAGGGATCTCATGATGAGAGGGGTCTCTTGTTTGCTCCATCCTTTTCTTAGTGATGGGCTTGTGGTCATGCCTTCTCAGTTGAACCGGCTTCCCTCTTGAATCTCTCTTTCATTGAACGCCCTCTTCATAAATGTCTATGAGGACTTGGTCCAACCTTTGATCAAAGTTGACCCTTCTTCATGGCCACAACTTCATAGAAGTGGTCTTGATGCACCCTTGAGATGAATCTCTCCATCTCCCATGACTCGGAGGAGGAGGCTTTTGCCTTCCCTTTCCTCTTTCTAGAGGTTTCTCCGGCCTTGGATGCCATAAATGGTTATGGAAAAACAAAAAGCAATGCTTTTACCACACCAAACTTAAAAGGTTTGCTCGTCCTCGAGCAAAAGAAGAAAGAAGATAGTAGAAGAAGAAATGGAGGAGATGGAGGTGGCTTTGTGGTTCTGCTTTTATGGGTGGGTTTGGGTGGGAGAGTGGTTTGAATTTTGAATGGTGAGGTAGATGGGGTTTTATGAAGGATGGATGTGAGTGGTGAAGGGAAAGAAGAGAGAGTGGTAGGGTTGGTGGGGATCCTGTGGGGTCCACAGATCCTGAGGTGTCAAGGAAAAGTCATCCCTGCACCAAGTGGCAAGAAAATTTGCGTTCTGTGCCAAATCTGGCGTTAAACGCCGGGCTGGTGCCCATTTCTGGCGTTTAACGCCAGGTTCTTGCCCTTTCCTGGCGTTTAACGCCAGTCTGGTGCCCCTTTCTGGCGTTAAACGCCCAGAATGGTGCCAGACTGGGCGTTAAACGCCCAACTGCTACTCTTACTGGCGTTTAAACGCCAGTAAGTTCTTCCTCCAGGGTGTGCTTTTTTTCTTCCTGTTTTTCATTCTGTTTTTGCTTTTTCAATTGATTTTGTGACTTCTCATGATCATCAACCTACAAAATAAAATAAAATAACAAAGGAAAATATATAAAATATAACATTGGGTTGCCTCCCAACAAGCGCTTCTTTAATGTCAGTAGCTTGACAGATGGCTCTCATGGAGCCTCAGAAATGCTCAGAGCTATGTTGGAACCTCCTAACACCAAACTTAGAGTTTGGTTGTGGCCTCTCAACACCAAACTTAGAGTTTGACTGTGGGGGCTCTGTTTGACTCTGCTTTGAGAGAAGCTCTTCATGCTTCCTCTCCATGGTGACAGAGGGATATCCTTGAGCCTTAAACACAAAGGATTCTTCATTCACTTGAATGATCAGTTCGCCTCTATCAACATCAATCACAGCCTTTGCTGTGGCTAGGAAGGGTTTGCCAAGGATGATGGTTTCATCCATGCACTTCCCAGTCTCTAGGACTATGAAATCAGCAGGGATGTAATGGTTTTCAATCTTCACCAAAACATCCTCTACAAGTCCATGAGCTTGTTTTCTTGAGTTGTTTGCCATCTCTAATGAGATTCTTGCAGCTTGCACCTCAAAGATCCCTAGCTTCTCCATTACTGAGAGAGGCATGAGGTTTACACTTGACCCTAAGTCACACAGAGCCTTCTTGAAGGTCATGGTGCCTATGGTACAAGGTATTGAAAACTTCCCAGGGTCCTGCCTCTTTTGAGGTAATTTCTGCCTAGACAAGTCATCCAGTTCTTTGGTAAACAAAGGAGGTTCATTCTCCCAAGTCTCATTTCCAAATAACTTGTCATTTAGCTTCATGATTGCTCCAAGGTATTTAGCAACTTGCTCTTCAGTGACATACTCATCCTCTTCAGAGGAAGAATACTCATCAGAGCTCATGAAAGGCAGAAGTAAGTCCAATGGAATCTCTATGGTCTCATTTTGAGCCTCAGATTCCCATGGTTCCTCATTGGGGAACTCAATGGAGGTTAGTGCACGCCCATTGAGGTCTTCCTCAGTGGCGTTCACTTCCTTTCCTTCCTCTCCAAATTCGGCCATGTTGATGGCCTTGCACTCTCCTTTTGGATTTTCTTCTGTATTGCTTGGGAGAGTACTAGGAGGGAGTTCAGTAACTTTCTTGCTCAGCTGTCCCACTTGTGCCTCCAAATTCCTAATGGAGGACCTTATTTCAGTCATGAAACTTAGAGTGGTTTTGATTAGATCAGAGACCATGGTTGCTAAGTCAGAGGGGTTCTGCTTAGAATTCTCTGTCTGTTGCTGAGAAGATGATGGAAAAGGCTTGCCATTGCTAAACCTGTTTCTTCCACCACTATTGTTGTTGAAACCTTGTTGAGGTCTCTGTTGATCTTTCCATGAGAAATTTGGGTGATTTCTCCATGAAGAATTATAGGTGTTTCCATAGGGTTCTCCTAGGTAATTCACCTCTTCCATTGAAGGGTTCTCAGGATCATAGGCTTCTTCTTCAGATGAAGCATCCTTAGTACTGCTTGGTGCATTTTGCATTCCAGACAGACTTTGAGAGATCAAATTGACTTGTTGAGTTAATATTTTATTCTGAGCCAGAATGGCATTCAGAGTATTAATCTCAAGAACTCCTTTCTTCTGATTTGCCCCATTGTTCACAGGATTCCTTTCAGAAGTGTACATGAATTGGTTATTTGCAACCATTTCAATCAGCTCTTGAGCTTCTGTAGGCATCTTCTTCAAATGAAGAGATCCTCCAGCAGAGCTATCCAAAGACATCTTGGATAGTTCAGAGAGACCATCATAGAAAATACCTATGATGCTCCATTCAGAAAGCATGTCAGAAGGACATTTTCTGATCAATTGTTTGTATCTTTCCCAAGCTTCATAGAGGGATTCTCCATCCTTCTGTCTGAAGGTTTGGACTTCCACTCTAAGCTTACTCAATTTTTGAGGTGGAAAGAACTTTGCCAAGAAGGCATTGACTAGCTTTTCCCATGAGTCCAGGCTTTCTTTAGGTTGTGAATCCAACCATGTCCTAGCTCTGTCTCTTACAGCAAAAGGGAATAGCATAAGTCTGTAGACCTCAGGGTCAACCCCATTAGTCTTGATAGTGTCACAGATTTGCAAGAACTCAGCTAAGAACTGATGAGGATCTTCCAATGGAAGTCCATGGAACTTGCAATTCCGTTGCATTAGAGAAACTAATTGAGGCTTAAGCTCAAAGTTGTTTGCTCCAATGGCAGGGATAGAGATGCTTCTCCCATAGAAGTCAGGAGTAGGTGCAGTAAAGTCACCCAGCACCTTCCTTGCATTATTTGCATTGTTGTTATTTTCGGCTGCCATGTCTTCTTCTTTGAAGATTTCTGTTAGGTCCTCTGCAGAGAGTTGTGCCTTAGCTTCTCTTAGCTTTCGCTTCAAGGTCCTTTCAGGTTCAGGATCAGCTTCAACAAGAATGCCTTTGCCTTTGTTCCTGCTCATATGAAAGAGAAGAGAACAAGAAAATACGGAATCCTCTATGTCACAGTATAGAGATTCCTTGAGGTGTCAGAGGAAAAGAAAAGTAGAAGACAGAAGTAGAAAATTCGAACTTATCAAAGAAGATGGAGTTCGAATTTTACATTAAGGAATAGTGTTAGTCCATAAATAGAAGGATGTGAGAAGAAGGGAAGTAATTTTCGAAAATTAAGTAAAGGATTTTGAAAATATTTTTGAAAAACACTACTTGATTTTCGAAAATGAAAGTGGAAAAGAAATCAAGTGATTTTTGAAAAAGATTTTGAAATTAGAAATCAAAAAGATTTGATTGAAAACTATTTTGAAAAAGATGTGGTTAAGAAGATATGATTAGTTTTAAAAAGATGTGATTGAGAAGATATGATTTGAAAAACATTTTAAAAAGATTTGATTTTGAAAATTAAAACCTTGGCTAACAAGAAAAGATATGATTCAAACATTAAACCTTTCTCAACAGAAAAGGCAACATACTTGAAATGTTGAATCAAATCATTAATTGGTAGCAAGTATTTTTAAAATTAGAAAGAAATTGATTTTGAAAAAGATTTGATTGAAAATATATGATTTGAAAAAGATTTGATTTTGAAAAGATTTTGAAAACTTAAAAAAAATTGATTTGAAAACAAAATCTTCCCTCTTGTGCCATCCTGGCGTTAAACGCCCAGAATGGTGCACATTCTGGCGTTTAACGCCCAAAACTATACCCTTTTGGGCGTTAAACGCCCAACTAGGTACCCTGGCTGGCGTTTAAACGCCAGTCTGTCCTTCTTCACTGGGCATTTTGAATGCCCAGCTTTTTCTGTGTAATTCCTCTGCTGTATGTTCTGAATCTTCAATTCTCTGTATTATTGACTTGAAAAGACATAAATTAAAAATATTTTTGGATTTTTAATAATGAGGAATAATCAAAATGCAACTAAAATCAAATAACAATGCATGCAAGACACCAAACTTAGCAGTTTGTATACTACTGACACTAACAACATGAGAATGTATATGAGACACACAAAACACTCAAGTCAAGAGAATTCAAAGATCAGAGTAAGAAATAATCAAGAATTACTTGAAGATCCTTAAGACACATGAATGAATGCATGCAATTGACACCAAACTTAAGATGAGACACTAGACTTAAACAAGAAACATAAAATATTTTTGGTTTTTATGATTTTATAATTTTTTTTTTCCAAAATTAAGTGAAGAGGAAAAATAAAAATATCAAAATTCTTAATGAGAATTCCAGGAATCATGCAATGTTAGTCTAAAGCTTTAGTCTAAAGGAATTAGACATGGCTAGCCAAGCTTCAGCAGGACATTGCATTCAAGAGCTAACTTGATGAGAATCAATTAGCTTTGGTGATGATAAGAACATCACCTTGAAACACTAGAATTCTTTCTTAAGAACTCTGAAGAAAAATACCTAATCTAAGCAACAAGATGAACCGTCAGTTGTCCATACACAAAACAATCCCCGGCAACGGCGCCAAAAACATGGTAGCGCGAAATTGTGATCACTACACAATTTTGCACAACTAACCAGCAAGTGCACTGGGTCGTCCAAGTAATAAACCTTACGCTAGTAAGGGTCGATCCCACGGAGATTGTTGGTATGAAGCAAGCTATGGTCACCTTGTAAATCTCAGTCAGGCAGACTCAAATGGGTATAGTGATATACGAATAAAACATAAAGATAAGGATAGAGGTACTTATGTAATTCATTGGTAGGAACTTCAGATAAGCGTATGAAGATGCCTTCCCTTCCGTCTCTCTGCTTTCCTACTGTCTTCATCTAATCCTTCTTACTCCTTTCCATGGCAAGCTTATGTAGGGTTTCACCGTTGTCAGTGGCTACCTCCCATCCTCTCAGTGAAAATGTTCCTATGCTCTGTCACAGCATATGGCTAATCAGCTGTCGGTTCTCGGTCAGGCCGGAATAGAATCCATTGATTCTTTTGTGTCTGTCACTAACGCCCCGCCTGCTAGGAGTTTGAAGCACGTCACAGTCATTCAATCATTGAATCCTACTCAGAATACCACAGACAAGGTTAGACCTTCCAGATTCTCTTGAATGCCGCCATCAGTTCTTGCCTATACCACAAAGACTCCGATCTCACGGAATGGCTGGCTCGTTTGTCAGGCGAGCACTCGGTTGTCAGGCAATCAACCATGCATCGTGTATCAGGAATCCAAGAGATATTCACTAGAGCCTTGGTTGCTTGTAGAACAAAGGTGGTTGTCAGTCACCTTGTTCATAAGTGAGAATGATGATGAGTGTCACGGATCATCACATTCATCAAGTTGAAGAACAAGTGATATCTTGGACAAAGAACAAGCGGAATTGAATAGAAGAACAATAGTAATTGCATTAATACTCGAGGTACAGCAGAGCTCCACACCTTAATCTATGGTGTGTAGAAACTCCACCGTTGAAAATACATAAGAACGAGATCTAGGCATGGCCGAATGGCCATCCTCCCAATGATCTAAGAACTAAATGTCCAAAAGATGAAAAATACAATAGTAAATGGTTCTATATATAGAAAACTAGTAGCCTAGGGTGTACAAAGATGAGTAAATGACATAAAAATCCACTTCCGGGCCCACTTGGTGTGTGCTTGGGCTGAGCAATGAAGCAATTTCGTGTAGAGACTCTTCTTGGAGTTAAACGCCAGCTTTTATGCCAGTTTGGGCGTTTAACTCCCATTTAGGTGCCAGTTCCGGCGTTTAACGCTGGAATTTCTGAGGGTGACTTTGAACGCCGGTTTGGGCCATCAAATCTTGGGCAAAGTATGGACTATCATATATTGCTGGAAAGCCCAGGATGTCTACTTTCCAACGCCATTGAGAGCGCGCCAATTGGGCTTCTGTAACTCCAGAAAATCCACTTCGAGTGCAGGGAGGTCAGAATCCAACAGCATCTGCAGTCCTTTTTCAGTCTCTGGATCAGATTTTTGCTCAGGTCCCTCAATTTCAGCCAGAAAATACCTGAAATCTCAGAAAAACACACAAACTCATAGTAAAGTCCAGAAAAGTGAATTTTAACTAAAAACTAATAAAAATATACTAAAAACTAACTAGATCATACTAAAAACATACTAAAAACAATGCCAAAAAGGGTACAAATTATCCGCTCATCAATGGTCAATAGGGGGTATGATGGGGGCTGAATGTTGTTGCTGGAAGTTATTGGGAGGATTAGTGTGGTAATTTTGTGAGTTGGATGTTGGTGCAGGAAAGTTGTTTTGGTGAGTTTGTGAATTATTATGAGGTGGTTAATATGTATTTTGTGTTTTTCTATATTGGTTAGTGTTGGTGGCATGGTGATTTTGGTTGTTTGTATTACGGGTGTGGTTGTGGTTATTGTTCTTTTGCCAATGGTTTTCACCCCACTTTAGGTTAGGATGATTTTTCCAGGGTGGGTTGTACGTATCACCATGAAATTCATCCTGAGAATTTGAAGTATTCTGTATGTACTGAACTTGTTCTTGTGGCTGTTCAACAGTGGTCCCTTCACCTTGGCCCCATTCAAGTGATGATTGATTTGTTGTGTTCACTGATGCTAGTTGGAGGCCATCCATTCTCTTTGTTATCATTTCCATTTGTTGCTGAATCTGTTGGTGCATTAACTTATTTTGTGCCAAGATAGCGTCAACACCTTCAAGCTCCATCACGCCTTTCTTTGGGGCTGGGTTATATTGCCTCTCTGATTAGTAATAGTACTGATTGTTTGCCACAATCTCAATGAGGTCTTGAGCCTCTTCTGCAGTCTTCATCATGTTGAGTGATCCTCCTGATGAGTAATCTAGTCCTTTCCTTGCTCCTGGATTTAAGCCTTCATAGAAGTTTTAGAGTTTGACCCAATCACTAAACATGTCAGGTGGGCATCTTCTCATTAGTGCCTTGTACCTTTTCCAGGCTTCATATAACGACTCCCCGTCCATTTGCCTAAAAGTCTGAACCTCTGTCTTCAACTTGATTATCTTTTGAGGTGGGTAGAACTTTGCTAGAAATCTGCTCATTACTTCATTCCAATCATTGAGGCTTTCCTTGGGAAATGACTCTAGCCATTGAGTGGCTTTGTCCCTCAAAGAGAATGGAAATAGCAGCAGTTTGTAGACGTCTGGGTGTACTCCATTGGTCTTCACTGTATTGCATATCCTTAGAAAAACAGACAGATGTTGATTTGGGTCTTCAAGAGGTCCCCCTCCATAGGAGCAGTTGTTTTGTACCAAAGTGATGAGTTGGGGTTTTAACTCAAAGTTATTGGCCTGAACATTTGGAGTGGCAATACTGCTCCCACAATGTTTTGGATCAGGGATGGTATAAGAAAATAACACCCTTCTAGGTGGTCCATCATTGTTGTTGACCCCTCCAGGAGGATTGTGCATGTCGTCCTCCATGACTTGGTCCTCTCCCTCTGATTCCTCTTCACCGACTATCCCCTTTCCTCTTTCTGCTCTCCTTATCCTTCGGAGGATCCTCTCGTCTTCAGGATTAAGTCTACTAGCTCCTGACATACACAAACAAAAACCAAAATCACAAGTGAGACACTCTATAACTAGAGTGGAATTGAAGTTAGTGAAACAAAGTGTCAAACAGTTAGTGGGCTCAGCAAAAATAAAAAAAAATGCTTAATCTAAACTACCATTTACTTAATCATTGTCAATCATTTCCAATCCCCGGCAACGGCGCCAAAAATTTGATACGTAAAAAATTAATTTCACGTACTTACCGGCAAGTATACCGGGTCGCATCAAGTAATAAAACTCACTAAGAGTGAGGTCGATCCCACAGAGATTGGTAGATTAAGCAACTTTAGTTAAATGATATATTTAGTCAAGCAAACATGGTTTTGAATTCATGAGATTTAATTGTTGAATGTAATTGCAGAAAGTTAAATGACAAGGAATTTAAAGAACTAGAATAGGGAAAGGAAATGAAAGTAAATAACTGAAACTTAAAGTGCAAGAAACTTAAATGACATTGAAGATAAATTGCAAGAAATTAAAGAGTGCAGAATTTTAGAGAGCAGAAAAGTAAATTGCAAGGAATAGAAAACAGAGTGTAAGTGACGGAATGATAAATTGCAAGAAAATAGAAGGGAATTGGGTAGTGGGTATTCAAGAACTAAAGAACAAAGGAGATGAGAATGAATGATGGAGAGATCATTAGGGATCAGAGATGTAAATTATCATGAATTGACTTGGTTCAACTCCTTCTCAATCATGGGTATAGATCCATGGCGGATTGTGAATAATTGGATCCCAATCTCTTGGCAATCCAATTTCTCTCAACACAATCAATTGCCACTCTTGTGATCTAATTGGTCATGAGAAGAGGTGAAGTTCAATTTCTAATCCAAAGCCACACAACTTCTAGGATCTCAACCAAGGGAGGTTACATCTCACATACCAACCCAAAGTGTATTAATCAAGGAAATTATGAGAGGATAACTCTAAACTGAATTCTATGGATTCTTTCTCAAGTTCACCATACAATTCATGTAGATTCAATCCTTCTCTCGAATGTAATTGAATCTGTGAAGAACAAGAGTTTCCTCTTGGATGAACCACTTGAATTGAGAAGGAAAATATTTGTTGTCAACCCATTCAAATAAACAGAGCTCCTCCCCCTAATGAAGGTGGGGTTTAGTGAATCATAGCTCTAAACTCAACAACAATGGCAAAGATAAACATTCAAATTAAATGGAGAAGAAATGAAGAATGAAGAAGAAGAAGTTCTTAAAACTGAAATTTGAAAGTTGGAAGAGAGACAAAATAGCTTTCGGGTATCCTCCCGAGGGTGAAGAATAATCACAATGGCAAAGTAAAAGTAAAAGTCTCTAAAAAGTGGAAGAAGCCTCCCCCAAGTACAAAATCCTACTCTATTTATACTACTCCTAAAGCTCATTTAGAAGTCCTCAATTGGGTTGGCAATGTGGGCTTTTCCATTGTTAAGTTCCTGGTCCAATGAAGGAAGAAGTTGCCTTTGAAAAGGGTGTAGAGAACAAGAGCCAACTCTTCATAGATTCTGGCCCAAAATGGGCGTTGTTGCCAACAACGCCAGCTTTATGCACGTTGGCAACGTGCATGGAATTTCCTGGGCTTGGGCGTTCTCAGCCCAAATTGTTGCTAAGTGTTTTGGCCTGCTCTGAATTCAGTTTTGATGCCTAAAGTTGCCTCTTTTTTGAGCTTCAATTTCATGCTTCACTATAGACTATTATACATGGTTGGAAAGCTCCGAATGTCAGCTTTCCAATGCAACTAGAAGCATCTCAATTGGATCTCTATAGCTCAAGTTATGCTCCTTTGAAGAGGGGAAGGTCAGGCTGCCTGGGCTGGGCGTTTTTGGTGAACACGCCTGTTCCGAGGGTTTGCCTGAAACGTGCAGCTCGGTCGTCTGGAGAGGCCCGTGGTGGGGGTTCGGTGACCCGAGCTTGGTATGCAGAATGGTTGGTGGTTGTACCTGCAATGACACTCCGATGCTTAAGTTAGCATGGGTCCAAGCAGATATGTGTGTAGATTTGGAATGAATGCCATACCTGGGTGCTCCAGTGTATTTATAGTAGTTGGCAGTGATCTTCCCTGGATAAGATATTCTTATCTTATCTTATCTTTGGGAGTTTTATCTTTATCTTTGTGGAACCGCCTTTTCCAGGCCTTTTCGGCCTTTAGGTTTGGGCTGCGTTCCTTTTGATGGGCCTTCCTTGCTCTTTGTCCGAGGTCCGACCTTTAGGTGTGAGCTTTAGGATAAGGTCGGACCTCTTGCGAATTTGCCGAGTTGGAGGACCCCGGTCAGGGTATGAACAGTGCCCCTGCCCGAGTTCGTCCTTTTTGGGAGGTAGTGCTCGGGCATAGTAGTCTGTTTTTCAAAATTTAAAATGGCCGTTCCTGCATTTATTGCATTTTACCGTTTTTCCTCGATTTCCGTTCGGGCTCTGTGAAGGCTTTAGTTATTGCTCCTTTCCTCCTTTCTGCGTTTTGTTTTTCTTATGCTTTACAAGCGCCGCTTCTTCTTTCCCTTTGTTTTGCTTTCCGGAATCTTTCTTTGTGAGTCTTTCCGGGGTTTCCTCTGTGCCGTCGTTTCGTTCTCCTTGCTTCGGAGCTCTTCGTCTTCGCTTCTTCTTCCAGGTTTGTTTCCATGTTTCTCTTTTCTTGTGATCGTATGCTTCTGTCCTTTGTGTGGCTCTTGCTTATTTCTTTTTCTTTATGCCTGGGTTGCCCCAAAAGAGGTGCCGCCATTGCTGTTGTTTTTATATGGAGGGGGCTCTTTTTTTTTGTTCCCTGGCGTTTTTGTTCTGTGTTGCCCCACTTTTTTCGTGGGGTCTTTGCTTCTTGCCTTGCTGAATGGTTTTTCGTTGTCTTCTTTATGTGATTTTTTGCCTGCTGCTGTATTTCTTCTTTGTAGGTAAGAATTTTTATGTCTCGAAAGGTTCTTCAAGCGATGTCGACTAAAATTCCGTGTGGTCTTGATTGGGTAGACCCTCTTCCTCTAAGAGTTCCTACCGTGGTAGATTCTGAGTACTTAGTTAGGTTCCGTAGGCATTGTAGCATATGTGAAAATAGAGAGTCTGAGAGGGATTATGAACTAGTCGCCCCGGATTCCGAGGAGAGAGTGTGCTTTCCGCCCCTAGATAGTTCCGAGAAGCTTTTCTTTTACGCTTATGATTGTTTTTTCTCTAAGCTGGGCGTCCGACTTCCCTTTACCGATCTGGAGTCTGAGGTGTTATGGTCTTGTAATCTTGCTCCTACGCAGCTCCATCCAAATTCTTGGGCGTTTTTAAAGCTGTTTCAACTTTTGTGTCAGTTCTTGGGCGTTGCTCCCTCTATTTCTCTTTTTTTCCTACTTGTTTGTGTTGACAAAGCCAGGGTCGGGTGGAGGGAAGGTATCTTGGGTTTCTTTTAGGGCTAACCAGGGAAGGAAGTTTTGCACCCTGTATGATGAGTCCTTTCATGATTTTAAGAACTTCTATTTCAAGGTCCGGGCTACCGGAGACGTCCGACCTTTCTTTTTAGATGAGAGTGGGGAGCCTTTTTTTCCTCTTTGTTGGCAGGAGAAAGTAGTGTCTACTAAGTATACCCTTGAGAGTCTAGATGAGGTGGAGCAGGCTTTTGTGGGTGTGGTAAGCAGTTTATGGGGTCGGGCACCTCACTTGGACACGAAGAAAATGTTGGGGGATCCAAGCCTTCTCCGTTCCGAGTTAGGTAGTTCCCGACCCTCCGAGATTATCTTTTTAGTATTTTTGCTTGTTTTTGTTTTGGTGGAATTTCTGTTTTGGTGATTCTTTTCTTTTATTCTTGCAGAGATGTCTTCTCAGGCGGATTCTATGAAGTTCCTTCGTCGGACGAAGAAGTCCGTGGCTGCTCGAAATATCGAGGCTGGGGAGGCTTCTGCCCGATCTTCTCCGAAGAAGACTACTGTGGGTGTCACTACTCGGTCGAAGACTATTCCGACTCCCCAGTTTCGACCTATAAATCAGGATCCTCCAACCTCTGGACCCGGTGACTCATCTCCTCCTTCGTCCTCGGGTCCTCCTCCCAAGAAGCAGAAGACCTCTCAAGAATTTGCGGGTTTTAATGATAAGGATTTTGATGCTCTCGGTTGGGTTGAACAGCATATTCTCCCTCAGACTTTTATTTCTACCGATGATGTGTCTATGGAGCACCATTTTCAGTATATGGCGCGGAGCTGTGTCCGGATGGCTAGTCTTCATGCCGCTATTGCCCGAGAGTTCAAGAAATCCCCCATTGGTGCGACCAGTTCCCGACTTGAGAAGGCTCAGTCCGAGTTCGAGAGGATTAGTGAACTGAAGGCTGCTAGGATTGCTGAGCTGGAGGCGTCTTTGGAGAAGGAGAAAGCTAAAGCTACCGCGGCTGTGGCGGCGGCGAGTTCATCCGAGGAGATGGTGAAGGCGGCGAAGGCGAGTTATACTCGGACATATGCTGAGCTTGTGGAGACAAAGGAGAGGTTGCAATCCGCTCAGGATGATTTTTTCGAGCTAGAAGGACATGTGGCTAAGGGTATAGATGCTATGTTTGAAAATTTGAAGGCTCAGGTCCGGGTTCTTGCTCCTGACCTGGATCTGAGTTTATTCAGTACGGATAATGTTGTCGTGGAAGGAAAGATTGTTCCTGCTCCCAACGAGGATGAGGTTCCGGTGTCTGACCCCAAAGTTCTGACTTCACCTTTGGCCGGGGAGGAATCTGGTGTGGAGGTTTCAAACCGAGATGACGGTGCTGTCAAGGCTGTCCCGATTTCTATGGTTCTTCCTCCGCAGCCTTCTACCGATGTGGAGTCCGAAAAGGATCTTGATTCCCTGTAATCCTTTGTCTTTGGTTTTTTGCCCGGCCTGTGGGCTCTTTTTTGGATGGTTTTTACTACCTGTTTAATGCTTTGAACACCTTTTTGCTATTAGCTACTTGTAGTAACTTTTTAGCTTATTATGTGGTGTTTGTTCGCGTTTTGACTTTTAGTTCCGCTTTATGCTTTTTAGTTATTTTTGGATAACAACTTTTTAGTAAGCGTTTTTTGAAACTTTGTTTTATTCTTCCCTTCGATTTCGTTCCTTCGCTTGTACTTTTTAGTTGTTTTTGTATAGCAACTTTTTAGTAAGCGTTTTCGAAATCTTTGTTTTCGCCGTTTTAAGGCTTCTTTCTCGGATCCGGACTTTTTCTCGGACCTCGGGGGGGCGGTTGAGTACTTCCCTTCGTTGGGTCCGGCCTTATTGTTGGTCGGCCTTTTAAGTTATTTTTGTAACCTCTTTTATTTGGCTTTTTGAGCCTTTTCAGAGTTGCTTTATAACTTCTCACATTAATCTGAACCTCGTCGCTTTATCTTTGCCGACCTTGTGTGGTCTCTTGGCAATGATTTTTTGCGTTTTGCCGAGCATAAATTAATGCGCCTTGGCGGGGTACTTTTCAGGATTTGTTTCATCATGAAGAAGAAGGAGAAGGAAAAGAGAAAAATTCGATTAGTATTTAAAAAAGAAAGAATATTTACAGAGTGTTTACCCTTGGCTAGGTCGGTTGCTTTTCTTGTCCGGGTGTCTCATTAAAAAACCCTTGTAGGGAAAAAGAGTACACCTCGGGTTAGATTTTTCTAGCTGTAGTATCGTTTTAGATTACAGGCGTGCCAGGCCCTGGGCAACTCATTGCCTTCTAGGTCGGATATTTTGTAATAGCCTGTTCCTAAGACTTCTGTTACCTTGTAAGGTCCTTTCCAATTTGCAGCTAGCTTCCCTTCTCCCGACTTTTGTGTTCTGATGTCGTTTCGGATCAGAATCAGGTCGTGAATTGAGAAGCTTCGTTTTATTACTTTCTGATTGTATCTGAGGGCCGTTCGCCGTTTTAAGGCTTCTTCTCGGATCCGGGCTTTTTCTCGGACCTCGGGGAGGAGGTCGAGTTCTTCCCTTTGTGCCTGTAGGTTACCTTCTTCGTTGTAGAAGATGACTCGGGGTGACCCTTCATCTATTTCGATAGGAATCATTGCCTCCATCCCGTAAGCTAGTCGGAATGGTGATTCTCCCGTTGTAGAGTGTGGGGTTGTCCGATATGCCCATAGCACCTGGGGGAGCTCCTCGGCCCATGCCCCTTTGGCTTCTTGGAGTCTTCGTTTTAACCCGACCAAGATGACTTTATTTGCGGCCTCCGCTTGTCCATTGGCTTGTGGGTGCTCGACTGAGGTGAATTCCTGTTTGATTTTTAGCTCGGCCGCCAAGTTCTGAAAACTTGTGTCTGTGAACTGTGTTCCATTGTCTGTGGTGATGGAGTAGGGGACTCCGAACCTTGTGACGATGTTTTTGTATAGGAATTTGCGGCTTTTCTGAGCCGTGATGGTGGCTAAGGGTTCAGCTTCGATCCACTTTGTGAAGTAGTCGACCCCTACTATGAGGTATTTGACTTGCCCCGGTCCTTGGGGAAATGGGCCGAGTAGGTCAAGTCCCCACTTTGCGAAGGGCCATGGTGCGGTGATGCTGATGAGGTCTTCAGGTGGTGCTTTGTGAAAATTGGCGTGTTTTTGGCAGGGGGCATATTTTCACAAATTCCGTTGCGTCTCTTTGCAAGGTCGGCCAGTAGAATCCGGCTCGGACTACTTTCTTGGATAATGCTCGAGCTCCGAGGTGGTTCCCACACATGCCTCCGTGGACTTCTTCGAGGACGCACTTTGTTTCTGAGGTCGGGACACATCTAAGGAGGGGGTTTGAGAATCCTCTTCTGTATAATATGTCGTGAATTAGTGTATAATTCTGGGCGTCTTTCGTGAGTCTTCTAGCTTCCTTTCTTTCGGCGGGGAGAGTTCCCGCCTTCAGGTAGTTGAGTATGGGGGTCATCCATCCTTGCTGTTGGTTGGATATATTTAGCGCTTCTTCTTCTCTTAGCACGGAGGGAGATTGTAAGGTTTCCTGGAGGAGACTTCTGTTGTTGCCTCCGGGCTTGGTGCTGGCAAGCTTTGAGAGGGCGTCTGCCCGGGCGTTTTGTTCCCGAGGTATGTGCTGAATCTGTATCTCTGAAAAGTGGCGTAGTTGTGCCTGTGTTTGGTCTAGGTATTTTTTCATAGTGGGGTCTTTGGCCTGGTAGCTTCCATTTACTTGTGATGTGACGACCTGGGAGTCGCTGAAGATCGTGATTTTTTGGGCTCCGACCTCTCCGGCTAGCTTTAGACCTGCTAGTAGGGCCTCGTATTCGGCTTGGTTGTTCGAAGCCTGGAACTCGAATTTTAGGGATAGTTCTATCCGCGTTCCTTGGTCGCTTTCGAGTATAACCCCGGCTCCGCTTCCTGTTTTGTTTGAGGACCCGTCGACATACAGGTTCCACGAGAGTGGGGTTCCAGGGGTCTCAGTGTATTCTGCGATGAAGTCGGCTAGATACTGGGATTTTATGGCAGTCCGGGTTTCATAGTGGAGGTCGAACTCGGACAGTTCCACCGCCCATTGCAGTATTCGTCCTGCCAGATCTGTTTTTTGGAGGATGTGTCTCATTGGTTGGTTTGTCCGGACTTTGATGGTGTGGGCTTGAAAGTAGGGACGGAGCCTCCGAGCTGTGAACACTAGGGCGTAGGCGAATTTTTCTATTTTCTGATAGTTTAATTCGGCCCCCTGTAGTGCCTTGCTTACAAAGTATATGGGGTGTTGTCCTTGGTTATTTTCTCGTATTAATGCTGAAGTGACTGCTCGATTTCCAACCGAGAGGTATAGTATGAGTTCTTCTCCCTTTAGAGGTCGGGTTAGGATTGGTGGCTGCCCGAGGAATTCCTTGAAGTCTTGAAAGGCCTTTTCGCACTCCGGGGTCCATGAGAAGGGTTTCCCTTTCTTTAGGAGTGAGTAGAGAGGTAGTGACTTTATCGCTGATCCCGCCAAGAATCTTGATAGGGCGGCTAGCCTTCCATTTAGTTGTTGTACTTCTTTGACACACGTCGGGCTCTTCATATTGAGTATCGCTTGGCATTTGTCTGGGTTTGCTTCGATGCCCTTTTGAGTCAACATGAAGCCTAAGAACTTTCCGGCTTCTGCGGCGAAGGTGCACTTTGTCGGGTTAAGTCTCATGTTGTGTTTTCTGAGGGTGCCGAAAACACTGGCGAGGTCGGTCAGCAAGTTTCTGTCTTCTTGTGTCTTTACCAGCATGTCGTCGACGTACACCTCCAGCTGTAGTCCGATGTGCTCTGAGAAGACTTTGTTCATTAGCCTCTGGTAGGTTGCCCCTGCGTTCTTTAGCCCGAAGGGCATTACTACGTAGCAGTAGTTTGTCCTTGGGGTTATGAACGAGGTCTTTTCTTGGTCGGGTCCGTACATTGGGATTTGATTGTATCCCGAGTATGCGTCCATGAAGGAGAGATATCTATAGCCTGAGGCTGCGTCTACTAATGCGTCGATGTTTGGTAGTGGATATGGGTCTTTGGGGCAGGCTTTGTTGAGATCTGTGTAATCGACGCACATCCTCCATTTTCCGTTGGGCTTTTTTACCAGGACCACGTTTGCGAGCCATAGGGGGTATTTTACTTCCCTAATGAACCCTGCATCTAGCAGTGCTTGTACTTGTTCTTCTATTGCTTGCATGCGCTCGGGTCCGAGCTTCCGGCGTCTTTGTTGGACAGGCCGAGATCCCGGGTAAACCGATAGCTTATGGCACATCAGGTCGGGACTTATGCCCGGCATGTCGGAGGCTTTCCAGGCGAAGAGGTCGGAATTCTCCCTTAAGAGGGTTATGAGTTCCTCTTTTAGGCCTGTGTCGAGTTTTACTCCTATGCTTGTTACTTTTTCAGGTGTGTTCCCAATCTGGACTTTTTTGGTTTCTCCCTCTGGCTGCGGCCGGAGATCTTCTCGGGATTGAACTCGTCCGAGTTCTATCGTGTTGACCTCTTTCCCTTTTAGGCTCAGGCTTTCGTTGTAGCATCGCCGTGCTAGTTTTTGGTCGCCTTTTAGGGTAGCGATTCCCTTTGCGGTAGGGAACTTCATACAGAGGTGTGGGGTCGAGACTATAGCTGCCAGTCTGTTTAGGGTTGGTCGCCCAATGAGGGCATTGTATGCTGAAGTGACGTCGACTATAATGTAGTCGATGCTTAATGTTTTAGATTGCTCGCCTCTTCCAAAGGTAGTGTGTAGCGAGATGTATCCTAAGGGGTGGATCGGAGTATCCCCTAGTCCAAATAGGTCGGTGGGGTAGGCCTTTAGTTCTTTTTCTTCAAGCCCGAGTTTGTCGAAGACCGTTTTGAACAGGATATCTGCTGAGCTTCCCTGGTCAATCAGGGTTCGATGTAAGTTGGCGTTTGCTAGGATAATGGTGATTACCATTGGATCGTCGTGTCCGGGAATTATCCCTTGAGCATCTTCTCGGGTGAATGAAATAGTAGGTAATTCGGGCTGGGGACTATCTTCTCGGATGTGATAGACTTCTTTGAGGTGTCTTTTTCGTGAGGATTTGGATGTTCCTCCGCCTGCAAAACCTCCATTTATCATGTGAACATGTCTTTCAGGTGTTCGTGGGGTTTGTTCGGCCCGATCTTCATTGTCCCCCCGCCTTCTCTTCCTGGTCTCTTCTCCTTTCTCTGCTATGTATCTGTCGAGTTTTCCTTCTCTGGCTAGCTTTTCTATAACATTTTTTAGGTCGTAGCAGTCGTTAGTAGAATGACCGTAGAGCTTGTGATATTCACAGTATTCGGACCGATCTCTCCCTGCTTTCTTGTGTTTTAGCGGTCGGGGCGGTGGGATCTTTTCGGTGTGGCATACTTCTCTATAGACGTCTACCAAGGAGACTCGGAGGGGGGTGTAGCTGTGGTACTTCCGTGGTTTGTCCGAGTTGGGTTCTTCTTTCTTTTTCTGTTCCCGATCCCGATCTCGGAGTGGGTAGGTTGATTCCTTCCTAGAAGAGTCTCTTAGCTGGGAGGTTTCCTCCATGTTGATATATTTTTCCGCTCGCTCCTGCACCTCGTATAGGGAGGTCGGGTATCGTTTGGATAGGGATTGGCTAAACGGTCCTTCTTTTAGGCCGTTTTCTAGTCCCATGATGGCTGCTTCAGTGGGCAAGTGTTGTATGTCCAGGCAGGCTTTGTTGAATCGTTCCTTGTATTTTCGGAGAGTTTCTTGGTCACCTTGTTTGATCCCGAGTAGACTGGGGGCATGTTTTGTCTTGTCCTTTTGAATAGAGAATCTTGTTAGGAATTTTTTGGTTAGGTCTTCGAAGCTGGTGATTGATCTTGGTGGCAGGTTGTCGAACCACTTCATGGCTGACTTGGTGAGAGTGGTGGGGAAGGCTTTGCACCGAATCGCGTCGGAGGCGTCGACTAGGTACATTCTGCTTCTGAAGTTGCTGAGGTGATGACTTGGATCGGTGGTGCCGTCGTAGAGGTCCATATCGGGTGGTTTGAAGTTTCGCGGTACCTTCTCTTTCATGATCTCTTGCGTGAAGGGATCGTGGTTGCCCTCGGTGGTGGTGCCGCGTTCTGTTCGGTCTTTCAGGTTGGCCTCTATTTTCCGCAGTTTTTTTTCTAATTCTCTGCGCTTTCGAGTTTCTCTTCTCAGATCTTGTTCAGTTTCTTTCTGCTTCTTTATGTCCTCTTCGAGTTGTTTTAGCCGGTCTTGTTGTGCCCGGACTGCTTCTAGAATTTCCGAGCTCTTCGCTCTTTCGGAATTTTGTGGATCCTTGTTTGGGAGTGACGTTTTTGGGCGATTCTGTTTGTTTCCTCCTGGAGTACGTGGTGATAGAGGGCTGTCCGGTCGTTCTCCGATGTCAATTTCGTCCTCTTGTTCGGATGCAGCGTGCTCATCGTTGAGAGGGTCGTCCGCCATGGTAGAGGGATGACTTCTAGGTCCCCGGCAACGGCGCCAATGTTCCAAGGGTTTGCTTGAAACGTGCAGCTCGGTCGTCTGGAGAGGCCCGTGGTGGGGGTTCGGTGACCCGAGCTTGGTATGCAGAATGGTTGGTGGTTGTACCTGCAATGACACTCCGATGCTTAAGTTAGCATGGGTCCAAGCAGATATGTGTGTAGATTTGGAATGAATGCCATACCTGGGTGCTCCAGTGTATTTATAGTAGTTGGCAGTGATCTTCCCTGGATAAGATATTCTTATCTTATCTTATCTTTGGGAGTTTTATATTTATCTTTGTGGAACCGCCTTTTCCAGGCCTTTTCGGCCTTTAGGTTTGGGCTGCGTTCCTTTTGATGGGCCTTCCTTGCTCTTTGTCCGAGGTCCGACCTTTAGGTGTGAGCTTTAGGATAAGGTCGGACCTCTTGCGAATTTGCCGAGTTGGAGGACCCCGGTCAGGGTATGAACAACGCCCATGATAACGCCCAGTGTTTCTGAGGCTCTAAATGTAGCTGGCTCTTGAATCTTCAAATGAACTCCAATCCCATGCTATGATATATGGATGGAAAGCTCTTGATGTCTATTTTCCAATACAATTGGAAGAATCGCATTTGGAGTTCTCTAGCTCAACATATAAGTCATTGAAGAGAGGAAGGTCAGGCTGCCTGGGCTGGGCGTTGTTGCCCAAGTTACTGGCAACAACGCCAGTGACAACGCCCACTGGATGGAAGCTCCTGGGAGTTGGCAACGTGCTCTGGGCGTTGGCAACGTGCTAGATGCTGCTCTTTTCTTCATTTTGGGCGTTGTTGCCCAAGTTATTGGCAACAACGCCAGTGACAACGCCCACTGGAAGCATTCTTGGCGTTGGCAACTTGCATGGGCGTTGGCAACGTGTTGAAGCTTCTTCTTCATTCCTCTTGGGCGTTGTTGCCCAAGTTATTGGCAACAACGCCAGTGACAACGCCCACTGGAAGCATTCTAGGCGTTGGCAACTTGCATGGGCGTTGGCAACGTGTTGAGGCTTCTTCTTCATTCCTCTTGGGCGTTGTTGCCCAAGTTATTGGCAACAAAGCCAGTGACAACGCCCACTGGAAGCATTCTTGGCGTTGGCAACGTGCTCTGGGCGTTGGCAACGTGCTGGATATTGCCTCTTCATAAATCTTGGGCTATGTTGCCCAAGTTATTGGCAACAACGCCAGTGACAACGCTCATTCATCTTCTCCACTTCATTTTCCTTGTTTTTGGGGCTTTGAGTCTCCTCTGATTTGAGCTTCCATTTCTTGCCATATTATGGACTATTGTATATCGTTGGAAAGCTCTGGATGTCAGCTTCTCAACACAATTGGAAGCATGTCAATTGGATTTTTGTGGTTCAAGTTATTTATCCTTGAAGAGGGGGAGGTCAAGCTGCCAACTCTGCTGAACATACACTAGCACGTTGCCAACTTGGTTTCCAAGTTGCCAACGTGCTGTTTGCTCCTTGTTCCAAGCTTTCCTTGCTCCATTGTCCTCTTGCTTCATCACCTAACATAAACCAAGAAATTCTCTTCAAAGTTTTGCCATCTAACACAAAAGTTTTCAAGGGAATCATTCATCTCAAATTGCATACAACTTCTTGAATCATTTGCATAGATTATGCCACATTTCACTTAGTTCTTGGTTCATGAATGCATGGAGAAAAACTCACAAAATTGCTTCTTTATTTCAAGGGAAATAAGTGAAATTAAGCTAAAACTTACTAAACTAACTAGTTAAAATAGTAAATATGCGAATGCATCACCGTGACAGGGTGCGTTAAACATTTTCACTGAGAGGACGGGATTGTAGCCACTGACAACGGTGATGCCCAACATACAGCTTGCCATGGAAAGGAGTAAGAAGGATTGGATGAAGACAATAGGAAAGCAGGGAGACGGAAGGGACAAAGCATCTCCATTCGCTTGTCTGAAATTCTCACCAGTGAATTACATAAGTATCTCTATCTTTATGCTTTATTCATATATCATTCATAACCAATTGAATCTGCCTGACTGAGATTTACAAGGTGACCATAGCTTGCTTCATACCAACAATCTCCGTGGGATCGACCCTTACTCGCGTAAGGTTTATTACTTGGACGACCCAGTGCACTTGCTGGTTAGTTGTGCGAAGTTGTGATAAGGAGTTGAGATTGCAATTGAGCGTACCATGTTGATGGCGCCATTGATGATCACAATTTCGTGCACCAACAAGTCATCCAGTTCTTTGGTGAGCAAAGGGGGTTCATCCTCCCAAGTCTCATTACCAAATAACTTATCATTTAGCTTCATGATTGCTCCAAGGTACTTGGCAACTTGCTCTTCAGTGACATCTTCATTCTCTTCAGAGGAA
This sequence comes from Arachis stenosperma, assembly GCF_014773155.1. Classification (NCBI taxonomy): domain Eukaryota; kingdom Viridiplantae; phylum Streptophyta; class Magnoliopsida; order Fabales; family Fabaceae; genus Arachis; species Arachis stenosperma. The sequence goes on along the minus strand of NC_080378.1, from coordinate 58,436,268 downwards.
GAATACTCATCAGAGCTTATGAATGGCAGAAGTAAATCCAATGGAATCTCTATGGTCTCATTATGAGCCTCAGATTCCCATGGTTCCTCATTAGAGAACTCATTGGAGGCCAGTAGACGTTCATTGAGGTCTTCCTCAGTGGCGATCACTGCCTCTTCCTCCTCTCCAAGTTTGGCCATGTGGGTCATGTTAATGGCCTTGCATTCTCCTTTTGGATTCTCTTCTATATTGCTTGGAAGAGTACTAGGAGAGAGTTCAATAATTTTCTTGCTCAGCTGTCCCACTTGTGCCTCCAAATTCCTAATGGAGGACCTTGTTTCAGTCATGAAACTTAGAGTGGTTTTGATTAGATAAGAGACCATTGTTGCTAAGTCAGAGTGGCTCTGCTTAGAATTCTCTGTCTGTTGCTGAGAAGATGATGAAAAAAGCTTGCCATTGCCAAACCTGTTTCCTCCACCATTATTGTTGTTGAAACCTTGTTGAATTCTTTGTTGATCTTTCCATGAGAGATTTGGATGATTTCTCCATGAAGGATTATAGGTGTTTCCATAGGGTTCTCCCATGTAATTCACCTCTTCCATTGAAGGGTTCTCAGGATCATAAGCTTCTTCTTCAGATGAAGCATCCTTAGTACTGCCTGGTGCAGCTTGCATTCCAGACAGACTTTGAGAAATCATATTGACTTGCTGAGTCAATATTTTGTTCTGAGCCAATATGGCATTCAGAGTATCAATCTCAAGAACTCATTTCTTCTGATTCGTCCCATTGTTCACAGGATTCCTTTCAGAAGTGTACATGAATTGGTTATTTGCAACCATTTCAATGAGTTCTTGAGCTTCTGCAGGTGTCTTCTTCAGATGAAGAGATCCTCCAGCAGAGCTATCCAATGACATCTTGGACAGTTCAGATAGACCATCATAGAAGATACCTATGATGCTCCATTCAGAAAGCATGTCAGAAGGGACACTTTCTGATCAATTGTTTGTATCTTTTCCAAGCTTCATAGAGGGATTCACCTTCCTTCTGTCTGAAGGTGTGGACTTCCACTCTAATTTTACTCATTTTTTTTTGTGGAAAGAACTTTGCCAAGAAGGCATTGACTAGCTTTTTCCAAGAGTTCAGGCTTTCTTTAGGTTGTGAGTCCAACCATATCCTAGCTCTGTCTCTTACAGCAAAAGGGAATAGCATAAGTCTGTAGACTTCAGGGTCAACCCCATTAGTCTTGACAGTGTCACAGATTTTGCAAGAATTCAGCTAAAAACTGATGAGGATCTTCAAATGGAAGTCCATGGAACTTGCAATTCTGTTCCATTAGAGAAACTAATTGAGGCTTAAGCTCAAAGTTGTTTGCTCCAATGGCTGAGATAGAGATGTTTCTCCCATAGAAGTCGGGAGTAGGTGAAGTAAAGTCACCCAGCACCTTCCTTGCATTATTGGCATTGTTGTTGTTTTCGGCTGCCATGTCTTCTTCTTGTTTGAAGATTTCTGTTAGGTCCTCTACAAAGAGTAGTGCTTTAGCTTCTCTTAGCTTTCGCTTCAAGGTCCTTTCAGGTTCAGGGTCAGTCTCAACAAGAATGCTTTTGTCTTTGTTCCTGCTCATATGAAAGAGAAGAGAACAAGAAAATATGGAATCCTCTATGTCACAGTATAGAGATTCCTTGAGGTGTTAGAGGAAAAGAAAAATAGAAGGAGAGGGTAGAAGAAGAATTCGAACTTTATCTAGAAAGATAGAATTCGAATTTATTGATAATAGAGAAGTGTTAGTCCATAAATAGAAGAATGTGAGAAGAGGGGAAGAAATTTTTGAAAATTAAAGTGAATTAATAAAAAAATTTAAAAAAAAAGTAATTGATTTTCAAAAACTAAGATTGGGAAATAAATAAAGTGATTTTTGAAAAAGATTTTTGAAAGTAAAAATCAAAAAGATATGATTGAAAACTATTTTGAAAAAGTTGTAATTAAAAGATATGATTGAAAAGATATAGTTTTAAAAAGATATGATTGAAAAGATATGATTTGAAAAACAATTTAAAAAGATTTGATTTTGAAAATTAATGACTTGGCTAACAAGAAATTTAAAAGATATGATTCAGACATTAAACCTTTCTCAACAGAAAAGGCAACATACTTGAAATGTTGAATCAAATCATTAATTGTTAGCAAGTATTTTTGAAAATGGAAAGAAATTGATTTTGAAAATATATGATTGAAAAGATATGATTTGAAAAAGATATGATTTTGAAAAATTTTGAAAACTTGAAAAAAATTTGAATTAAAAACAAAATCTTCCCTCTTGTTCCATCCTGGCGTTAAACGCCCAGAATGGTATACATTCTGGCGTTTAACGCCCAAAATGCTACCCTTTTGGGCGTTAAACGCCCAGCCAGGCACCATGGTTGGCGTTTAAACGCCCGTTTTCCTTCTTCACTGGGCGTTTTGAACGCCCAGCTTTTTCTGTGTAATTCCTCTGCTGTATGTTCTGAATCTTCAATTCTCTGTATTATTGACTTGAAAAGACACAAATAAAAATTTTTTTTTGGATTTTTAATAATGAGAAATAATCAAAATGAAACAAAGATCAAAAAAACAATGCATGCAAGACACCAAACTTAGAAGTTTGTATACTACTGACACTAACAAAATGAGAATGCATATGAGAAATAACAAAACACTCAAGACAAGATAATTTAAAGATCAGAACAAGGAAATCATCAAGAACAACTTGAAAATCAATTAAGACACATGAATGAATTCAAAAAATGCAAGAAGCATAGAAACATGCAATTGACACCAAACTTAAAATGAGACACTAGACTCAACAAGAAACATAAAATTATTTTTGGTTTTTATGATTTTGTAATTTTTTTGGATTTTTTTCGAAAATTGAGTGAAAAAGAAAATAAGGATATCAAAATTCTTAATGAGAATACCAGGAATCATGCAATGTTAGTCTAAAGCTTCAGTCTAAAGAAATTAGAGATGGCTAGCCAAGCTTCAGCAGGACATTGCATTCAAGAGCTAAATTGATGAGAATCAATCAGCTTTGGCGATGATAAGAACATCACCTTGAAACACTAGAATTCATTCTTAAGAACTCTGAAGAAAAATACCTAAGCTAAGCAACAAGATGAACTGTCAGTTGTCCAAACTCAAACAATCCCCGGCAACGGCGCCAAAAACTTGGTGCACGAAATTGTGATCATCAATGGCGCCATCAACATGGTACGCTCAATTGCAATCTCAACTCTTTATCACAACTTCGCACAACTAACCAACAAGTGTACTGGGTCGTCCAAGTAATAAACCTTACGCGAGTAAGGGTCGATCCCACGGAGATTGTTGGTATGAAGCAAGCTATGGTCATCTTGTAAATCTCAGTCAGGCAGATTCAAATGGTTATGGATGATTTATGAATAAAACATAAAATAAAGATAAAGATACTTATTTAATTCATTGGTGAGAATTTCAGATAAGCGTATGGAGATGCTTTATCCCTTCCGTCTCTCTGCTTTCCTACTGTCTTCATCCAATCCTTCTTACTCCTTTCCATGGCAAGCTGTATGTTGGGCATCACCGTTGTCAGTGGCTACAGTCTCGTCCTCTCAGTGAAAATGTTCAACGCGCTCTGTCACAGTACGGCTAATCATCTGTCGGTTCTCAATCAGGTTGGAATAGAATCCAGTGATTCTTTTACGTCTGTCACTAACGCCCAGCCTTCAGAAGTTTAAAGCTCATAACAGTCATTCAATCATTGAATCCTACTCAGAATACCACAGACAAGGTTTAGACCTTCCAGATTCTCTTGAATGCCGCCATCAATTCTAGCTTATACCACGAAGATTCCGATTAAGGGATCCAAGAGATATCCACTCAATCTAAGGTAGAACGGAGGTGGTTGTCAGGCACACGTTCATAGGTGAGAATGATAATGAGTGTCACGGATCATCACATTCATCAAGTTGAGGAACAAGTGATATCTTAGAACAAGAACAAGCTGAATTGAATAGAAGAACAGTATTAATTGCATTAATACTCGAGGTACAGCAGAGCTCCACACCTTAATCTATGGTGTGTAGAACCTCCACCGTTGAAAATACATAAGAACAAGGTCTAGGCATGGCCGTGAGGCCAGCCTCCCAAAACGTGATCAAAATATTCAAAGATCTAAAGATAAAAATACAAAAGCAAAAGGTCCTATTTATAGAGAACTAGTAGCCTAGGGTTTATAAAGATGAGTAAATGACATAAAAATCTACATCCGGGCCCACTTGGTGTGTGCTTGGGCTGAGCATTTAAGCTTTCATGTGTAGATACTTTTCTTGGAGTTAAACGCCAGCTTTTGTGCCAGTTTGGGCGTTTAATTCCCATTCTTGTGCCAGTTCCGGCATTTAACGCCGGGCAGTTTTAAGCTGATTTTGAACGCCGGTTTGGGCCATCAAATCTCGGGTAAAGTATGGACTATTATACATTGCTGGAAAGCCCAGGATGTCTACTTTCCAAAGCAGTTGAGAGCGCGCCAATTGAGCTTCTGTAGCTCCAGAAAATCCACTTCGAGTGCAGGGAGGTCAGAATCCAACAACATCTGCAGTCCTTTTCAGCCTCTGAATCAGATTTTTGCTCAGGTCCCTCAATTTCAGCCAGAAAATACCTGAAATCACAGAAAAAAACACAAACTTATAGTAAAGTCCAGAAAAGTGAATTTTAACTAAAAACTAATAAAAATATAATAAAAACTAACTAAAACATACTAAAAACATACTAAAAACAATGCCAAAAAGCGTATAAATTATCCGCTCATCACATTCTCACCTATGAATGCGTGACTGACAACCACCTCCGTTCTACCTTAGACCGGGTGCATATCTCTTGGATTCCTTAATCAGAATCTTCGTGGTATAAGCTAGAATTGATGGCGGCATTCATGAGAATCCGGAAAGTCTAAACCTTGTCTGTGGTATTCCGAGTAGGATTCAGGGATTGAATGGCTGTGACGAGCTTCAAACTCGCGATTGCTGAGTGTGATGACAAATGCAAAAGAATCAATGGATTCTATTCCAATATGATCGAGAACCGACAGATGATTAGCCGTGCTGTGACAATGCATTTGGACCATTTTCACTGAGAGGATGGGATGTATTCATTGACGACAGATGCCCTACATACAGCTTACCATGGAAAGGAGTAAGAAGGATTGGATGAATGTAGTAAGAAAGCAGAGATTCAGAAGGAACACAGTATCTTCATACGCCTATCTGAAATTCCCATCAATGATTTACATAAGTATTTCTATCTTTATTTTCTAGTTATTTATTATTATTATTCAAAAACTCCATAACCAATTATTATCCGCCTAACTGAGAATTTCAAGATGACCATAGCTTGCTTCATACCGACAATCTCCGTGGGATCGACCCTTACTCACGTAAGGTATTACTTGGACGACCCAGTGCACTTGCAGGTTAGTTGTGCGAGGTTGTGAAGAAAGTGCTGAGTTATAAACGCGCATACCAAGTTGAATGCCATTATTATAGATCACAATTTCGTGACTTAAAAATTCAAAAAATATCTTTTTCTTTTTTTCTCTCAAAATTTCGAAAATTTGTGTTGACTTAGTCAAAAATTTTTAAAATTAGTTAGTTCTTATAAGTCAAGTCATATTTTCAATTTTAAAAAATCTTATCTTTTCAAAATCTTTTTCAAAAATCAAATCTCTTTTACTTTTATCTTATGGTTTTCGAAAATTTAAAACTATTTTTCAAAATCTTTTTCTTATTTTATTTCAAATTTTCGAAACTTAACTAACAAGTAATGTGATTAATTCAAAAATTTGAAGTTTGTTACTTTATTTTTAAGAAATGTTCAATCTTTAAATTCTAGAATCATATCTTTTAGTTTCTTGTTAGTCAAGTAATTAATTTTAATTTTAAAAATTAAATCTTTTTCAACCATATCTTTTTAATCATATCTTTTTATCATATCTTTTTAAATCATATCTCTTTCAAAAATTTGATTTCAAAATATCCCTCCTAACGTCTTATCTTCTTATCTTTTTAAAATTGATTTTCAAATCTTTTCCAACTAACTAATTGACTTTTTTGTTTGTTTCTTATCTTTTTCAAAACCACCTAACTACTTTTCCCTCTCTAATTTTCGAAAATTTATCCTTCCTTTTTAAAATTCTTTTTTTAATTAATTAATTGTTTTAAATTTTAATTTTAATTTTGTTTCCCTGTAATTTTCGAAAATCACTAACTCTTTTTCAAAATTTATTTTCGAAATTCTCCCCCTCTCATCTTCTTCTATTTATTTATTTATTTACTAACGCTTCTTTTTATCTCAAGAATCTGAACCTATCTTCACCCTTGTGTTTGGATTCTTAACTCTTCTCCTTCTTCTATTCCTTTCTTCTTCTACTAACATGAAGGAATCTCTATACTGTGACATAGATGATTCCTCTTCCTTTTCTGTTCTCTTCTTTCTCATATGAGCAGTAACAAGGAAAAAGGCATTCTTGTTAAAGCTGATCCTGAACCTGAAAGGACTCTGAAGAGGAAACTAAGAGAAGCTAAATTACAACAATCCAGAGACAACCTTACTGAAATTTTCAAACAAGAAAAGGATATGGCAGCCGAACCAACAACAATAATGCAAGGAGGATGCTTGGTGATTATACTACACCTACTTCCAAGTTTGATGGAAGAAGCATCTCAATTCCTGCCATTGGAGCAAACAATTTTGAGCTGAAACCTCAATTAGTTGCTCTAATGCAACAAAACTGCAAGTTTCATGGACTTCCATCAGAAGATCCCTACCAGTTTTTAATTGAGTTCTTGCAGATCTGTGAGACTGTTAAGACTAATGGAGTAGATCCTGAAGACTATAGGCTCTTGCTTTCCTTTTTGCTGTAAGAAACAGAGCTAGAACATGGTTGGACTCACAACCTAAGGATAGCCTGGACTCTTGGGATAAGCTGGTCACGGCCTTCTTGGTTAAATTCTTTCCTCATCAAAAGCTGAGCAAGCTTAGAGTGGATGTTCAGACCTTCAAGCAAAAAGATGGTAAATCCTTCTATGAAGCTTGGGAAAGATACAAGCAGATGACCAAAAAGTGTCCTTCTGACATGTTTTCAGAGTGGACCATGATAGATATATTCTACTATGATCTGTCTGAGTTTTCTAAGATGTCACTGGATCATTCTGCAGATGGATCCATTCACCTAAAGAAAACGCCTGCAAAAGCTCAGGAACTTATTGAAATGGTTGCAAATAACCAATTCAGGTACACTTCTGAGAGGAATTCCGTGAATAATGGGACGCCTCAGAGGAAGGGAGTTCTTGAAATTGATGTTCTGAATGCCATATTGGCTCAGAACAAAATGTTAACTCACCAAGTCAACATGATTTCTCAAAGTCTTAATGGATGGAAAAATGCATCCAACAGCACTAAAGAGGCATCTTTTGAAGAAGATGCTTATGATCCTGAAAACCCTGCAATGGCAGAGGTAAATTACATGGAAGAAGCCTTTGGCAACACATATAACCCCTCATAGAGAAATCATCCAAATTTCTCATGGAAGGATCAACAAAAGCCTCAACAAGGCTTTAATAATGGTGGAAGAAACAGGTTTAGCAATAGCAAGCCTTTTCCATCATCTTCTCAGCAACAGACAGAGAATTCTGAACAGAGCACCTCTAATTTAGCAAATATAGTCTTTGATCTGTCTAAGGCCACTTTAAGCTTCATGAGTGAAACAAGGTCCTCCATCAGAAATTTGGAGGCACAAGTGGGCCAACTGAGTAAGAAAGTCACTGAAACTCCTCCTAGTACTCTCCCGAGCAATACTAAAGAGAATCCAAAAAGAGAGTGCAAGGCCATTTACATAATCAACATGGCCGAACCTAGAGAGGAAGGAGAGGACGTGAATCCCAATGAGGAAGACCTCAGGGGACGTATCTCAAGCAAGAAGGAGTTCCTTATTGAAGACATAGAGGAATCTGAAGGTCATATAGAGACCAAAGAGATCCCATTAAACCTTCTTCTGCCATTCATGAGCTCTGAAAACTATTCTTCCTCTGAAGAGGATGAAGATGCAACTGGAGAGCAAGTTACTCAATATCTAGTAGCTATCATGAAGCTGAATGCCAAGTTGTTTGGTAACGAGACTTGGGAAGGTGAACCTCCCTTGCTCATTGGTGAACTAGATACATGGGTTCAGCAAACTTTACCTCAAAAGAAACAAGATCCTGGTAAATTCTTAATACCCTGTACCATAGGCACCATGACCTTTGAAAAGGCTCTGTGTGACCTTGGGTCAGGCATAAATCTTATGCCACTCTCTGTAATGGAGAAGTTGGGGATCATTGAGGTATAGCCTGCCATATTCTCATTGTAAATGGCAGACAAGTCAGTAAGACAAGCTTATGGATTGATAGAGGACGTGTTGGTAAAGGTTACAGGCCTTTACATCCCTGCTGATTTCATAATCTTAGACACTAGGAAGGAGGATGATGAATGCATCATCCTTGGAAGACATTTCCTAGCCACAGCAGGAGCTGTGATAGATGTTAACAGACGAAAATTAGTCCTTCAATTGAATGGGAACTACCTTGTGTTTAAGACACAAGGGTGTTCTTCTTTAACAATGGAGAGGAAGCATGAAAGGCTTTTCTCAGTACAAAGTCAAACAGAGCCCCCACAATCAAACTCTAAGTTTGGTGTTGGGAGGCCACAGCCAAACTCTAAGTTTGGTGTTGAATCCCCACATTCAAACTCTAAGTTTGGCGTTGGGAGTCTACACCATAGATTAAGGGTGTGGAGCTCTGCTGTACCTCGAGTTTTAATGCAATTACTACTATTTTCTATTCAATTCAGTTTATTCCTGTTCTAAGATATTCGTTGCACTTCACTATGATGAAGGTGATAATCCGTGACACTCATCAGCATTCTCACCTATGAACGCGTGACTGACAACCACCTCCGTTCTACCTTAGACCGGGTGCATATCTCTTGGATTCTTTAATCAGAATCTTCGTGGTATAAGCTAGAATTAATGGCAGCATTCATGAGAATCCGGAAAGTCTAATCCTTGTCTGTGGTATTCCGAGTAAGATTCAGGGATTGAATGGTTGTGACGAGCTACAAACTCGCGATTGCTGGGCGTGATCACAAACGCAAAAGAATCAATGGATTCTATTCCAACATGATCGAGAACCGACAGATGATTAGCCGTGATGTGACAGAACATTTGGACCATTTTCACTAAGAGGATGGGATGTAGCCATTGACAACGGTGATGCCCTACATACAGCTTGCCATGGAAAGGAGTAAGAAGGTTTGGATGAATATAGTAGGAAAGCAGAGATTCAGAAGGAACACAGCATCTTCATACGCCTATCTGAAATTTCCATCAATGATTTACATAAGTATTTCTATCTTTATTTTCTAGTTATTTATTATTATTATTCGAAAACTCCATAACCAATTATTATCCGCCTAACTGAGAATTTCAAGATGACCATAGCTTGCTTCATACACTACAAGAAAACCAGGATTTTGCTACGCTTTTAAAGCATGGTGAAAAGTGGGAAAAAGCGTAGCGATAACTTTTCGCCACGCTTTTTAAGCAACCGGCACGCTTTTGAAAGGGTCACAACTGCAAGCGTGCCGGTTGCTCTATCGGCACGCTTTTGGTGACCTATGACCACGCTTTTTTTGTTGCCACGCTTTTATCTATTGCCACGCTTTTAAGCGTAGCTGTATGCGAGAGGATATGGCTACGCTTTTAAAGCGTGCCAGTAACTAGATATGGCTACGCTTTTAAAGGGTGCCACTAGCTAAAGATACGGCTACGCTTTTAAAGTGTAACAAAGTCACAAGATATGGCTACGCTTTTAAAGCGTGCCAATAGCTACAGATATGGCTACGCTTTTAAAACGTGCCAATAGCTAGAAATATGGCTACGCTTCAAAAGCGTGCCAATAGCTATATATATATGGCTATGCTTTAAAGCGTGGCGAAAAGTGGTGGTTGTACGAAATAGCTCACTTTTAAAACGTGGCTATAAATGTGTTCAAGTTCAAATTTTTTTAATCTTCCTAATAAAACCTATTAAAATTCATAGATAATATAAAATTTAAATAATATAAAACCTTCATAACAATTTTAATTACTATTAACAATATAAAACCTTCATAAACTTGTACACCAAATATAGTTGTTGATCAAATGACAAACTCTAACAAAAAATCAAAATGATAACAACTACCCATGAATTTGTAATACATGCATTATAATTCCAACAACTATTACATTATCTTCTACCTTTAAAAACTACAAAATACACATTAAAAGCTACAAAATACCCTTCCCTCTTGTGATGTCTTGCTGGTCATCTGAGATATCATAGGCCAACCCTTTTCATCTGTCCTTATCTGTCTGCTTGTTCTCATCGATCTCCAAAATCTTGAAGCTTCCGGAGGAAACCTTGCTGCTGCTGGGGATTCTTGATATAACCTTTTTCAAGCTGCTTCCGAAGAAAGCTGATGAACTGGGAATTGATGAAGCCACAACTCCAGAACCATTCAAACTCACATACAATGTAAAATTACATTATTCTCTTGTTATTTAAGAGTTACTACTCTATTCAAAACTCTAATCAAGTTTTTTTTACTATACAAGAAATCATGAACCGCATCTAGATATATTGATAACTCACAAATTAATGAAAAACGAGACAATGACTGCAGAACCTAACCTGAACCTCAAGTTGCCATCATGAGAGAAGTTTCATATGTAGATTAAATGTGAAATTTTGTAGCATCATAGGTTTAACTAATCATTAAATGCTTTACTTTGCTGTATTAAACTGCCGGCAATGTTTATGCCTAGTGGTAAGCAAATAATATAACTCACAAAAAAAGAGTAAGATTAATAGAAAATAATAAAGCTAATCCTGAGAAGAATTCCAAGGTCCAGAAAATTCAATGCTATTAGAAAATTTTCTTTTATGAGTTGTTTATGTGTTCAACATCGTTCTAAATCTCATGGATAGCTACTGAAGACCAAGACCTATCTAATTTTGTAGGTTAAGGAAAATTTCACAAGGTGACCAAATAAAAGGCACAACTACCGTTGGAACTAGCACCAATAGTTCACTAATTGCCTCAAAACAAAGCACATACTGGACCTGATAGCTTGACCAATGTTCTTCATAACCAACACAGCTATTAAGGTCTTACCAGCACCTGTATCCAACACTGCTATTGTATTCCTCTTCTTTGCAACTTCAAATACTTCTAATTGATACCTGTACGGAAAATAAGAAACCACAATAATACAAATATAGGCAAGGTTACATTACCATCATCAAAATAAAGAAATTTCAAGAAACAACAAAGACTCAAACCTTAATGAATTATGATTATTCTGCGGCATTACCCCCACATGAAACACCAGAATAAAAAAGAAGGGCGAAACAAACAGAAATGAAATTAACTATTTAACTAAACAGAAGAAAAAAAATTAAGCCCAAGAAAGAGAGAAGAAAAGGAGGTACCCTCTGGGGTCCATGGTTTGGGGTGTCTCGGAAGGGGTGATTCTGATTCTGATTCCTCAGCACAAGGTTTTGGGTATAAGTGATTAAAGGTTCGGTTGGGACAAGATTGGTTCTGGTTTGATGAATCCATGTTGAAGAGAAAATGAAAAAGGAAGAAAATTTGGCAGTGAAAACAACAAATGTACCTCTCAAATGTAAATGTAATAACTTATGTAACTGTACCTCTTCAATATGATATCCTTTTCTGGATGCTCTGACTATCATCTCCATTTGAAAGACATATCCCTTACTAATGCAGCAACTAATGATGTCTTCAAGCATAGACTTCCTATAAAGTCTACCAAGACCAAGAATAAATTGATTTCAAATTGTGGAAGCAAGGCAGAAACTTACTATCAACAATGTATTTAGTATAAAGTATCAAGATCAATACCTAAATGATCTTGTCAAATCTGAGACACCAGGCCATAAAAATGACACTCAGCAAGGTTAACCCAATTACATGCTCTAAATTGAGACATTACATGTAACTGTTTTGCTTGATATATATGTAAAGCATTCAACAATTTCATGGATACAAGATGCTACCTACCAATGTATAGGAAAGCGAGAAATACCAAAGGAGGATGACACTCACATTTAAATCTATTGAACACAATGGGGAATTATGGCTAGAGAACTGAAATACCAAAGGAGGATGAGATATTTTTAAATCTATTGACCTTTGGCTAGCCTCTCTTCCCCCTCCTGCAATTTCTTTTCCCATTCTCGCAAGTCCTCTCTCTGCTTTGATAAAGTACTCTCATGTGCTTCTTGCCTGTTGCAAATCATATCATAATGCATTATAAACAAGAAGTACAGCTACATATTACAATAAGAAAATAGTAAAACCTTTTAAGAACAAATAGTTTAGAGTTATCATGAGTACTCTGCAATCAGAGATAAGCGATCCCTTCGAAGCAAAGCTTCTTGAGACTCAAGATCGTGTGATTTTCTGTCAATCTCTTAACTCTTTCTGCTTATTTCTGCAAGTTTGGCATCAGCAGAGCGCAACTTTCCTTCCACTTCTAAAGATTTCTCTTCAATGCTAGCAACCAATGCATTTGCTTCTGCCAACTTTGACTCTACAGAAAATTTAATATTTGTGTGCTCTGAGTGCATTTCTCGCACAACCTTCTCTAGCTGTTTATGCAAAAATGTTTACATATTTGCAAGTAGTAATTGTTAATTGTTAATTATTAAAATAAGAAAAGAATAATCATGGTTTCCCCAAATAAGCTTTAATATAAGAATCATGCTTTTCTTTATTTTGAAAAAGAAGAATTAACACTAATACAAGTATTTATATAATAATTAAAAAAACTTACATCAAGCACACATTCTTTCTCAACACCCAAGGCCTTCCTTAGATGCTCTTCCCACTTTCTGCCTCAAAAATGGCAATTAAATGAGCAGATTTTTCTCTTTCAAGAGCATCCTTCACTTCTGCCAAATCTTGATTCAGCTCATTATACTTAGAGCTCCACTCTTTTTTCTCAATCAAGAGAAGCCCCATATTATATTGATACGCGTAAAGCTGGCCCCAAAAAAAGAAAACAAATTTAGCTAAAAGAAAATTAACCAAAGTAACCATGAACAACAAACAGTGTACACTACTACATATAAATAAAAGTGGACATTTGACCAAAATCCAATTTCCTTAAGCAGTAGCAAAATTGGAAGAAAGTAAAGAAGAAAACACTGGAAAAGGGACATTAGAAAGCTTTATGAACTAATACCCACAAGACAAAGACAGACTTGAGAGCTAAATTGCCACAAGCCTACTTCTTTGGACAACATAACAAGCTGCCAACCCAAAACCAAAGTTAAAGTTTCAGTGCTCAAAAAGTAGGTTGAAATTTCACGAAACAGCCTGAATCCAGTTTACACTGGAATTACTCTGTTAATTTATAAAATAGTACTTCGAGTTCCGGAACTGTAGAAAATAAGAAATAAGAACCAAACATTCAAATCAAAACCAAGAAGTTCAACCAAGAGAATACTAGAGAACTGCTGAAAATATGCCAACCAAGAATCAAGAACAAATTAAAAATCATAACAAAAATCAAGAACTGAAATACTTAGGAACAAACCAAAATTAACTCAAGAACAGAATAGAAAATCAAATAGAAGCAGTGAAAAAATCAGACAAAAAAAATCGAGAACCAACCTAAGAGGCTCCATTCTTGATGATGCAGACAGAGAGTGGCAGAGTGGAGGGAGGAGTGGAGGAAGAGGAGGTGGCTGCCAGAAAGCGAGCGGCAACGCGGAAGGGAGGGCTTCGTCGTTCTTCACGGAAGCGAAGAAGCAGGAAGCGAGCGACAGCGTGGAAGGGAGGGCTTCGTCGTCCTCCACGGAAGCGAAGAAGCAGGAAGCGAGCGGCAGCGCGGAAGGGAGGGCTTCGTCGTTCTTCACGGACTGTCGTCCGAGTGGTACTTCGTTGGAGTGTTGTCGTCGCGGTGAGGGCAGGGGTTAGGGCTTTTGAAGAAGGGTTAAGGCGAGCACAATGAAGAAGGGTTAGCTAGGGCTTTCGAAGGGGGCAGCGGTGAGGCACAACGGAGATTGGTGGTTGCCATTGGGGCTTTCGAAGGAGAAGTTAGGGCAGGGCACAAAGAAGGAGTTAGCTAGGGCTTTTTTTCTCTAAGTCTTTGAATCATGAAGAATTGAACTCTGGAGCGTTTTTGTTTAATTCGAGCTTCTTTATTTTTTTTTTCTGAGGGAACCTTTTGGCCACGCTTTTGAAGCGTGCCAAAAGGCTTGTAGGAAACGGCTACGTTTCTGAAACGCCACAATAATAAATTTCTGTTGCCACGCTTTAAAAGCGTGCCAAAATCTCTCTATGGCTACGATTATAAGCGTGGCAGAAAAAAACGTGGCTAAATCTCGCATCAACTGCCACCCTCATAAAAGCGTGGCCATTGACCCTTTTCGCCACGCTTTTAAAGCGTAGCAAAAAAAAAGCGTGACCAAATCTCTATTCAAACGCCACCCTCATATAAGCGTGGCCATAAACCACTTTTGGCCACACTTTTAAAGCGTAGCAAAAAAAAAGCGTGGCCATAGGCCTTTTTTCTTGTAGTGATACCAACAATCTCCGTGAGATCGACCCTTACTCACGTAAGGTGTTAGTTGGACGACCCAGTGCACTTGCTGGTTAGTTGTGCGAGGTTGTGAAGAAAGTGCTGAGTTATAAATGCGCATACCAAGTTGAATGCCATTATTAGAGATCACAATTTCATGCACCAAGTATACATACATATATAGATACCCTAAAGTTATCCCAAAACAGAAATACAAAATATACATGTGGAGAATCTATATACATAAATACATAGCCTAAAACCAAAATATAACATCCCAAAAGTGATATCTTTGCTTGCATAGACACCTCCAGACTCTCACGAGGTGCCTTTCAACCTCCATCTGAAAAACAACAAAAATATGTATGGAATGAAAACCGGGAGTTCTCAGCATGGTAATGGTGTCCACATAATAAATATACAAGGTTCCAAAATATCCAGAGGCATTCTTAGAACTTCAACACTTAGATTAATCTTAAAAGTTATTCTAAAACAATAATATCGGTAATCTAACTAAGGAATTCTAGCCCTAGTCTAACTCTATATCATTTGTCTCCTCCAAAATCTGGATCATCGGTTGAACAACTAATACGTGGTTAGGAGGGCATTTTCATCATTTTAGAGCTAAGGGACAGAATGGTAATCTCGTCACATTCAAAGATCTGAATACTAGAAGAATTAAACATGCCGGTCTTGGATATCAAGAAGACCAAGAGTCCGTCTCAAAAACACTGGTGCTAAAATGGCGATAACTCATAAGGCTCATTGAGCTAAGTCAGGACAGCAAGAAGCCCAATAATGCTTTTCAAATTTAGTGGAAGGGCTTCAATTATTATTATTTTTGAATTTTTTAGGCATTTATTTTAATTTGTTTTGCTGTTAGAGTTTGTTGGAAGATTTGATTTACTTCTGATTTGCTTAGTAGTATTTTTAGAGATTTTAAATTCAAATTAGTTATAATATCTTTATGATTTTAAAATTTAAATCAAATCTGATATAATCCAATAAGATCAAATCTGATTTAAATTAGTTATCATATCTTTATGATTTTAAAATTTAAATAAAATCTAATCTAATCCAATAAGATCAAATCTGATTTAAATTAGTTATCTTAACTTTTAGCTAGTTTGTTAGGGGCCTATTTAAACACCTTTGGTGAGACAATTTACAAAAAGTTTGATGAATAAAATTTTTTTAGTGCTTTATGCACTTTTTTTAGTGTGATTAAGTGATGTGAGTGATTTATTTTGCTTGTTGCATAAACAAGATTGAAGGATCCAACCTAAGGTGATTCTACATGGTGGTTTCTTCAACTTCAGCCCTCTAATTTAGGTTGTCAAGGATAGGTTCTTTGAAGGCTTAGTAGGGGAATCCCTTCTGGTGACTTAGGTTTCTAAGAACAGGTTTCTTAGAGGTCTAGAAAAATCCCTTATCTATCCTTTTATGTTTTCGCTGTGTCTTTAGGGTGTGCCAATATTCTTCTTTTTTTTTTTGAGTCATTCTTTTCTTAGCCCCTTCCAACCCTTTTGTTGGAATTTTAATGCTTCAAAATTATTAAACCCCCTAAACCCCAATAATTTCTTATCAACAACCCTTAACACTCCTCCACCAGAATAGGGTCTATCAGATACATACATAAACAAATCAAACAAACAAAACACAGATAGAGGTACAATTACACCAAGTAGAAGAAGTAGCAAATAAGCAAATCCAAACAATGCACACTCAAGCAAAACATACAAATTCACATGATGTATAACTGTTCTATGGCTAATGTGTCTCATCTTTCGGTTACATAGCTGATGAGCGAATAATTTATACGCTTTTTGGCATTGTTTTTACATAGTTTTTGGTATGTTTTAGTCACTTTTTATTATATTTTTATTAGTTTTTATGCAAAAATCACATTTCTGGACTTTACTACGAGTTTGTGTGGTTTTCTATAATTTCAGGTATTTTCTGGCTGAAATTGAGGGACCTAAGCAAAAGTCTGATTTAGAGGCTGAGAAAGGATTGCAAATACTGTTGGATTCTGACCCTCCTGCACTCAAAGTGGATTTTCTAGAGCTATAGATACCCAATTGGCACATTCTTAATTGCTTTGGAAAGTGGACATCTTGGGCTTTCCAGCAATGTATAATAGTCTATACATTGCCCAAGATTTGATGGCCCAAACTGGCGTCCAAACGCCCACCAGAGACCCTTTTCTAGCGTAAAACGCCGGAACGGGCACCAGAACTAGAGTTAAACGCCCAAGCTGGCATCCAAGCTGGTTTTTAACTCCAAGGATGGCCTATGCACGTGAAAGCTTCAAAGCTCAGCCAAGTGGGCCCTGGAAGTGGATTTCTGCACTATCTGCACTTAGTTACTTATTTTCTGTAAACCCTACTAACTAGTTTATTATAAATAGCACTTTTTACTATTGTATTTTCATCTTTTGATCATCTTTTGATCTTTTGATCACTTGGAGGGAGGCTGGCCATTCGGCCATGGCTAGACCTTTCTCTCTTATGTATTTTCCAACGGTGGAGTTTCTACACCTCATAGATTAAGGTGCGGAGCTCTGCTGTTCTTCGTGAATTAATGCAAGTATTATTGTTTTTCTTTAAATTCACACCTACTTCTTCTCCAAGATATACTCTCGTACTTAATTCAGTTAAGTCAGAATGAAGGGGTGACCCGTGAAAATCACCCAATATCTTCGTTACTCGCTTAGCCAACATCCGCGTGCCTCACAACCACAAGCAGTCTACATAATGTTCAACATAGTCATTGGACAACAGTCGGAGTATAATCCCTTGGGTCTCTGATCCACAGATTCGACTTGCCTCTCCTGACAACAGACTATTTGAATCTGTGAGGTTAGAACCTTTGTGGTATAGGCTAGAACCAATTGGCAGCATTCCTGAGATCCAGAAAGTCTAAACCTTATCTGTGGTATTCCGAGTAGGATCTGCTAAGGGATGACTATGATGAGCTTTAAACTCGCGAATGTTGGGCGCAGTAACAGTGTGCAAAAGGATAGAGAGATCCTATTCCGATACAAGTGAGAACCGACAGATGATTAGCCATGTGAAAACCGTACTTGGACCATTTTCACTCAGAGGACGGGTGGTAGCCATTGATAACGGTGATCCACCAACATACAGCTTGCCATAGAAGGGAGAACGCATGATTGGATGAAAATAATAGGAAAGCAGAGGTTCAGAAGCAATAAAGCATCTCCAAACGCTTATCTAAAATTCCCACCAGTGAATTACAAAAGTAGCCTTATTTTATTTTATGTTTTATATATCTTTTAATTCTCAAAACCTCATAACCATTTGAATCTGCCTGACTGAGATTTACAGGATGACCATAGCTTGCTTCAAGCCGACAATCTCTGTGGGATCGACCCTTACTCGCGTAAGGTTTTATTACTTGGACGACCTAGTGCACTTGCTGGTTTGTTGTGCGGAGTTGTAAAAGTGTGATTGCAATTTCGTGCGCCAAGTTTTTGGCGCCATTGCCGGGGATTGATCGAGTTTGGACAACTGACGGTTCATCTTGTTGCTTAGATTAGGTAACCTTTTTTTTGTTTGTTTCAACCTTTATTTTCTTTTCAAAAAGTTTTCGAAAATTTTTTTAATAAAATTATAAAAACCAAAAAAAAAAACAATTGTGTTTCTTGTTTGAGTCTTGTGTCAAATCTTAAGTTTGGTTTCCTGCATGTCTTTCTTTTCTTTAAAATTTTCAAAAATATGTTCTTGATGTTCATCATGATCTTCAAAGTGTTCTTGATGTTCATCTTGACATTCAAAGTGTTCTTGTATGCATTATTGATTTTGATCTTAAATTTTTATGTTTTGATTCATTTTGTTGTTTTTCTCTCTCCTCATTAAAAATTCAAAAATAAAAAATATATATCTTTTCAAGTAAATAATACAGAGAAATGAAGGTTCAGAACATAAAGCAGAAGAAATCACAGAGAAAAAGAGCTCACTGGCGTCAAAATGCCAGTAAAGAGGCACTTTGGGCGTTAAACGCCAGAATGGCTATCATTCTGGGCGTTTAACGCCAGTAAAGTTATCATTCTGAGCGTTAAATGCCAGAAAGGGCAGCATTCTAGGTGTTTAGAAAAACGCCCAGAAAAGAAGGATTCCTGGCGTTTAACGGTAGCCAAGTGGGCGTTAAATGCCAGAATGGATAGCATTCTGGGCATTTAACGCCACGTTGACACAAGGGAGGCAATTTTGTTTCCAATTCGAATTTTTTCAATTTTTCATGTTTTAATCCATAACTTTTTGCATCAAACATATTTTAAACGTTCATCTTTCAATTTTTTTAATGTTTTTGAAAATTTTCGAACTAATTTTTCAAAAATCTTTTTCTTAACCTTATTTCATATTTTCGAAAATCCTTGCTAACAATTGATATTTTAATTCAAAATTTCAAGTTTGTTATTTTCTTGTTAAGAAAGGTTGAACCTTTGAATTCTATAATCATATCTTTTAGTTTCTTGTTAGTCAAGTCATCAACTTTAATTTTAAAAATCAAATCTTTTTAATTTTTTTTCAATTATTTTTCAAAATAAATCTCAATCATATCTTTTTAAAATTTTAACTTCAAAATCTCTTTCTAACTTTTTATCTTTTCAAAATTATTTTCAAATCTTTTTTTCAACTAACTACTATTTCTTATCTTTTTCAAAACTACCTAACCACATTTCCACTTCCAATTTTCGAAAATCACTAACCACTTTTTCAAAAATCCTTTTAATTAACTAATTGTTTTAGTTTTAATTTTCGAATACTCTCTCTCTCATCTCTTTTTATTTATTTGCTAACACTTCTCTTCTACTTATAATTCGAACCCTCTCTCTTCCCTCTGTTCGAATTCTTCTTATCCTCTCTCTACCTCATTCTTCTATTCTTCTTTTCTTTTGACACCTCAAGGAATCTCTATACTATCACATAGAGGATTCCACTACTCCCTTTGTTCTCTTCTTTTTCATGAGTAGGAACAAGGATAAGGACATTCTTGTTGAGGCTGATCCTGAACCTGAAAGGACTCTAAAGAGGAAGCTAAGAGAAGCTAAAGTACAACACTTCAGAGAGGACCTTACAGAAAATTTTGAAATAGAAGTAGACATGGCAGCTGAACACAACACAATGCTAGAGATGCAAGGAAGATGCTTAGTGACTATATTACACCAACTTCCAACTTCAATGGAAGAAGCATCTCCATTCCTACCATTGGAGTAAACAACTTTGAGCTTAAGCCTCAATTAGTTTCTCTAATACAGCAGAATTGCAAGTTTCATGGACTTCCATCGGAAGATCCTTATCAGTTCTTAGCTGAATTCTTGCAGATCTGTGATACTGTTAAGATCAATGAGGTTGATCCTGAGGTATATAGACTTATGCTTTTCCCTTTTGCTGTAAGAGACAGAGCTAGGATATGGTTAGACTCACAACTTAGAGAAATCCTGAACTCTTGGGATAAGTTGGTCATTGCTTTCTTGACCAAATTCTTTCAACCTCAAAAGATGAGCAAGCTTAGAGTGGAAGTCTGATGAGCGGATAATTTGTACGCTTTTTGGCATTGTTTTTAGTATGTTTTTAGTATATTTGGTTTAGTTTTTAGTATATTTTTATTAGTTTTTAGTTAAAATACACTTTTCTGGACTTTACTATGAGTTTGTGTGTTTTTCTGTGATTTCAGGTATTTTCTGGCTGAAATTGAGGGACTTGAGCAAAAATCTGATTCAGAGACTGAAAAAGGACTACAGATGCTGTTGGATTCTGACCTCCCTGCACTCGAAGTGAATTTTCTGGAGCTACAGAAGCCCAATTGGCGCGCTCTCAACGGCGTTGGAAAGTAGACATCCTGGGCTTTCCAGCAATATATGATAGTCCATACTTTGCCCAAGATTTGATGGCCCAAACCGGCGTTCAAAGTCACCCTCAGAAATTCCAGCGTTAAACGCCGGAACTGGCACCTAAATGGGAGTTAAACGCCCAAACTGGCATAAAAGCTGGCGTTTAACTCCAAGAAGAGTCTCTACACGAAAATGCTTCAATGCTCAGCCCAAGCACACACCAAGTGGGCCCGAAAGTGGATTTTTATGTCATTTACTCATCTTTGTAAACCTTAGGCTACTAGTTTTCTATAAGTAGGACCTTTTACTATTGTATTTTCATCTTTGGACATCTAGTTCTTAGATCATCTGGGTAGCTATCTTCATCTTATGCTATCTTAGATCATTGGGAGGCTGGCCATTCGGCCATGCCTAGACCTTGTTCTTATGTATTTTCAACGGTGGAGTTTCTACACACCATAGATTAAGGTGTGGAGCTCTGCTGTACCTCGAGTATTAATGCAATTACTATTGTTCTTCTATTCAATTCCGCTTGTTCTTTGTCCAAGATATCACTTGTTCTTCAACTTGATGAATGTGATGATCCATGACACTCATCATCATTCTCACCTATGAACGTGTGACTGACAACCACCTCCGTTCTACCTTCGATTGGGTGAATATCTCTTGGATTCCTGATTGCACGATGCATGGTTGATCGCCTGACAAACGAGTGCTCGCCTGACAACCGAGCCAGCCATTCCGTGAGATCAGAGTCTTCGTGGTATAGGCAAGAACTGATGGCGGCATTCAAGAGAATCCGGAAGGTCTAACCTTGTCAGTGGTATTCTGAGTAGGATTCAATGATTGAATGACTGTGACGTGCTTCAAACTCCTGAGGGCGGGGCGTTAGTGACAGACGCAAAAGAATCACTGGATTCTATTCCGACCCGATCGAGAACCGACAGATGGATAGCCGTGCCTGATGTGTGGAAAACGATCCAACACAAAACTCACCGGCAAGTGTACCGGGTCGCATCAAGTAATAATAACTCACATGAGTGAGGTCGATCCCACAGGGATTGAAGGATTGAGCAATTTTAGTTTAGTGGGTGATTTAGTCAAGCGAATCAAGTTTTGGTTGAGTGATTTGTGTTTAACAGAAGTTAAAGGACAGTAAATGTAAAGGGGGAAGGGAGAAATGCAGTAAATTGAAGAACAGAATTGTAAATGTGCAGAATCTTAAAGAGCAAGAAAGTAAATGACTGAAACTTAAAGTGCAAGAAACTTAAATTGCAGTAACTTAAATGGCAAGAAAGATAAA
The DNA here is from genome assembly GCF_014773155.1 of Arachis stenosperma. Lineage (NCBI taxonomy): Eukaryota > Viridiplantae > Streptophyta > Magnoliopsida > Fabales > Fabaceae > Arachis > Arachis stenosperma. Next base: position 58,414,432 of record NC_080378.1, on the reverse strand, counting down.
TTGCTAGAAAGTAAAAGGGAATTGAGGAATGGGATTGTAAGATCTAAACAAAGAAGAAGTAAATTGCAGTAAATGGTTGAGCAGAAAGTAAATCAGAAGCAAAGAGCATTCAAACAAAGAGAAAATAAAACGCAGCAAAGGTTCACAGAAGAACCAAAAGTGAAATTGTGATCTCAGGATCCGAAGGGCTTAGGTAGCAGAGCCTAAAACCCAATTTCCTTCCCAGATCTGAATGAACTAAGCAATTGACAGAAAATTAAAGAAGAAGCAATAGAGGAACAGAATTGGAATTTAATTATGCAGAAATCAAAGTGCAAAGAGTTTGAATGGGAATTGGGACAGAATTTCCCCAATTTCACACATCCAATACTCAGAAAAACAGAGAGTAGAATTGCCCAAGGGAAATGAGGAAGGAGATCAATCAATTCTCCCTTGATCCTCTTAGTTCTCGGCCAATTCTCTCAAGAACAATTCCAAGAGAGTCAAAGCTCCAAAGGAATGTGAAAGTGAAAATTCAAAAGCCAAGGTAAAAGTTCAAAAGTGAGCATAAAGGTAGCTAAAGGTCCTAATTACATCAAACTAACTCCTATTTATACACTTTCTATTCTTGGATAATGGGATTTCAATGGGCTTTTGGATTGGTGAAGAAATGAATTCAAATGAATTTTTAATTTGAATTTTGGCCCAAAAACTACTCCCAGGAGGCTGCCCTGCCCTTGTGGAGGGCAGGGCAGAAAATTGATGCATGGTGGTGTGATTTGGTGCGGCCTTGGTGCTTGTGGTGCGAAGGTTGGTGCGCCAGGAAAGGAAATTGGCGTGAGTTTGGTGCGCCAGAGGCTGCCCTGCCCGCGCCAAGGGCGGGGCAGAAAATGTTGATGCGCCAGAATTGAGGAGCGCGCGATGCACGTTGGTGCGTGGGACGCTGCCCTGCCCGCGCCAAGGGCAGGGCAGGAAGTTTGATGCGCCAGATTGAGGAGCGTTGCGCGCGGTTGGTGCGCAAGGAACAAACTTGATGCGCCAGCTTTTGAATTTTGGTGCGCCAGCTTCAAATGCTGCCCTGCCCGCGCCAAGGGCAGAGCAAGGTTCCTTCCTTCACGTCTCGGGTTCGAACCTGGGAGGGTGCAAACACGCTATTTATTTTCTTGGTTTCTTGGCACGGTAGTCACCCTTAGTCTTTGGCTTCCTCATGGTTCTTGGTTCGAACCTTGTGGCATGCATGGGAGCTATTTTTCCTTTGATTTCTTTCCTTTGAGAGCCCGATCCTGCTCTCCACAAGGGCAGGGCAGAAATTGCTTTCTCTTGGTTCCTAGGCACCATTTTGTGCTCTACCCTTGGAGTGGGTAGGGCAGTGTTGCCTTTCTTGGTTCGGTCACTTAATGCTGCCCTCCTAGAGGGCATTCTGCCCTTGTGGAGGGCAATGTTGCTTCTCCCATTGTGATGCGGCACGCTTATCTCCTCTTTGGCCATGCTTTCCTTTTCTTGTGTCACACTTCTTGGGCCACGCTTTTCATTTTCTTTTCTTTTCTTCACCTAAAATAAACCAAACAACCACTCAAAGTATCACTAAATTCAAGAGGCTTATAAATCAATTAAAATTCAATTAAAATGAGCTCAAACCTCAATGATTAACATTAAATTCATGGTAGTTGCTTGATTTAAAGAAGTTATGCATTTTCACTCCAAATCACTAACTTAGGATGCAAGAAAGTGCATAAATGCTAACAAAACAAGTGAAATTAGCTTGAAAAATGGGTATATGATGACTTGTCATCACAACACCAAACTTAAACCTTGCTTGTCCCCAAGCAAGCATCAAAACTAAGAGTGAATGAAATGAATAAGAAAAGAATACACATTCTTATTATGCAGATAGCAGAACTTCAATTTATGGGGCATTTATGCAGACAATGATACTCACTTATTGTTGCTGCTACATAATACATATCTTTCTTCAAAGGCTTGCTAAACTTGCTGTTATAAGACTCACCTTTTGATTCCTCCCTTGCTAACTTTTCTTGGCTTACAATGCTTTAACAAGCTTTTTATTCTTTTAGAGGTTGGGTGTCAAATGCTGCAGCATAGCCTTTGGCTTTATTTTCTTGTCTTTTGCTCAACATCTTTCCACCACAGACACTTAGTTCACTAATTCTTCCTAGGATCATTGATGCCCAGCATCTCTTTGGATCACTAAGTGCTTTGTATCTAAGTTGCTCTTTATTGTGGATTTTCAATTGGCCATCCCAAATCAGTTGATCTAAGTGACCGGGTTTCAAAATACCCCTTAGAATTTACTCATCCAAGCAGATCTCAGTACAAGAACACCACAGGCATTTGTCCTAAGGTTCAAACCATTGGTGTCCAACCTTTATTCTTTGTTTTTCTTGCCATTTTGGCTTTTTCTTTCTCTTTTTCTTTCTGTTTTTGTTACCAAGGGTGCTTCATTATTGATAAAAGTCTTTATAACAGCAAGCTAGCTTACAATTGAATGAGAATGATATTATGCAGCACATATTCCATGAGTTATGCATTTAATCAAACACATATGCCACCACCAACTTCCATTCATACTCATGCAACATTGGATATTTTACTTTTCAATTCAAACCAAACTCTTTTATTTAAGCATATGGGAAACAAAGCAATTTTCAAGCTAAATGATGGATACAAGCATTATGCAGACTCATCATTTTTCACAAACAATTTCACTTGTAGCTAAATAAACGCTTTAGCAAGAAATACAATGGCTTCCAGATCCGAAACATCACACAGCAACAAGGATTAAGTTTAGATACAACCTTTGAAGTTGCAGCCTTTTGATTTTTCTTTCTGCTGTGTTCCCTTTGAGTCACAATGCCTAGTGTCTTCAATTGTTGATTCATGTCCTGCACAATCCTCAAAGTTGCTTGCTTCTCAAGCCCTTAATTATATGGTCAGTAAGCATAATACTGAGTGTGGCTCCTGGATTGATTTTGGTGTGTGAACACCAAACTTAATTGTTTTGCCACTGTCCCAGATGTAACAAGTTAACCATATTTGAAACCATGTGTTCTTGCTAAAGGTTAATGGGATAAAAGCTAGAAAACAATTCAACAGTTGAATAATGTGTTTGATTACTTGGAGCTAGAATCATGCAAGAGGTGAGAATGTATTAAATGATCTTTTTGGTGGAACACCAAACTTAGAAGTTTTCATTCTCCCTCAAATTGTTTTGGTGTGCAACACCAAACTTAGCTCCTTGCAATGCACAACAATTACTCAACATTTTTATTGAAACGCTATGATAAGAAACTACCTCAGGTTGGGTTGCCTCCCAACAAGCGCTCTTTTATTGTCATTAGCTTGACATCTTCATTTTTGCTTCAAGAGGGATTCAGGTTCTGGACCTCCTTCTCTTTGTTCCATTGCCCTCCTAGGTACAATTTTGCTCTATGACCATTTGCTGTAAATTGATTCTTTGTTGCTTCATCTAGTAATTCGATGCTTCCATAAGGAAAAACCTTAGTCACCAAGTATGGACCAGTCCATTTAGACTTAAGCTTGCCAGGGAATATCTTGAGCCGTGAATTATACAAGAGTACTTTTTGTCCTGGTTTGAACTCTTTCTTCAAAATCTTCCTGTCATGCCATCTCTTAGCTTTCTCCTTGTATATCTTGGTATTTTCATAGGCTTCTAGCCTAAACTCATCTAGCTCATTCAGCTGCAACAATCTTTTCTCTCCTGCTGCTTCAGAATCCAAATTTAGAAGTTTAGTGGCCCAAAAGGCTTTGTGCTCAAGCTCTACAGGGAGATGACAAGCCTTGCCATATAACAGTTGAAATGGAGACTTCCCAATAGGAGTTTTAAAAGCTGTTCTATATGCCCAAAGTGCATCTTCCAACTTCCGAGCCCAATCCTTTCTTGTGCTACCAACTGTTTTCTCTAGGATCTTCTTTAGTTCCCTGTTTGCTAATTCTGCTTGACCATTGGTTTGGGGATGATATGGTGTGGCTACCTTGTGAATAACTCCATATTTATGGAGAAGTTTCTCCATTTGTCTATTACAAAAATGGCCACCACCATCACTGATGAGACCCTTGGGCACTCCATATCTAGTAAAAATGTGCTTCTTTAGGAATTGAAGGACAACTTGTGCATCACAGGTAGTTGTGGCTATGGCTTCCACCCATTTTGAAACATATTCTACTGCTACCAAGATGTATCTAAATGAATAGGAGGGAGGAAAGGGTCCCATGAAATCAATGCCCCATAGATCAAACAATTCTACTTCCAAAATGAAGTTCTGTGGCATCTCATTCCTTTTTGTTACTCCTCCTGCTCTTTGGCATTCGTTACATTGATGGACAAATTCCCTGGCATCTTTGAAGATGGTTGGCCAATAGAAACCACTTTGTAGAATCTTTGCTGCTGTTCTTTCTGGACCAAAGTGTCATCCATAAGCTGAGCCATGGCAATGCCATAATATGTCTTTTGTTTCACTTTCAGGAATACATCTCCTGATTATTCCATCAGAGCATCTTCTGAACAGATAGGGTTCATCCCACAAGAACTTCTTTGCTTCATTGATCAGTTTCCTCACTTGTTGTTTAGTGAATTCTTGCGGTATCTTTCTCCCCACCTTGTAGTTTGCTATATCAGCAAACCATGGTGTTTGTTGGATTTGCATGAGATGTTCATCTGGAAAGCTTTCATTCACAGGTAATGAAGCTTTTTGAATTGTCTCTGGTGGCAGCCTTGACAAATGATCAGCAACTAGATTTTCAGTGCCTTTTCTGTCCCTCACCTCAATGTCAAATTCCTGTAAGAGCAGAATCCATCTGATAAGCCTTGGTTTAGCATCCTGTTTTGACATCAAATACTTGAGAGCAGCATGATCAGTATAAACCACAATTTTAGATCCTATCAAGTATGATCTAAACTTATCAAATGCATAAACCACAGCTAACAATTCCTTCTCTGTTGTGGTGTAATTTTTTTGAGCTTCATTTAATACTTTACTTGCATAATATATGACATGATGCAAGTTTCCCTTCTTCTGTCCAAGTACAGCACCAATTGCAATTTCACTTGCATCACACATGAGTTCAAATGGTAAGTTCCAATCAGGAGGTGTGATAATTGGTGCTGTTGTGAGTTTCTGTTTTAAAGTTTCAAAAGCATGCTGGCAATCTTTATCAAAAACAAAAGGTTGATCAATCATCAAAAGATTACTCAAAGGTTTGGCTATTTTAGAAAAATCTTTGATAAACCTTCTATAAAAACCTGCATGCCCCAAGAAACTTCTGACAGATTTCACATTAGTTGGTGGAGGGAGTTTTTCTATTATTTCCACTTTTGCCTTGTCAACCTCTATTCCTCTTCTTGAAACTTTATGACCAAGAACAATCCCCTCAGGTACCATGAAATGGCACTTCTCCCAATTCAAAACCAAATTAGTTTCTTGGCACCGTTTCAAAACAAGAGTTAGATGGTTTAAGCAAGTCTTGAAATTATCACCAAAAACAGAGAAGTCATCCATGAAAACCTCTAAAAATTTTTCAACCATATCTGAGAAAATGGAAAGCATACACCTTTGAAAAGTGGCTGGGGCATTGCATAATCCGAATGGCATTCTTCTATAAGCAAAAACTCCAACAGGGCATGTGAATGAAGTCTTCTCTTGGTCTTTTGGATCCACCACTATCTGATTATACCCAGAATAGCCATCAAGGAAGCAATAATAAGCATGGCCAGCCAACCTCTCAAGCATTTGATCAATGAAAGGAAGTGGGAAGTGATCTTTGCGTGTGGCATCATTCAATCTTCTATAGTCAATACACATCCTCCATCCTGTCACTGTTCTGGTGGGAATGAGTTCATTCTTCTCATTAGTAATGACTGTCATCCCTCCTTTCTTTGGTACCACTTGGACTGGGCTTATCCATGAGCTATCGGAAATAGGATATATGATTCCTGCATTCCATAACTTCATCACTTCCTTTTGGACAACTTCCTTCATTGCAGGATTTAGTCTTCTTTGAGGTTGAATTACTGCTTTAGAATTGTCTTCCAAAAGAATCTTATGCATGCATACTGTGGGGCTGATGCCTTTCAAGTCGTCAATGGTCCACCCTAAGGCATCCTTGTGGGCTCTGAGAACATCAAGAAGCTCTCCTTCTTCTTTCTTTGTCAAGGATGAATTGATGATTACCGGGAGGCTTTCTGAAGTCCCAAGAAATGCATATTTGAGATGAGAGGGTAATGGCTTCAGTTCTTGCTTTTGCACCTCTTCTTTCTTGCTTGGTTCCACTTCTTTGTTTATGAAAGCCTCAGCCACATATTCCTCTATTGTTTCTTGATTGTCCTTTTCTTGCTCATGCTGATCACTGTCTAGCATTTCTTCCACCAAGCTCTCTATCATATCCACCCTCAAATGATCTTCCTGCTCTGGAGGGTGTTGCATTGACTTAAAAACATTGATGATCATCTGCTCATTGTGTACTCTGAAAATCATTTCTCCTTTCTCCACATCTATGATGGCTCTTGCAGTTGCTAGAAATGGTCTGCCCAAAATGATTGAATTGTTGCCTTCCTCATCAGTATCTAGGATTACAAAATCTGCAGGGAAGATAAACTTTCCAACCTTTACTAGCAAATTTTCCACAATTCCATTTGGTATCTTGATTGATCTGTCTGCCATAACTAGTGACATCTTGGTGGGTTTGAGTTCTTCTATTGCCAACTTCTTCATCATGGACAAAGGCATTAGGTTGATACTAGCTCCTAGATCACAAAGAGCTTTATCCAAGGATAGTTTGCCTATAGTGCATGACACTACAAAACTCCCTGGATCCTTGAGTTTTGGTGGGATTCCCTTTTGGAGCACGGCACTACATTCCTCATTAAGCATCACTGTTTCCTTCTCATTCCAATCCCTTTTCTTGTTGATGAGCTCCTTTAGGAACTTAGCATACAGGGGCATTTGCTCCAAAGCCTCTGCCAAAGGTATGTTGATTTCCAACTTCTTGAAAGTCTCAAGAAATTTGTGGAAGTGCTGGTCCTTTGTTTCCTTGTGAAATCTTTGTGGATAAGGCAGTGGTGGTGTTGAGCTCTTCTCCACTTGATGCTGTTTTGGAATTGGTTCTTCCATGATTTTCTTTCCTTTCTTCAAATTCTGTGGCTTGTTGTCTTCTTCTGTGAGCTTTTCTGGAGCACTTTTGCTTATTGTGTCTTTGTTGATGGCTTTATCATTCTTTGTTGGCTCAGTGTCATTCTCCATAAGCTTTTTGGTTGTTCCTTGGTTGCCATCTGTTAATATTCTTCCACTTCTCAGTTGCACCACCTTGCATTCTTCCTTTGGGTTGGGAATGGTGTCACTAGGTAGTGAACTTGATGGCTTCTCAACAGAGATCTTCTTAGAGATTTGCCCAATCTGCCTCTCTAGGTTCTTCATGGTAGCTTCTTGATTTTTGTTTGTCAATTCTTGGCTCTTCATTAGTTTCTCCAGGAGTAGCTCTAGATTGGTGATTCTCTGTGAATCTTGTGTGATGGGTTGGTTTTGGGGTGTTGATGGATGAAGGTAAGTGTTTTGGTTAGTTGGGTGGTTATTGGTTGGGTATTGGTTAGAATTTGGGTAGTTATTTTGTGGTTTTCTGTATGAGTTTTGGTTAGTGTTTGGCTGGGGGTTATGGTTTGTGTTTTTCCAATTGTTTTGGCCTGTGTTTCTTTGCCATGGTTGTTGGTTTTGAGTATGGTTGTCTCCCCATCTGAGGTTGGGATGGTTCTTCCAAGATGGATTGTAGGTGTCTCCATAGATTTCATTTGTTCCAGGATTTTGGTTGTGCATGTATTGGACTTGCTCTTGTTGTTGCTCCTCTTGAGTTTCTTCACTTTGCACCCAAGTGGTTGGAGGTTGGCTTGTGGTGCTCACTGCTGCCACTTGCAAGCCATCAATTCTCTTAGCCATTTGCTCAAATTGTTGTTGAATCTATTGCTGCATCATCTTGTTTTGAGCTAAGATTGAATCAACTCCTTCCAACTCCATGACTCCTCTTCTCTGTGATGGTTGGCGTTGTCTTTGATGAGCAAAGAAATATTGGTTGTTGGCCACCATATCAATGAGGTTTCGAGCTTCCTCTGTGGTTTTCATGAGTTGTAGAGAGCCTCCGGCAGAGTGATCAAGAGCTTCTTGAGCTTTAAGAGTGAGGCCTTCATAGAAGTTTTGTAGCTTGTCCCACTCAGTGAACATCTCTGGTGGACACTTCCTCAATAGAGCCTTGTATCTTTCCCATGCTTCATATAAGCTCTCGGCCTCCAATTGAGTGAATGTTTGAACCTCTGTCTTCAACCTTAGGACTCTTTGAGGAGGGTAGAATTTGGCAAGAAACTTGCTCACCAAGTCATCCCAAGTGTTGATGCTTTCTTTTGGAAAGGTCTCTAGCCATTGAGTTGCTTTATCCCTGAGAGAGAATGGGAAGAGAAGCAACTTATAGCTATCAGGAGGTACACCATTTGTTTTCACTGTGTCACAAATTCTCAAGAAAGTAGACAAATGTTGGTTTGGATCCTCCAAAGGCCCTCCTCCAAAAGAACAATTGTTTTGAACCAGAGTGATGAGTTGTGGCTTGAGTTCAAAGTTGTTTGCATTGACATTGGGAGGAAGAATGCTACTCCCATAATGCCTAGCATTTGCAAATGTGTATGAAGCCAAGACTCTTCTCTGTTGGTCATTGTTGGCTCCTCCTCCTGGTTGATTGGTATCTCCTTCCATATCTTGGAATTCCTCCTCAGATTCTTCTTCTTCTCCAACAATATTCTTCCCTCTTTCAGCTCTTCTTATTCTCCGAAGAGTCCTTTGATCAATTTCAGAGTGGATAGTAGAGGATCTTCCTATACCTGACATACAAACACACAACAATAAACACACAAACCCAGAAATACTATGGAACTTCAATCTGTAGCTAGAATGAAGTTCTGGTTGGTTAGTTTAAGCAAAAACTCAAACAGTTAATGTGTTAGTAAGAGTTAGAATAACAGAAAAAAAAATGCTTAATCTAGACCTCCACTTCACTTAATCATTGTCAATCTATTTCAATCCCCGGCAACGGCGCCAAAAACTTGATGTGTGGAAAACGATCCAACACAAAACTCACCGGCAAGTGTACCGGGTCGCATCAAGTAATAATAACTCACATGAGTGAGGTCGATCCCACAGGGATTGAAGGATTGAGCAATTTTAGTTTAGTGGGTGATTTAGTCAAGCGAATCAAGTTTTGGTTGAGTGATTTGTGTTTAACAGAAGTTAAAGGACAGTAAATGTAAAGGGGGAAGGGAGAAATGCAGTAAATTGAAGAACAGAATTGTAAATGTGCAGAATCTTAAAGAGCAAGAAAGTAAATGACTGAAACTTAAAGTGCAAGAAACTTAAATTGCAGTAACTTAAATGGCAAGAAAGATAAATTGCTAGAAAGTAAAAAGGAATTGAGGAATGGGATTGTAAGATCTAAACAAAGAAGAAGTAAATTGCAGTAAATGGTTGAGCAGAAAGTAAATCAGAAGCAAAGAGCATTCAAACAAAGAGAAAATAAAACGCAGCAAAGGTTCACAGAAGAACCAAAAGTGAAATTGTGATCTCAGGATCCCAAGGGCTTAGGTAGCAGAGCCTAAAACCCAATTTCCTTCCCAGATCTGAATGAACTAAGCAATTGACAGAAAATTAAAGAAGAAGCAATAGAGGAACAGAATTGGAATTTAATTATGCAGAAATCAAAGTGCAAAGAGTTTGAATGGGAATTGGGACAGAATTTCCCCAATTTCACACATCCAATACTCAGAAAAACAGAGAGTAGAATTGCCCAAGGGAAATGAGGAAGGAGATCAATCAATTCTCCCTTGATCCTCTTAGTTCTCGGCCAATTCTCTCAAGAACAATTCCAAGAGAGTCAAAGCTCCAAAGGAATGTGAAAGTGAAAATTCAAAAGCCAAGGTAAAAGTTCAAAAGTGAGCATAAAGGTAGCTAAAGGTCCTAATTACATCAAACTAACTCCTATTTATACACTTTCTATTCTTGGATAATGGGATTTGGATGGGCTTTTAGATTGGTGAAGAAATGAATTCAAATGAATTTTTAATTTGAATTTTGGCCCAAAAACTACTCCCAGGAGGCTGCCCTGCCCTTGTGGAGGGCAGGGCAGAAAATTGATGCATGGTGGTGTGATTTGGTGCGGCCTTGGTGCTTGTGGTGCGAGGGTTGGTGCGCCAGGAAAGGAAATTGGCGTGAGTTTGGTGCGCCAGAGGCTGCCCTGCCCGCGCCAAGGGCGGGGCAGAAAATGTTGATGCGCCAGAATTGAGGAGCGCGCGATGCACGTTGGTGCGTGGGACGCTGCCCTGCCCGCGCCAAGGGCAGGGCAGGAAGTTTGATGCGCCAGATTGAGGAGCGTTGCGCGCGGTTGGTGCGCAAGGAACAAACTTGATGCGCCAGCTTTTGAATTTTGGTGCGCCAGCTTCAAATGCTGCCCTGCCCGCGCCAAGGGCAGGGCAAGGTTCCTTCCTTCACGTCTCGGGTTCGAACCTGGGAGGGTGCAAACACGCTATTTATTTTCTTGGTTTCTTGGCACGGTAGTCACCCTTAGTCTTTGGCTTCCTCATGGTTCTTGGTTCGAACCTTGTGGCATGCATGGGAGCTATTTTTCCTTTGATTTCTTTCCTTTGAGAGCCCGATCCTGCTCTCCACAAGGGCAGGGCAGAAATTGCTTTCTCTTGGTTCCTAGGCACCATTTGTGCTCTGCCCTTGGAGTGGGCAGGGCAGAGTTGCCTTTCTTGGTTCGGTCACTTAATGCTGCCCTCCTAGAGGGCATTCTGCCCTTGTGGAGGGCAATGTTGCTTCTCCCATTGTGATGCGGCACGCTTATCTCCTCTTTGGCCATGCTTTCCTTTTCTTGTGTCACACTTCTTGGGCCACGCTTTTCATTTTCTTTTCTTTTCTTCACCTAAAATAAACCAAACAACCACTCAAAGTATCACTAAATTCAAGAGGCTTATAAATCAATTAAAATTCAATTAAAATGAGCTCAAACCTCAATGATTAACATTAAATTCATGGTAGTTGCTTGATTTAAAGAAGTTATGCATTTTCACTCCAAATCACTAACTTAGGATGCAAGAAAGTGCATAAATGCTAACAAAACAAGTGAAATTAGCTTGAAAAATGGGTATATGATGACTTCTCATCAGTGCCGTGACAGGGTGCGTTGAACATTTCCACTGAGAGGATGGGAGGTAGCCACTGACAACGGTGAAACCCTTGCTTAAGCTTGCCATGGAAAGGAGTAAGAAGGATTGGATGAAGACAGTAGGAAAGCAGAGAGACGGAAGGGAAGGCATCTTCATACGCTTATCTGAAGTTCCTACCAATGAATTACATAAGTATCTCTATCTTTATCTTTATGTTTTATGCGTTTATCACCATACCCATTTGAGTTTGCCTGACTAAGATTTACAAGATGACCATAGCTTGCTTCATACCAATAATCTCCGTGGGATCGACCCTTACTCGCGTAAGGTTTATTACTTGGACGACCCAGTGCACTTGCTGGTTAGTTGTGCGAAGTTGTGTTAATGCCATGGTATTGAACACCAAGTTTTTGGGATTCATTACTGGGGATTATGAGAGTTGTGAAAAGTATTGTTCACAATTTCGCGCACCAAGTTTTTGGCGCCGTTGCCGGGGATTGTTCGAGTATAGACAATTGACGGTTCATCTTGTTGCTTAGATTAGGTATTTTTCTTCAGAGTCCTTAAGAATGAATTCTAGTGTTTCAAGGTGATGTTCTTATCATCACCAAAGCTGATTGATTCTCATCAATTTAGCTCTTGAATGCAATGTCTTGCTGAAGCTTGGCTAGCCATGTCTAATTCCTTTAGACTAAAGCTTTAGACTAACATTGCATGATTCCTGGAATTCTCATTAAGAATTTTGATATGTTTATTTTCTTTTCCACTTAATTTTCGAAAAAATAAAAAAAAAATTACAAAATCATAAAAACCAAAAATATTTTATGTTTCTTGTTGAGTCTAGTGTCTCATTTTAAGTTTGGTGTCAATTGCATGTTTCTGTTCTTCTTGCATTCATGTGTCTTAAGTGATCTTCAAGATGTTCTTGATGATTTCATTACTCTGATCTTTAAATTCTCTTGACTTGAGTGTTTTGTGTTTTGTCATATGCATTCTCATTTTGTTAGTGTCAGTAGTATACAAACTGCTAAGTTTGGTGTCTTGCATGCATTGTTATTTGATTTTAGTTGCATTTTGATTATTCCTCATTATTAAAAATCCAAAAATATTTTTAATTTGTGTCTTCTCAAGTCAATAATGCAGAGAATTGAAGATTCAGAACATACAGTAGAGGAATTGCACAGAAAAAGCTGGGCGTTCAAAACGCCCAGTGAAGAAGGATAGACTGGCGTTTAAACGCCAGCCAGGGTGCCTGGTTGGGCGTTTAACGCCCAAAAAGGTAGTGCATTGGGCGTTAAACGCCAGAATGTGCACCATTCTGGGCGTTTAACGCCAGGATGGCACAAGGGGGAGGATTTTGTTTTCAAATCAATTTTTTTTCAAGTTTTCAAAGTTTTTCAAAATCAAATCTTCTTCAAATCATATCTTTTCAATCAAATGTTTTCAAAATCAATTTCTTTCCTTTTTCAAAGATACTTGCTAACAATTAATGATTTGATTGAACATTTTTAGTATGTTGCCTTTTCTGTTGAGAAAGGTTTAATGTTTGAATCATATCTTTTCTTGTTAGCCAAGTCATTAACTTTTAAAATCAAATCTTTTTAAAATTGTTTTCAAATCATATTTTCTCAATCACATTTTTTTTAAAAAAACCAATCATATCTTCTTAACCACATCTTTTTCAAAATAGTTTTCAATCAAATCTTTTTGACTTCTAATTTCAAAATCTTTTTCAAAAATCACTTGATTTCTTTCTCACTCTTATTTTCGAAAATTAATTAGTGTTTTTCAAAAATGTTTTCAAATTCTTTTACTTAATTTTCGAAAATCACCTTCCCTCCTCTCACATCCTTCTATTTATGGACTAACACTATTCCTCAATGCACAATTCGAACTCCATCATTCTTGATAAGTTCGAATTTTCTACCTCTATCTTCTATTTTTCTTTTCCTCTGACACCTCAAGGAATCTCTATACTGTGACATAGAGGATTCCACACTTTCTTGTTCTCTTCTCTTTCATATGAGCAGGAACAAAGACAAAAGCATTCTTGTTGAAGCTGACCCTGAACCTGAAAGGACCTTGAAGCGAAAGCTAAGAGAAGCTAAGGCACAACTCTCTGCAGAGGACCTAACAGAAATCTTCAAAGAAGAAGAACACATGGCAGCCGAAAACAACAACAATGCCAACAATGCAAGGAAGGTGCTGGGTGACTTTACTGCACCTACTCCCGACTTCTATGGGAGAAGCATCTCTATCCCTGCCATTGGAGCAAACAACTTTGAGCTTAAGCCTCAATTAGTTTCTCTAATGCAACAGAATTGCAAGTTTCATGGACTTCCATTGGAAGATCCTCATCAGTTTTTAGCTGAGTTCTTACAAATCTGTGACACTATCAAGACTAATGGGGTTGACCCTGAGGTCTACAGACTTATGCTATTCCCTTTTGCTGTAAGAGACAGAGCTAGGACATGGTTGGACTCACAACCTAAAGAAAGCCTGGACTCATGGGAAAAGCTAGTCAATGCCTTCTTGGCAAAGTTCTTTCCACCTCAAAAATTGAGTAAGCTTAGAGTGGAAGTCCAAACCTTCAGACAGAAGGATGGAGAATCCCTCTATGAAGCTTGGGAAAGATACAAACAATTGATCAGAAAATGTCCTTCTGACATGCTTTCTGAATGGAGCATCATAGGTATTTTCTATGATGGTCTCTCTGAACTATCCAAGATGTCTTTGGATAGCTCTGCTGGAGGATCTCTTCATCTGAAGAAGACGCCTACAGAAGCTCAAGAGCTAATTGAAATGGTTGCAAATAACCAATTCATGTACACTTCTGAAAGAAATCCTGTGAACAATGGGGCAAATCAGAAGAAAGGAGTTCTTGAGATTGATGCTCTGAATGCCATTCTGGCTCAGAACAAGATATTGACTCAACAAGTCAATTTGATCACTCAAAGTCTGTCTGGAATGCAAAATCCACCAAGCAGTACTAAGGATGCTTCATCAAAAGAAGAAGCCTATGATCCTGAGAACCCTTCAATGGAAGAGGTGAATTACCTAGGAGAACCCTATGGAAACACCTATAATTCTTCATGGAGAAATCACCCAAATTTCTCATGGAAGGATCAACAGAGATCTCAACAAGGTTTCAACAACAATAATGGTGGAAGAAACAGGTTTAGCAATGGCAAGCCTTTTCCATCATCTTCTCAGCAACAGACAGAGAATTCTAAGCAGAACCCCTCTGACTTAGCAACCATGGTCTCTGATCTAATCAAAACCACTCAAAGTTTCATGACTGAAACAAGGTCCTCCATTAGGAATTTGGAGGCACAAGTGGGACAGCTGAGCAAGAAAATTACTGAACTCCCTCCAAGTACTCTCCCAAGCAATACAGAAGAAAATCCAAAAGGAGAGTGCAAGGCCATCAACATGGCCGAATTTGGAGAGGAAGGAGAGGAAGTGAACGCCACTGAGGAAGACCTCAGTGGGCGTGCACTGACCTCCATTGAGTTCCCCAATAAGGAACCATGGGAATCTGAGGCTCAAAATGAGACCATAGAGATTCCATTGGACTTACTTCTGCCTTTCATGAGCTCTGATGAGTATTCTTCCTCTGAAGAGGATGAATATGTCACTGAAGAGCAAGTTGCTAAATACCTTGGAGCAATCATGAAGCTAAATGACAAGTCATTTGGAAATGAGACTTGGGAGAATGAACCGCCTTTGCTCACCGAAGAACTGGATGACTTGTCTAGGCAGAAATTACCTCAAAAGAGGCAGGACCCTGGGAAGTTTTCAATACCTTGTACCATAGGCACCATGACCTTCAAGAAGGCTCTGTGTGACTTAGGGTCAAGTGTAAACCTCATGCCTCTCTCAGTAATGGAGAAGCTAAGGATCTTTGAGGTGCAAGCTACAAGAATCTCATTAGAGATGGCAGATAACTCAAGAAAACAAGCTCATGGACTTGTAGAGGATGTTTTGGTGAAGATTAAAAACCATTACATCCCTGCTGATTTCATAGTCCTAGAGACTGGGAAGTGCATGGATGAAACCATCATCCTTGGCAGACCCTTCCTAGCCACAGCAAAGGCTGTGATTGATGTTGATAGAGGCGAACTGATCATTCAAGTGAATGAAGAATCCTTTGTGTTTAAGGCTCAAGGATATCCCTCTGTCACCATGGAGAGGAAGCATGAAGAGCTTCTCTCAAATCAGAGTCAAACAGAGCCCCCACAGTCAAACTCTAAGTTTGGTGTTGGGAGGCCACAACCAAACTCTAAGTTTGGTGTTGAACCCCCACATTCAAACTCTAAGTTTGGTGTTGGGAGGTTCCCACATTGCTCTGATCATTTGTGAGGCTCCATGAGAGCCATCTGTCAAGCTACTGACATTAAAGAAGCGCTTGTTGGGAGGCAACCCAATGTTACATTTTATCTATTTTCTTTTGTTATTTTATGTTTTTTTGTAGGTTGATGATCATGAGAAGTCACAAAATCAATTGAAAAAGCAAAAACAGAATGAAAAACAGGAAGAAAAACAGCACACCCTGGAGGAAGAATTTACTGGCGTTTAAACGCCAGTAAGGCTAGCAGATGGGCGTTTAACGCCCAGTCTGGCACCATTCTGGGCGTTTAACGCCAGAAAGGGGCACCAGACTGGCGTTAAATGCCAGAAAAGGGCAAGAACCTGGCGTTAAACGCCAGAAAGGGGCACCAGCCCGGCGTTTAACGCCAGAATTGGCTCAAAACGTGATTTTGCTTGCCATTTGGTGCAGGGATGACTTTTCCTTGACACCACAGGATCTGTGGACCCCACAGGATCCCCACCAACCCCACCACTCTCTCTCTTCTTCACTCATTCACCAATCACCTCAACACCTCTTCCCCAAAAACCCTTCACCTATCAAATCCCATCTTCTCTTCACCACTCACATCCATCCTTCATAAAACCCCACCTACCTCACCATTCAAATTCAAATCACTTTCCCACCCAAACCCACCCTTACTTGACCGAACCTTACCCTTCCCCCTCCCCTATATATACCCTTCTTCACCCCTTCATTTTCACACAACCTAAACACCACTTCTCCCCCTCTTTGGCCAAACACAAAGGCCATTCCCTTTTTCCTCATTTCTTCTTCTTCTACTCTCTTTTTTCTCCTTTTGCTCGAGGACGAGCAAACCTTTTAAGTTTGGTGTGGTAAAAGCGTTGCTTTTTCGTTTTTCCATAACCATTTATGGCATCCAAGGCCGGAGAAACCTCTAGAAAGAGGAAAGGGAAGGCAAAAGCTTTCACCTCCGAGTCATGGGAGATGGAAAGATTCATCTCAAGGGTGCATCAAGACCACTTCTATGAAGTTGTGGCCTTGAAGAAGGTGATCCCCGAGGTCCCTTTTTCACTCAAAAAGGGTGAATATCCGGAGATAAGACATGAGATCCGAAGAAGAGGTTGGGAAGTTCTTACCAACCCCATTCAACAAGTCAGAATCTTAATGGTTCAAGAGTTCTATGCCAATGCATGGATCACCAAGAACCATGATCAAAGTGTGAACCCGAATCCAAAGAATCATCTTACTATGGTTCGGGGGAAATACTTGGATTTTAGTTCGGAAAGTGTAAGGTTGGCATTCAATTTGCCCATGATGCAAGGAGATGAACATCCTTACACTAGAAGGGTCAACTTTGATCAAAGGTTGGACCAAGTCCTCACTAACATTTGTGAAGAGGGCGCCCAATGGAAGAGAGATTCAAGAGGGAAGCCGGTTCAATTGAGAAGGCATGACCTCAAACCCGTGGCTAGAGGATGGTTGGAGTTTATCCAACGCTCAATTATTCCCACTAGCAACCGGTCCGAAGTTACTCTAGACCGGGCCATCATGATTCATAGCATCATGATTGGAGAAGAAGTGGAAGTTCATGAGGTTATAGCCCAAGAACTCTATAAGGTGGCGGACAAGTCCTCTACCTTAGCAAGGTTAGCCTTTCCTCATCTCATTTGTCACCTCTGTTATTCAGTTGGAGTTGACATAGAGGGAGACATCCCCATTGATGAGGACAAGCCCATCACTAAGAAGAGGATGGAGCAAACAAGAGACCCCTCTCATCATGAGATCCCTGAGATACCTCAAGGGATGCACCTTCCTCCACAAAACTATTGGGAGCAACTGAACACCTCCCTAGGAGAATTGAGTTCCAACATGGGACAACTAAGGGTGGAGCACCAAGAACATTCCATCCTCCTCCATGAAATTAGAGAAGATCAAAGAATCATGAGAGATGAGCAACAAAGACAAGGAAGAGATATTGAGGAGCTCAAGCACTCCATAGGATCTTCAAGAGGAAGAAAGAGCCGCCATCACTAAGGTGGACCCGTTCTTTAATCTCCTTGTTTTTTATTTTCTTGTTTTTTTCGAAATTTTAGTGCTTATGTTTATCTATGTTTGTGTCTTATGATCATTAGTGTCTTAGTGTCTATGCCTTAAAGTTATGAATGTCCTATGAATCCATCACCTTTCTTAAATGAAAAATGTTCTTAATTGAAAAAGAAAAGAATTGCATGAATTTTGAATTTTATAGCAGTTTAATTATTTTGATGTGGTGGCATTACTTTTGTCTTCTGAATGTATGCTTAAACAGTGCATATGTCTTTTGAATTTGTGGTTCATGAATGTTGGCTCTTGAAAGAATGATGAAAAAGGAGACATGTTACTGAGGATCTGAAAAATCATAAAAATGAATCTTGAAGCAAGAAAAAGCAGTGAATACAAAAAAAAAAAAGAAAAAAAGAGAGAAGAAAAAAACGAAAAAGAAAAAAAAAGAAAGAGAAAAAAGAAAGAAAAAGAAAGAAGTAAAGTTGTGATCCAAGGCAAAAAGAGTGTGCTTAAGAACCCTGGACACCTCTAATTGGGGACTCTAGCAAAGCTGAGTCACAATCTGAAAAGGTTCAACCAATTATGTGTCTGTGGCATGTATGTATCCGGTGGTAATACTGGAAGACATAGTGCTTTGGGCCACGGCCAAGACTCAATAAGTAGCTGTGTTCAAGAATCATCATACTTAACTAGGAGAATCAATAACACTATCTGGATTCTGAGTTCCTAAAGAAGCCAATCATTCTGAATTTCAAAGGATAAAGTGAGATGCCAAAACTGTTCAGAGGCAAAAAGCTAAAAGCCCCGCTCATCTAATTAATACTGATCTTCATAGATGTTTTTGGAGTTCATTGCATATTCTCTTCTTTTTTAGTATATTTTTATTAGTTTTTAGTTAAAATTCACTTTTCTGGACTTTACTATGAGTTTGTGTGTTTTTCTGTGATTTCAGGTATTTTCTGGCTGAAATTGAGGGACCTGAGCAAAAATCTGATTCAGAGACTGAAAAAGGACTGCAGATGCTGTTGGATTCTGACCTCCCTGCACTCGAAGTGGATTTTCTGGAGCTACAGATGCCCAATTGGCGCGCTCTCAACGGAGTTGGAAAGTAGACATCCTGGGCTTTCCAGCAATATACGATAGTCCATACTTTGCCCAAGATTTGATGGCCCAAACCGGCGTTCAAAGTCACCCTCAGAAATTCCAGCGTTAAACGCCGGAACTGGCACCTAAATGGGAGTTAAACGCCCAAACTGGCATAAAAGCTGGCGTTTAACTCCAAGAAGAGTCTCTACACGAAAATGCTTCAATGCTCAGCCCAAGCACACACCAAGTGGGCCCGGAAGTGGATTTTTATGTCATTTACTCATCTTTGTAAACATTAGGCTACTAGTTTTCTATAAGTAGGACCTTTTACTATTGTATTTTCATCTTTGGACATCTAGTTCTTAGATCATCTGGGTAGCTATCTTCATCTTATGCTATCTTAGATCATTGGGAGGCTGGCCATTCGGCCATGCCTAGACCTTGTTCTTATGTATTTTCAACGGTGGAGTTTCTACACACCATAGATTAAGGTGTGGAGCTCTGCTGTACCTCGAGTATTAATGCAATTACTATTGTTCTTCTATTCAATTCCGCTTGTTCTTTGTCCAAGATATCACTTGTTCTTCAACTTGATGAATGTGATGATCCGTGACACTCATCATCATTCTCACCTATGAACGTGTGACTGACAACCACCTACGTTCTACCTTCGATTGGGTGAATATCTCTTGGATTCCTGATTGCACGATGCATGGTTGATCGCCTGACAAACGAGTGCTCGCCTGACAACCGAGCCAGCCATTCCGTGAGATCAGAGTCTTCGTGGTATAGGCAAGAACTGATGGCGGCATTCAAGAGAATCCGGAAGGTCTAACCTTGTCTGTGATATTCTGAGTAGGATTCAATGATTGAATGACTGTGACGTGCTTCAAACTCCTGAGGGCGGGGCGTTAGTGACAGACGCAAAAGAATCACTGGATTCTATTCCGGCCCGATCGAGAACCGACAGATGGATAGCCGTGCCGTGACAGGGTGCGTTGAACATTTCCACTGAGAGGATGGGAGGTAGCCACTGACAACGGTGAAACCCTTGCTTAAGCTTGCCATGGAAAGGAGTAAGAAGGATTGGATGAAGACAGTATGAAAGCAGAGAGACGGAAGGGAAGGCATCTTCATATGCTTATCTGAAGTTCCTACCAATGAATTACATAAGTATCTCTATCTTTATCTTTATGTTTTATGCGTTTATCACCATACCCATTTGAGTTTGCCTGACTAAGATTTACAAGATGACCATAGCTTGCTTCATACCAACAATCTCCGTGGGATCGACCCTTACTCGCGTAAGGTTTATTACTTGGACGACCCAGTGCACTTGCTGGTTAGTTGTGCGAAGTTGTGTTAATGCCATGGTATTGAACACCAAGTTTTCGGGATTCATTACTGGGGATTATGAGAGTTGTGAATAGTATTGTTCACAATTTCGCGCACCAAAGTCCAAATCTTCAAACAAAAGGAAGGTGAATCTCTCTATGAAGCTTGGGAAAGATACAAGCAATTAACCAAAAGGTGTCCTTCTGACATGCTTCCAAAATGTAGCATCATATGTATATTCTATGATGGTCTGTCTGAATTGTCCAAGATGTCAGTAGACCATTCTGCTGGTGGATCTCTTCATCTGAAAACACCTACAGAAGCCCAGGAACTCATTGAGATGGTTGCAAATAACCAGTTCATGTACACTTCTGAAAGAAATCCTGTGAATAATGGGTTAACTAAGAAGAAATGAGTTCTTGAGATTGATACTCTGAATGCCATATTGGCTCAGAACAAAATATTGACTCAGTAAGTTAATATCATTTCTCAGAATCTGACTGGATTGCAAGATGCATCCGGCAGTACTAAAGAAGCCTCCTCTGAAGGAGAAGCTTATGACCCTGAGAATCCTACAATGGAAGAGGTGAATTACATGGGAGAACCCTATAGAAACACCTATAATCCTTCATGGAAAAATCATCCAAATTTCTCATGGAAAGATGAACAGAAGCCTCAACAAGGCTTCAATAATAATAACGGTGGGAGAAATAGGTTCGGTAATAACAAGCCTTTTCCATTATCTTCTCAGCAACAGACAAAGAATTCTGAGTAGAGCCCCTCTGGCTTAGCAAACATAGTCTCTGATCTATCTAAGGCCACTTTCAGTTTCATGACTAAAACAAGGTCCTCCATCAGAAATTTGGAGGCACAAGTGGGTCAGCTGAGTAAAAGAGTTACTGAAACTCCTCCTAGTACTCTCCCAAGCAATACAGAAGAGAATCCAAAGAGAGAGTGCAAGGCCATCAATACAACCAAAATGGCCAAACCTATAGAGGAGGAAGAGGCAGTGATTTCCAGTGAGGAAGACCTCAGTAGACGTCCACTGACCACTAAGAGGTTCCCTAATGAGGAACCAAAGGAATCTGAGGCTCATACAAAGACCATAGAGATTCCATTGAACTTGCTGTTGCCATTCATGAGCTCTGATGAGTATTCTTCCTCTGAAGAGGATGAAGATATTGTTGAAGAGCAAGTTGCTCGGTATCTAGGAGCAATTATGAAGTTGAACGCCAAGTTATTTGGTAATGAGACTTGGCAGGATGAATCTCCATTGCTCATCAGTGAACTGAATGCCTGGGTTCAACAAACATTACCTCAGAAGAAACCGGATCCCAGAAGGTTCTTAATATCTTGTACCTGATGAGCGGATGATTTATACGCTTTTTGGCACTGTTTTTAGTATGTTTCTAGTACATTTTAGTTAGTTTTTAGTATGTTTTTATTAGTTTTTATTTAAAATTCATTTTTCTGGGCTTTACTATGAGTTTGTGTATTTTTCTGTGATTTCAGGTAATTTTTGGCTGAAATTGAGGGACCTGAGCAAAAATCTAATTTAGAGGCTGAAAAAGGATTATAGATGCTGTTGGATTCTGACCTCCCTGCACTCGAAGCGGATTTTTTGGAGCTACAGAAGCCCAATTGGCGCGCTCTCAATTGTGTTGGAAAGTAGACATCCTGTGCTTTCCAGCAATGTATAAAAGTCCACACTTTGCTCGAGATTTGATGGCCCAAACCGGTGTTGCAAATTAGCTTTAGAATTCCCAACGTTTAACGCTGGAACTGGCACAAAAGTTGGAGTTAAACGCTCAAACTGGCACAAAAGCTGGCGTTTAACTCCAGGAAAAGTCTCTACACATGAAAGCTTCAATGATCAGCCCAAGCACACACCAAGTGGACCCCGAAAGTGGATTTTTACATCATTTACTCATTTCTGTATATCCTAGTTTACTAGTTCACTATTAATAGGACCTTTCGACATTGTATCTTTACCTCATGACACTTTACATGTTTCATATTGTACCTTCTACAGCATGAGTCTCTAAACCCCATGGTTGGGGGTGAGGAGCTCTGATGTGTCTTGATGGATTAATGCAATTACTACTATTTTTCATTCAAAAACGCTTGTTTCCATTCTAAGATATCACTTGCTCCTCAACTTGATGAATGTGATGATCCGTGACACTCATCATCATTCTCACCTATGAACGTATGCCTGACAACCACCTCCATTCTGGTGTTAAACGCCCATTCCTTGCCCAGTTCTGGCGTTCAAACGCTAGAAAGGGGGGAAAAGTTGGCGTTAAACGCCCATTCCTCACCCAGTCCTGGCGTTCAAACGCCAATGAGGAATCAGACACCTGAGAGTGCTGATAGTAACCCTTCTAAAAAGGCTTCTTCAACCACCTCTGTAGGGAATAAACCTCCAGCAACTAAGGTTGAAGAATATAAAGCCAAGATGCCTTATCCTCAGAAACTCCGCCAAGCAGAATAGGATAAACAATTTGCCCGCTTTACAGACTATCTAAGGACTCTTGAAATAAAGATTCCATTTGCAGAGGCACTTGAGCAAATACCTTCTTATGTTGTCAAAGCTATGCAGCATCCAAACACATCAAATGACTGCATGAGCGTTGATATTATTGACTCTTTGGTGGAAGAAATCAATATGACTGAGAGTCTCGAATCAGAGCTAGAGGACATCTTTAAAAATGTTCAGCCTGATCAGGAAGAACCAGAGGAAATAGAAGAACCTCTAAAAATTCCTCAGCAAGAGGATAAACCTCCAAAACCTGAACTGAAACCACTACCACCATCCCTGAATTGTGCATTTCTGGGAGAAGGTAATACTTTTCCAGTGATCATAAGCTCTGGTTTAAATTCACAGGAAGAGGAAGCACTAATTAAAGTGTTAAGGACACACAAGACATCTCTTGGATGGTCCATAAGTGATCTTAAGGGCATTAGCCCAGCAAGATGCATGCACAAGATCCTATTGGAGGATAATGCAAAGCCAGTGGTTCAACCACAAAGGCGGCTAAATCCAGCCATGAAGGAGGTGGTGCATAAAGAGGTCACTAAGTTACTAGAGGCTGGGATTATTTATCCTATTTCTGATAGCCCCTGGGTGAGCCCTGTCCAAGTTGTCCCCAAGAAGGGAGGCATGACAGTGGTTTATAATGAAAAGAATGAACTGGTTCCCACAAGAACAGTTACAGGGTGGCGTATGTGTATTGACTACAGAAGGCTCAATACAGCTACCAGAAAGGTCATTTTCCTTTACCATTCATAGACCAAATGCTAGAAAGACTAGCGGGTCATGATTATTACTGCTTTTTGGATGGCTATTCAGGGTACAACCAAATTGCAGTAGATCCTCAGGACCAAGAGAAAACAGCATTCACTTGCCCTTCTTGCGTGTTTACCTACAGAAGAATGCCTTTTGGTCTGTGTAATGCACCTGCAACTTTTCAGAGATGCATGCTATCCATCTTCTCTGATATGGTAGAGAAGTTCCTGGAAGTCTTCATGGATGACTTCTTAGTATATGGAGACTCATTCAGCTCCTGTCTTAATCATCTAGCACTTGTCCTGAAAAGGTGCCAAGAGACTAATCTGGTCTTAAACTGGGAGAAATATCACTTTATGGTGACTGAAGGAATTGTCCTTGGGCACAAAATTTCAGGCAAGGGAATAGAGGTGGATCAAGCAAAGATAGAGGTAGTTGAAAAATTACCACCACCTACCAATGTTAAGGCAATCAGAAGCTTTTTAGGGCATGCAGGATTTTACAGAAGGTTCATAAAGGATTTTTCAAAAATTGCAAAACCTCTAAGTAACCTGCTAGCTACTGACATGCCATTTGTGTTTGACACAGCGTGTCTGCAGGTGTTTGAGACCCTGAAAGCCAAGCTGGTCACAGCACCAGTCATCTCTGCACCAGATTGGACATTACCATTCAAATTAATGTGTGACGCCAGTGACCATGCCATTGGTGCAGTGTTGGGACAGAGGCACAACAAGCTTCTGCACGTCATTTATTATGCTAGCCGTGTTCTAAATGATGCCCAGAAGAATTACACAACCACAGAAAAAGAGTTACTTGCAGTGGTTTATGCCATTGACAAGTTTAGGTCCTACTTAGTAGGGTCAAAAATGATTGTGTACACTGACCATGCTGCTATTAAATACTTACTCACCAAGCAGGATTCAAAACCCAGGCTCATAAGGTGGGTGCTGCTTATACAAGAGTTTGATATAGAAATAAGAGACAGAAAAGGGATAGAGAACCAGGTAGCTGATCATCTGTCCCGGATAGAACCAGTAGCTGGGGCGTCCCTCCCCTCTACTAAGATCTCTGAGACCTTTTCAGATGAGCAACTCTTTGCCATTCAGGAAGCTCCATGGTTTGCAGACATTACAAACTATAAAGCTGTGAGGTTCATACCCCAGGAGTACAGCAGGGTGCAAAGAAAAAAATTAATTTCAGACGCCAAGTACTACCTATGGGATGAGCCATATCTCTTTAAGAGATGTGCAGACGGAATGATCTGCAGATGTGTACCCAGAGAGGAAGCACAAAGGATCCTATGGCATTGCCATGGATCACAGTATGGGGGACATTTTGGAAGTGAGCAAACAGCCACTAAAGTCCTCCAATGCGGCTTCTACTGGCCTACTCTCTATAGGGATGCCCGAGAGTTTGTGCGTAACTGTGACAGTTGCCAAAGAGCTGGTAACTTGCCTCATGGCTACGCCATGCCTCAACAAGGGATCTTAGAGATTGAATTATTTGATATATGGGGTATTGACTTCATGGGTCCCTTCCTACCATCATACTCAAACACTTATATTCTGGTGGCAGTAGACTATGTATCTAAATGGGTAGAAGCAATTGCCACTCCCAATAATGATACTAAGACCGTGTTAAAATTCCTCCAGAAACACATCTTCAGCAGGTTTGGTGTTCCCAGAGTACTAATCAGTGATGGGGGCACTGATAAACCCATATTTCATGAGTTCTTTTGTGCTTAATTTGAGTGATTTATATAATCCTTCACCTACTTGTTCACATTAATTGCATGGTTTTACTTTCCCTTCCTTATTATGTCGTATTGTGAAAAACATGTTTCCTAAGCTTTAAAAATTAATTATTTTAATTACCTTTATTTCCATTCGATGTCGTGATTAGTGTGTTGAGTAGTTTCAGATTTTCTAAGGCAGAATGACTTAGAGGATGGAAAAGGAAATATACAAAAATGGAATGAGAAAGCAAAACGGAGCTTTAAGGAAACTGGTGTTCACGCGATCGCATGGACGACGCGATCGCATGCCAGAAGCGAAGATTCAGCGACGCGGCCGCATGACTGACGCGACCGCGCGCCTTAAGCAGAACGCACATGACGCGGTCGCATGACTGACGCGACCACGTGACCCATGCGGACGCGTGACAGAGGCCACGCACCAGAAAATTACAGAACACACCCCAGCAGGTTCTAAAGCCCTTTTTGGCCCAAATCCAAGTCCAGAAAGCATAGACCAGAGGTTATAAAGTGTGGGAATGCATCCATTCAAGGGGAGCTCACCAATTTTTAGTTTTCTATGATTTAGATTTAGACTAGAGAGAGATTCTCTCTCTCTGAGGATTTAGGACTTCTTCTTGTTTTGGGAGTAACTCTGGATCCAGGTTTAAATGTTCTTTTATTTTAGTTCTATAATTATTTATTCCAGCATTTGAATTGATCATTTACTTTTATAATTTAATTTATGAATTATTCCATGTTATAGATTATTATTTGAATTAATGATATTGAGGTATTTTCAATTTATTATTGCTCTTGTTAATTTATGATTATCATTGTTTATGATTTGAAGATATTTTATTCTAGCAATTTACTTTTTCCTCTTTTGGTCCTGGTTAAGAATTTAGTAACTCAACAGTTATTAAACTCAACATAATTGATAATCGTTATCTTGCTAATTGAGCTGAACATAAATAATCCCAACCTTTTCTTAAGAAATAATTAGGATTCAAAGGTCAATTTAATTAGTCCCTTGACTTTCCTTTGCCCTTGTAAAGGTTGACCAAGTGCAATTTAGATACAACTTTCATTATTGTTGAGAGAGATCACCAAGTTGGACTTCCAATTTCTCTTACCTTGCCAAAAGTTATTTTTAGAGTTATTAATTACTTTTAATTGCCATTTAAATTAATTGTCATTTAAATTACTTGCTTCTCATCTTCTAAACCCCGATTACAACCTTTATAGCCAATAATAAGAACATACTCCCTTGCAGTTCCTTGAGAAGACGACCCGAAGTTGAATACTCGGTTAACAATTTTTAAAGGGGTTTGTTACTTGTGACACCCAAACGTTTGTACGAAGGGATTTCTGTCAGTTTAGAAACTATATCTACAATGCGACTGTTTTTATGAAATTCTTTACTGGCAAAAATCCTAACGTCAAAATGGCGCCGTTGCCGGGGTATTGCTAACGTGTGCCTTATTATTGGCTATTGTAAATATTTTTTTTCTTTTGCTTGTTTATTTATTTTCGTTTTTCCTTTTTATCTTTATTTGCTACTATGAACTCTCACCCCTCTCGCTTTGAGTTTGGTTCTAATATTGTTAAAGGAAATAGAAGTTACAGCAGGAATGTGCATCAAGGTCAGACCAATCAAGGATGGATGGAACCAAGATGATCTAATCAACCCTTTTGGCAGCAACACCCTCCGAGATATCCTGGACAAAGACCATTCTACCACGCATACCCAGCTGAAAGACATGGTGGACAACCTTGTAACTACCAACAAGCCCCACCCCGTGCATATGAACCATCCCTTTAACATAACCTCGAACCACCACACTCACAAGCTTCTCTTCACCATTCGCCATCATATGATCCTTCCTTACCCCAATACCAATCCAATCGTTCCCAGTCATCACCACTTCCCTATGTATCATGTCTAAGTCCAGCAAACCGCGAAGCAGAGGATCGCCTAAAAGAAACAGTAATTAAATTTCAAACAACCATTCAGCAACTGGAGCACGCACTAATCCAATGGGCCACTAAGCGTTCAAATATACAAGGATCAACCACAGCTCCATGTGGACAACCCGATGAAGAGCGCAGCATGAAAGAAATACTAGAGACTCCAGTGGACGAGGCATAGAATGAATTCGTACTAGAACAAGTGGAAGAAGCTGTCATTGTTCAAAAAGAAGAGTTAGTTGAAGATCTAGGCGATGCTGAACCTCCATGGGAATCCAGAATTGAGGAAAACTCCATCCAGGATGCTACAGTTGATGCTAAGGAAGATACTGTACAATCTCCAAGGCAAGTCGTTTTTGAGGAATCAGACGGAATAATCTAAGAAGCAAATTCCCTTGATGATGATATTCACAAGTCTAGCTCTCTTGGTGATGAACTTGCGTCCGCAAGTGAATTCTCTGAGATCGAAGAATCTTCCCCAAGTGAATATAAAGATGATGCGGAGGTAGATTTCTCTCAACCTCCAATCTATGACTTGAATGATGAGGAAGACATAGAAAACTTTGAACAGGATACAGATACAATTGAAGATCTTTGCAAAGAAGTGGAGGAATTCACAGAAGAGCACAAGGAAACGGAACTTGCAGAACCACCAAAAACACCTATCCCAAGGCCATTACCACCTAATACAAGCTTCAAGTGGGTACAATCCTTAACATATAACTTCACTTATTCACTTGAATATGATTTGCTCGAAACAGATGGCCAGCTTAGAGCTCTCTGCGGCTTTAAGAGTAAGAGGGAAATGGCTCGTACTCAGAGCTGGTGCACAAGGTTCAATAAGGTTCCACGCTTCACCTCGAAGTACACGGATTGGTATCATGCTCAATTGCATGGATCACGGAGAACGTTTGGTCACCACGGTGAGATTCTACTTTTTAAACCGTCCGGATGGAGACATGTAGATCAAGACAGAGGCGGATTTAAAAGCAAGGCTTGGAATCCTGGAGTTTATTCTGACATTTATCGTCCCGGGAGCCGAACAATATATTTAAAGCTGCTTAGAAGCTTCACATGCCTAGTTTGGGACCCCGGAGGCTATTGGCATTCCAAGCACTGGTGGAGATTTTTGGACGAATTTAAACATAAACCACCATAACAGGATACTCCTCCGATGTCCAACTTAAGGACTTTAACTAAAAGTGCTAGGTGGGAGACAACCCACCATGGTATGGTCGCTTCTTTTTCAATTTATTTCTTGTTGATTGCTTTCCTTTTTCCTTCTTCATTTTAATCTATTAAACCTGGAATCATGCATAGCATTCATGTTAATCATTGCATTTTGCATTTTTCATGCATATATATATAAAAAAAAAAATTTCGCTACGCGGCGCGATCGCATCAGCGACGCGTCCGCGTCGCTTGGAGAGAAAGGAAAAATAAAAGTGAATAGAGAGTCACGCTGGAGCGTGGCTGAAGGCGTGCTAATGGCACATATCGACCCACGCGACCACGTCGCTAACGCGTCCGCGTCGAATAGGAAGTATGGCCTTCCACGCGACCGCGTGCCCTGGGTTTTCGACGTAAAAGGGTGCACAATGAAATATTGTGCGAGAGTGGTGCTGGATTGGTGCTGGAAGCACAATGCTTATCACGCGACCGCGTGCCCCACGCGGCCGCGTCCTCCATCTTCTGAAGCACACTCACGCGATCGCGTCACCCCAATTTTGGCAAATAAATTAATTTGAACAGAGAGTTGTGCTGGCGCGAGGCTGCACTCGCACCAGAAGCATAACATGGGTCACGCGACCGCGTGACTGACGCGATCGCGTGCCCATACTTAACGCGCATCCACGCGAACGCGGCCACGTCGCATGCGCCGCACAGCTCACCCTAAAATTGCCACATATCTTATCTTTCTCTCCTCCAAATCCTAATTTTTCTTCTCCTTTCTTATTTACTTCCTCTTCCCTTCTTTCCCTTCTCATTCTTCTTTTTCTTTTTATTTTATTTTTATTTATTTGCATATTTCATTCATTGCATTTTAATTTTGCGCACATTTTTATTTTTCCATTGGTGTTAAAAATTTTTCTTATTCAACTGTTGCTTCTTTTCTTTAATTTATTTTGGAAACTTGCGTTACACTGTGGGATGATATTAATTGTATGCCAATGCCAATCTTTTATGATACTTGCACTCCATTTGCATTGACATGAGCTTGTATTGATACATCCACTACCCACACTCCTCCCCTATGTTACAAATTTTATACCACTGGTATGCCATGGCTTCTATTGTTTTCTCACGTACATGCTGAAGCTTCCATGTAAATGAGACCATTATCGTTTGGCATTACCCAACCCATATTTCATTTATTTTCTATCTTTATTTTTGGGTTACTTTTCTTTCCTTTTTTCTTTCAGGATGGCCACCAGGAAGGGAACAGAAAGAAGTTTACATGGGGAGACAAACAAGTCCATCTGCAAAATCTTGAAGAATAGCATCAGTTGGAACAACCCGTCCACCTGCACATCTCAGCATGCACCGAGGACGGTGCAATCTTTAAGTGTGGGGAGGTCGATACCGATCTCCATGGGTTAGTACTTTCTTGTCTCAAACACCAATGTTTAAATTTTCTTTGTAGATTAGTGGTTGCATTTGCATATTTGTTTGATCTTTGCATATTTTACCACTTGGTTAAAGTAATATTTTCTTTTTCAAGAAACCTTTTAGAGCATTTCACTAATTTGAATAAAATTTAATGTTACACTTGCCTTAAGAAATATTATTCTGGAACATGGTTTAAAGCTTGAACACACAAAACCAGTGAGATTTTGAGCCTATTTGATTGGTTGCATTTTATCAACTAATATTTTATTTTTGGTGTGTGTTTTTCTCTCTAAAATTGTGATCTTTGTCTTGCTTGATTCTATATTTCCATTGTTTAATGTATGCATGCACTTATATGATTGAGTCCTTTGTTTCACTAAGCTTACATACCAATATGGCCTTAACCTTTTCATTATCTATTGCAAACCAATTTTGAGCCTATTTTACCCCTTTGTTCTTTATTTTAGCACATCATTAACTCTAAGCGAAAAATAATAATGTCCTTAATTTGAATCCTTCGTTAGCTTAGACTAGTGAGAATGCTTATGAATTAAGTGTGGGGAAGAGTGGGTTTGGAAACATCTGGTTTGAGAATTGAGTATGTTAGAATTTTCTGAAAATGTGAAAAAAATGTTTAGGACATGTTCATGCATTCAATAAATTAATCATATGCATTGAATATATATATATATATATATATATATATATATATATATATATATATATATATATATATATATAAGAGAAAAGAGCAAATAAGAAAAAGGGGACAAAATGCCCCAAAGTAAGTAGTGAAGGCAATGCATATGTACTGTACTTAAAATTAGAATGCATGAATATGTGGAAAACATGGTTAATGGATGGCTAGATGTTGTATTATGATTACATGGATTGTTTAAGTTAGGTGGGAAAGTTTCAGTTAATTAAGGATTCAAATTTTAGTCCACTTGGCCAAATACAATCCTACCTTGACCCTAACCCCATTACAACCCTTAAAAGACCTCTTGATTTGTGTATTGGTGCATTAAATTTTTGTTGATTGTTAGATGAAGAGCAAGCTATAGAAAGCAAGATTAGTAGAGAATTGAGAGAATTGACCCTAGACACTTGAGAGTTAGAATGATATACACTACCAAGGGTTCAGTGCTTAATTCTATGTTCCCTGCTTTCATGAGCTATCTTCTTCTTGCAAGTTATTTGTATTGTATTTTGTGATTTGAATTGGTGAAATCTAGTTCATATTTGTCTTGAAGAACTTATTTATTTTTAACCAAGTAGGTAGAAACATTTTGCATTTAGTTGCATTTAAATTAGGTTGCATTGCATGACATTCCATCACTTTAACCTTAATTATTTACCTTGGATTTAGCATGAGGACATGCTAGTGTTTAAGTGTGGGGAGGTTGATAAACCCATATTTCATGAGTTCTTTTGTGCTTAATTTGAGTGATTTATATAATCCTTCACCTACTTATTCACATTAATTGCATGGTTTTACTTTCCCTTCCTTATTATGTCGTATTGTGAAAAACATGTTTCCTAAGCTTTAAAAATTAATTATTTTAATTACCTTTATTCCCATTCGATGCCGTGATTAGTGTGTTGAGTAGTTTCAGATTTTCTAAGGCAGAATGACTTAGAGGATGGAAAAGGAAACATACAAAAATGGAAGGAGAAAGCAAAACGGAACTTTAAGGAAACTGGTGTTCACGCGATCGCATGGACGACGCGATCGTGTGCCAGAAGCGAAGATTCAGCGACGCGGCCGGATGACTGACGCGACTGCGTGGCAAGGAAAAGCTCCGAATGACGCGACCGCGTGACCCACGCGGACGCGTGACAGAGGCCACGTACCAAAAAATTACAGAACACGCCCCAGCGAGTTCTAAAGCCCTTTTTGGCCCAAATCCAAGTCCAGAAAGCATAGACCAGAGGTTATAAAGTGGGGGAATGCATCCATTCAAGGGGAGCTCGCCAATTTTTAGTTTTCTATGATTTAGATTTAGTCTAGAGAGAGATTCTCTCTCTCTGAGGATTTAGGACTTCTTCTTGTTATGGGAGTAACTCTGGATCCAGGTTTAAATGTTCTTTTATTTTAGTTCTATAATTATTTATTCCAGCATTTGAATTGATCATTTACTTTTATAATTTAATTTATGAATTATTCCATGTTACAGATTATTATTTGAATTAATGATATTGAGGTATTTTCTGTTTATTATTGCTCTTGTTAATTTATGATTATCATTGTTTACGATTTGAAGATATTTTATTCTAGCAATTTACTTTTTTCTCTTTTGGTCCTGGTTAAGAATTCAGTAACTCAACACTTATTAAACTCAACATAATTGATAATCGTTATCTTGCTAATTGAGCTGAACTTAAATAATCCCAACCTTTTCTTAAGAAATAATTAGGATTCAAAGGTCAATTTAATTAGTCCCTTGACTTTCCTTTGCCCTGGTAAAGGTTGACCAAGTGGAATTTAGATACAACTTTCATTATTGTTGAGAGAGATCACCAAGTTGGACTTCCAATTTCTCTTACCTTGCCAAAAGTTGTTTTTAGAGTTATTAATTACTTTTAATCGCCATTTAAATTAATTGTCATTTAAATCACTTGCTTCTCATCTTCTAAACCCCGATTACAACCTTTATAGCCAATAATAAGAACATACTCCCTTGCAGTTTCTTGAGAAGACGACCCGAGGTTGAATACTCAGTTAACAATTTTTAAAAGGGTTCGTTACTTGTGACACCCAAATGTTTGTACGAAGGGATTTCTGTCGGTTTAGAAACTATATCTACAACGCGACTGTTTTTATGAAATTCTTTACTGGCAAAAATCCTAACGTCAGACACTCATTTTTGCAATAAATAGTTGTACTCTGCTATGGTCTGATATGGAATTAGCCACAAAGTAGCAACTCCGTATCATCCACAGACAAATGGGCAAGCTGAAGTCTCTAATAGAGAGCTAAAAAGAATCCTGGAATGGACTGTTATTGCCCGTAGAAAGGATTGGGCAAAGAGCTTGGATGATGCTCTGTGGGCATACAGAACAGCATTCAAGACTCCTATAGGAACCTCTCCATACCAACTTGTGTATGGGAAGGCCTGTCATCTGCCCGTGGAACTGGAACATAAAGCCTACTGGGCAACCAGATTCCTAAACATGGATGCTAAGTTAGCTGGTGAAAAAAGATTGCTCCAGCTAAATGAGCTAGAGGAGTTCAGACTCAGTGCCTTTGAAAATGCAAAAATTTATAAGGAAAAGGCAAAGAAGTGGCATGACAAGAAGTTGTCATCCAGAGTCTTTGAGCCAAGACAAAAAGTTATGCTCTTCAACTCTAGGCTCAGACTATTCCCAGGAAAACTTAAATCCCGATGGAGGGTCCGTATGTGATTACAGGAGTGTCACCATATGGATATGTTGAGCTTCAAGATATTGATTCTGATAAAAAGTTCATTGTTAATGGACAGAGGATCAAACATTATCTTGAAAGTAACTTTGAGCAGGAATGCTCAAAACTGAGGCTTGAATGAGTCTAAGTAAAGGTCCAGCTAAAGACAATAAAGAAGTGCTTGCTGGGAGGCAACCCAGTCATTAGCAGGTTATTTGTTCTATAAAAGTTTGATATATATTCTTCAAGGTTGATCATTGAAATTGAAGGAATTCATAGAGTTACAGAAGGATTCTGTGCAAAAAGCAGAGAAAAGGAGTTTGCTGGCAAGAAAACGCCTGTAAAGGTACCATTTTGGGCGTTAAACGCCAAAATGGGTACCATTCTAGGCGTTTAACGCCAGAATTGCAGCATCCTGGGCGTTCAACAAAACGCCTAGTGATAAAAGGGTTTCTGGCGTTTAACGCCAGCCAGGGTACCTGGCTGGGCGTTAAACGCCCATAATGGCCAACATTTGGGCGTTAAACGCCAGAATGGATACCATTCTGGGCGTTTAACGCCAGAAAGGTAGGGGACAGAGATTTTGTTTTCCACTTCAAATTTTTTTCAAACTTTCTTGTTTTGATCCATAATTTTCTGCATAAACACATTACAAACTTTCATCATTCACTTTCAAATTTCAAAAATTAAACAATCTTCTAAATCATTCTTCAAATCTCTTTCAAATCCTTTCCAAATCTTCTTCAAAAACTCAAATATCTTCTCAAATTCTTTCCATATCTTCTCAAATCTCCTTCAAAATTTTCGAAATCTCTCCCCCTCCCTTATAAATACACGTTTGGCCATCCTCCTCTCCCCACCACTCAAATTTGCTCTCCTTCTCTCTCTCCTCTTTCCTTTCTTTTGCTTGAGGGCAAGCAAACCTCTAAGTTTGGTGTGCTTTTCCGTGATCACTAAACCAAGATTTATCAAGATCATGGCTCCTAAGGGAAAACAAACCAATTCAAGAGGCAAGAAAGAGAATGCTCCAAAGAATCTTTGGAGTCAAGAGAAGTTCTTAACCAAGGAACATGTAGACCATTACCACAAAATAATGGGTCTGAGATCAGTAATCACGGAAGTTAGATTCGATCTGAAAGAAGATGAATACCCGGAGATCCAAGAGCAAATTCGAAACAGAGGATGGGAAGTTCTAACCAACCCTGAGACAAAGGTTGGAAGAAACATGGTTCAGGAATTCTACTCAAATCTGTGGCTGACAGATAACCAGAGAATGACTGGAACTGCTTTTCATACCTACAGAACCATGGTCAGAGGGAGAATTATTTACTTCCATCTGGACAAAATAAGAGAGGTCCTCAAATTGCCTCAACTACAAGATGATCCTGAATCCTTTAATAGGAGAATGGTGAGAGTAGATAAGGGGTTGGATCAAGTTCTAGAGGACATATGCCTCCCTGGAACTAAGTGGACAACCAATTTAAAAGGTGTCCCAAACCAACTCAAAAGGGGAGATCTCAAACCAATTGCAAGAGGTTGGCTAGACTTTATTGGGCGTTCTATATTGCCCACTAGCAACCGTTCTGAGGTCACGGTCAAGAGAGCAGTGATGATTCATTACATTATGCTGGGAAAAGAAGTGGAGATTCATCATCTAATTGCTTGTGAGATTTATACAATTGCAAACAAGAACTCCATTGAAGCCAAACTGGCTTAACCAAGCTTAATCTCTTTACAGGAGCTGAAGCGCCAGAAGCTCTCCCTTGAAGGGTCAAATACCCCACAAGTTGAGGGAGCATCCACTTCTCAAAATCAAGGTTGTTGAGTCCTAACTCTGTGATAACTTCTATCATTAGGAGTCTGTTTTAGAGTCATTTAAATTTCTGTTTTCTATTACTATTAGTCTTATCTTATATTTATTTTTGAGTCTTGTTCTTAATTCATGATTAATAAAATTTAAGGTTCATGTCTGCTATGAATGTCCTATGAATCCATCACCTCTCTTAAATGAAAAATGCTTTAGTCACAAAAGAATAAGAAGTGCAGGATTTCGAATTCATCTCTGAAACTAGTTGAATTAGTTTGATGTGGTGACAATACTTTTTGTTTCCTGAATGAATGCTTGAACAGTGCATATGTCTTTTGAATTTGTTGATTAAAGAATGTTGAACTTGTTGGCTCTTGAAAGAATGATGGAAAAGGAGAAATGTTATTGAGGATCTGAAAAATCATCGAATTGATTCTTGAAGCAAGAAAAAGCAGTGAATTCAAAAAAAAATAAAATAAAAAAATAAATAAATAAATATAAAAAGTGATCCAAGGAAAAAAGAGTGTGCTTAAGAACCCTGGACACCTCTAATTGGGGACTCTAGCAAAGCTAAGTCACAATCTAAAAAGGTTCACCCAGTTATGTGTATGTGGCATGTGTGTATCCAGTGGTAATACTGGAAGACAGAGTGCTTTGGGCCACAGCCAAGACTCATAAAGTAGCTATGTTCAAGAATCATCATACTTAACTAGGAGAATCAATAACACTATCTGAATTCTGAGTTCCTATAGATGCCAATCATTCTAAACTTCAAATGATAAAGTGAGATGCCAAAACTGTTCAGAAGCAAAAAGCTACTAGTCCCGCTCATCTAATTGGAGCTAAGTTTCATTGATATTTTGGAGTCTATAGTATGTTCTCTTCTTTTTATCCTATTTGATTTTCAGTTGCTTGGGGACAAGCAACAATTTAAGTTCGGTGTTGTGATGAGCGGATGATTTATACGCTTTTTGGCACTGTTTTTAGTATGTTTCTAGTACATTTTAGTTAGTTTTTACTATGTTTTTATTAGTTTTTATTTAAAATTCACTTTTCTGGGCTTTACTATGAGTTTGTGTGTTTTTCTGTGATTTCAGGTAATTTCTGGCTGAAATTGAGGGACCTGAGCAAAAAGCTGATTCAGAGGCTGAAAAAGGACTGCAGATGCTGTTGGATTCTGACCTCCCTGCACTCAAAGTAGATTTTCAGGAGCTACAGAAGCCCAATTAGCGCGCTCTCAAATGCGTTGGAAAGTAGACATCCTGTGCTTTCTGGTGCGCGAAATTGTGAACAATACTTTTTCACAACTCTCATAATCCCCGGTAATGGCTCCAAAAACGTGGTAGCTCAATACCATGGCATTACACAACTTCGCACAACTAACCAGCAAGTGCACTGGGTCGTCCAAGTAATAAACCTTACGCGAGTAAGGGTCGATCCCACGGAGATTGTTAGTATTGAAGCAAGCTATGGTTATCTTGTAAATCTTAGTCAGGCAAACTCAAATGTATATGGTGATGAACGAAAATAACATAAAGGATAAAGATAGTGATACTTATGTAATTCATTGGTAGGAACTTCAGATAAGCACATGAAGATGCCTTCCCTTCCGTCTCTCTGCTTTCCTACTGCCTTCATCCAATCCTTCTTACTCCTTTCCATGGCAAGCTTGTGTAGGGTTTCACCATTGTCAGTGGCTACCTCCCATCCTCTCATTGAAAACGATTGCATATGCTCTGGTCACAGCATAGCGGAATTCATCTGTCGGTTCTCAATCAGGCCGGAATAGAATCCAGTGATTCTTTTGCGTCTGTCACTAACGCCCCGCCCTCAGGAGTTTGAAGCACGTCACAGTCATTCAGTCATTGAATCCTACTCAGAATACCACAGACAAGGTTAGACCTTCCGGATTCTCTTGAATGCTGCCATCAGTTCTCGCCTATACCACGAAGACTCTGATCTCACGGAATGGTTGGCTCGTTTGTCAGGCGAGCACTCGTTGTCAGGCGATCAACCATGCATCGTGCAATCAGGAATCCAAGAGATATTCACTAGGCCTCAGATGCTTGTAGAACAAGAGTGGTTGTCAGTCACTTTGTTCATGGGTGAGAATGATGATGAGTGTCAATCATCACCTTCATCAAGTTGAAGAACAAGTGATATCTTGGACAAAGAACAAGCGGAATTGAATGGAAGAACAATAGTAATTGCATTAATACTCGAGGTACAGCAGAGCTCCACACCTTAATCTATGGTGTGTAGAAACTCCACCGTTGAAAATACATAAGAACAAGGTCTAGGCATGGCCGAATGGCCAGCCTCCCAATGATCTAAGATAGCATAAAACTCAAAGATAGCTACCAAGATGTCAAATACAATAGTACAAGGTCCTACTTATAGAAAACTAGTAGCCTAGGGTGTACAGAAATGAGTAAATGACATAAAAATCCACTTCCGGGCCCACTTGGTGTGTGCTTGGGCTGAGCAATGAAGGAATTTCGTGTAGAGACCTTTTCTGGAGTTAAACGCCAGCTTTCATGCCAGTTTGGGCGTTTAACTCCAAATTTTATGCCAGTTCCGGCGTTTAACGCTGGAATTTCTGTAGGTGACTTTGAGCGCCGGTTTGGGCCATCAAATCTTGGGCAAAGTATGGACTATTATATATTGCTGGAAAGCCCAGGATGTCTACTTTCCAACGCCGTTGAGAGCGCGCCAATTGGGATTCTGTAGCTCCAGAAAATCCACTTCGAGTGCAGGGAGGTCAGAATCCAACAGCATCTGCAGTCCTTTTTGGTCTCTGAATCAGATTTTTGCTCAGGTCCCTCAATTTCAGCCAGAAAATACCTGAAATCACAGAAAAACACACAAAGTCATAGTAAAGTCCAGAAAAGTGAATTTTAACTAAAAACTAATAAAAATATACTAAAAACTAACTAGATCATACTAAAAACATACTAAAAACAATGCCAAAAAGCGTACAAATTATCCGCTCATCACAACACCAAACCTAAATTGTTGCTTGTCCCCAAGCAACTGAAAATCAAATAAGATAAAAGAAGAGAATATGCAATGAACTCCAAAACATCTATGAAGATCAGTATTAATTAGATGAGCGGGGCTTTTAGCTTTTTGCCTCTGAATAGTCTTGGCATCTCACTCTATCCTTTGGAATTCAGAATGATTGGCTTCTTTAGGAACTTAGAATCCAGATAGTGTTATTGATTCTCCTAGTTAAGTATGATGATTCTTGAACACAGCTACTTATTGAGTCTTGGCCGTGGCCCAAAGCACTCTGTCTTCCAGTATTACCACCGGATACATACATGCCACAGACATATAATTGGGTGAACCTTTTTAGATTGTGACTCAGCTTTGCTAAAATCCCCAATTAGAGGTGTCCAGGGTTCTTAAGCACACTCTTATTGCCTTGGATCACAACTTTATTTCTTTCTTTTTTTTTTCTTTCTTCTTTTCTTTCTTTCTTTTTTTTTCGTTTGCTTCTTTCTTTTTTTTTTTGTATTCACTGCTTTTTCTTGCTTCAAGAATCATTTTTAATGATTTTTCAGATCCTCAGTAACATGTCTCCTTTTTCATCATTCTTTCAAGAGCCAACATTCATGAACCACAAATTCAAAAGACATATGCACTGTTCAAGCATACATTCAGAGAACAAAAGTGTTGCCACCACATCAAAATAATTAAACTGTTATAAAATTCAGAATTCATGCAATTCTTTCCTTTTCAATTAAGCACGTTTTATTTAAGAAAAGGTGATGGATTCATAGGACATTTATAACTTTAAGGCATAGACACTCAGACACTAATGATCACAAGACACAAACATGGATAGACATAAGCATAAAAAATCGAAAAACAGAAGAACAAATAACAAGGAAATCAAAGAACGGGTCCACCTTAATGATGGCGGCTCTTTCTTGCTCTTGAAGATCCTATGGAGTGCTTAAGCTCCTCAATGTCTCTTCCTTGTCTTTGTTGCTCCTCCCTCATGATTCTTTGGTCTTCTCTAATTTCATGAAGGATGATGGAGTGTTCTTGATGCTCCACCCTTAGTTGTCCCATGTTGGGACTCAACTCTCCTAGGGAGGTGTTTAGTTGCTCCCAATAGTTTTGTGGAGGAAAGTGCATCCCTTGAGGTATCTCAGGGATCTCATGATGAGAGGGGTCTCTTGTGTGCTCCATCTTTTTCTTGGTAATGGGCTTGTCCTCATCAATGGTGATGTCTCCCTCTATGTCAACTCCAACTGAATAACAGAGGTGACAAATGAGATGAGGAAAGGCTAGCCTTGCCAAGGTGGAAGGCTTGTCCGCCACTTTATAGAGTTCTTGGGCTATAACCTCATGAACTTCCACTTCTTCTCCAATCATGATGCTATGGATCATGATAGCCCGGTCTATGGTAACTTCGGACCGGTTGCTAGTGGGGATGATTGAGCGTTGTATGAACTCTAACCATCCTCTAGCCACGGGCTTGAGGTCATGCCTTCTCAATTGAACCGGCTTTCCTCTTGAATCTTGCTTCCATTGTGCGCCCTCTTCAAATATGATTGTGAGGACTTGGTCCAACCTTTGATCAAAGTTGACCCTTCTTGTATAAGGATGCTCGTCTCCTTGCATCATAGGCAAGTTGAACGCCACCCTCACACTCTCCGGACTAAAATCCAAGTATTTCCCCCGAACCATAGTGAGATAATTCTTTGGATTCGGGTTCACACTTTGGTCATGGTTCTTGGTGATCCATGCATTGGCATAGAACTCTTGAACCATCAAGATTCCGACTTGTTGAATGGGGTTGGTGAGAACTTCCCAACCTCTTCTTCGGATCTCATGGCGGATCTCCGGATATTCACCCTTTTTGAGTGAAAAGGGGACCTCGGGGATCACCTTCTTCAAGGCCACAACTTCATAGAAGTGGACTTGATGCACCCTTGAGAGGAATCTATCCATCTCCCATGACTCGGAGGTGGAAGCTTTTGCCTTCCCTTTCCTCTTTCTAGAGGTTTCTCCGGCCTTGGATGCCATAATGGTTATGGAAAAATGAAAAAGCAACGCTTTTACCACACCAAACTTAAAATGTTTGCTCGTCCTCGAGCAAAAGAAGAAAGAAGAGAGTAGAAGAAGAAGAAATGAAGAAGAGGGAGATGGTGGTGTGTTCGGCCAAAGAGGGGGAGAAGTGGTTCGGCCATTATGGGTGGGTTTGGGAGGGAAAGTGGTTTGAATTTGAAGGGTGAGGTTGGTGGAGATTTATGAAGGATGGATGTGAGTGGTGAAGAGAAAGATGGGATTTGATAGGTGAAGAGTTTTTGGGGAAGAGGTGTTGAGGTGATTGGTGAATGGGGGAAGAAGAGAGAGAGTGATGGTGGGATGGGTGGGGGTCCTGTGGGGTCCACAGATCCTGTGGTGTCAAGGAAAAGTCATCCCTGCACCAAATGGCATCAAAATTCACGTTTTGAGCCATTTCTGGCGTTAAACGCCAGGCTGGTGCCCATTCCTGGCGTTTAACGCCAGGTTCTAGCCCTTTTCTGGCGTTTAACGCCAGTCTGGTACCCCTTTCTGGCGTTAAACGCCCAGAATGGTGCCAGACTGGGCGTTAAACGCCCAACTGCTAGGCTTACTGGCGTTTAAACGCCAGCAGCATCTTCCTCCAGGGTGTGCTGTTTTTCTTCCTGTTTTTCATTCTGTATTTGCTTTTTTCATTGTTCTTGTGGTTTCTTATGATCATCAACCTACAAAAAAGATAAAATAACAAAAGAAAATAGTTACTATAAAACATTGGGTTGCCTCCCAACAAGCGCTTCTTTAATGTCATTAGCTTGACAGAGAACTCTCATGGAGCCTCAGAAATACTCAGAACCGTGTTGGAACCTCCCAACACTAAACTTAGAGTTTGAATGTGGGGGTTCAACACCAAACTTAGAGTTTGGTTGTGGCCTCCCAACACCAAACTTAGAGTTTGACTGTGGGGGCTCTGCTTGGTTCTGTTTTGAGAGAAGCTCTTCATGCTTCCTCTCCATGATGATAGAGGGATATCCTTGAGCCTTAAACACCAAGGATTCTTCATTCACTTGAATGATCAACTCACCTCTATCAACATCAATCACAGCCTTTGCTGTGGCTAGGAAGGGTCTGCCAAGGATGATGGATTCATCCATGCACTTCCCAGTCTCTAGGACTATGAAATCAGTAGGAATGTAATGGTCTTCAACTTTTACCAAAACATTCTCTACAAGTCCATGAGCTTGTTTTCTTGAATTGTCTGCCATCTCCAATGAGATTCTTGCAGCTTGTACCTCAAAAATCCCTAGCTTCTCCATTACAGAGAGAGGCATGAGGTTCACACTTGACCCTAAGTCACACAAGGCCTTCTTGAAGGTCATGGTGCCTATGGTACAAGGTATTGAAAACTTCCCAGGATCTTGTCTCTTTTGAGGTAATTTCTGCCTAGACAAGTCATCCAGTTCTTTGGTGAGCAAGGGAGGTTCATCTTCCCAAGTCTCATTTCCGAATAACTTGTCATTTAGCTTCATGATTGCTCCAAGGTATTTAGCAACTTGCTCTTCAGTGACATACTCATCCTCTTCAGAGGAAGAATACTCATCAGAGCTCATGAAAGGCAGAAGTAAGTCCAATGGAATCTCTATGGTCTCATTTTGAGCCTCAGATTCCCATGGTTCCTCATTGGGGAACTCAGAGGAGATTGGTGCACGCCCATTGAAGTCTTCCTCAGTGGCGTCCACCTCCTCTCTTTCCTCTCCATATTCGGCCATGTTTATGGCTTTGCACTCTCCTTTTGGATTTTCTTCTGTATTACTTGGGAGAGTACTAGGAGGGAGTTCAGTAATTTTCTTGCTCAGCTGACCCACTTGTCCTTCCAAATTTCTGATGGAGGACCTTGTTTCATTCATGAAACTTTGAGTGGTTTTGATTAGATCAGAGACCATTGTTGCTAAGTCAGAGGTATTCTGCTTAGAACTCTCTGTCTGTTGCTGAGAAGATGATGGAAAAGGCTTGTTATTGCCAAGCCTGTTTCTTCCACCATTATTGTTATTGAAACCTTGTTGAGGTCTCTCTTGATTCTTCCATGAGAAATGTGGGTGATTCTCCATGAAGAATTATAGGTGTTTCCATAGGGTTCTCCTAGGTAATTCACC
This sequence comes from Arachis stenosperma, assembly GCF_014773155.1. Classification (NCBI taxonomy): domain Eukaryota; kingdom Viridiplantae; phylum Streptophyta; class Magnoliopsida; order Fabales; family Fabaceae; genus Arachis; species Arachis stenosperma. The sequence continues at coordinate 58,372,445 of NC_080378.1, read as the reverse complement.
TCTTCCATTGAAGGGTTCTCAGGATCATAAGCTTCTTCCTCAGATGAAGCATCCTTAGTACTGCTTGGTGCATTTTGCATTCCAGACAGACTTTGAGAAATCAAATTGACTTGTTGAGTCAATATCTTGTTCTGAGCCAGTATGGCATTCAGAGTGTCAATCTCAAGAACTCCTTTCTTCTGACTAGTCCCATTATTCACAGGATTCCTTTCAGAAGTGTACATGAATTGGTTATTGCAACCATTTCAATTAGCTCTTGAGCCTCTGTGGGCGTCTTCTTCAAATGAAGAGATCCTCCAGCAGAGCTATCCAAAGACATTTTGGATAGTTCAGAGAGACCATCATAGAAGATACCTATGATGCTCCATTCAGAAAGCATGTCTGAGGGACATCTTCTGATTAATTGTTTGTATCTTTCCCAAGCTTCATAGAGGGATTCTCCATCCTTCTGTCTGAAGGTTTGGACTTCCACTCTAAGCTTACTCCATCTTTGAGGTGGAAAGAACTTTGCCAAGAAGGCATTGACTAGCTTTTCCCAAGAGTCCAGGCTTTCTTTAGGTTGAGAATCCAACCATATTCTAGCTCTGTCTCTTACAGCAAAAGGGAATAGCATCAGTCTATAGACCTCAGGGTCAACCCCATTAGTCTTGACTGTGTCACAGATTTGCAAGAATTCAGCTAAGAACTGATGAGGATCTTCCATTGAAAGTCCATGGAACTTGCAATTCTGTTGCATTAGAGAAACTAATTGAGGCTTAAGCTCAAAGTTGTTTGCTCCAATGGCAGGGATAGAGATGCTTCTCCCATAGAAGTCGGGAGTAGGTGCAGTAAAGTCACCCAGCACCTTCCTTGCATAGTTGGCATTGTTGTTGTTTTCGGCTGCCATGTCTTCTTTTTCTTTGAAGAATTCGGTCAGGTCCTCTAAAGAGAGTTGTGCTTTGGCTTCTCTTAGCTTTCTCTTCAAGGTCCTTTCGGGTTCAGGATCAGCTTCAACAAGAATGCCTTTGTCTCTGCTCCTGCTCATATGAAAGAGAAGAGAACAAGAAAATGTGGAATCCTCTATGTCACAGTATAGAGATTCCTTGAGGTGTCAGAGGAAAAGAGAAATAGAAAGAAGAAGGAGAAGAAGAATTCGAACTTTAATTAGATAAGGTTCGAATTGTGCATTGAGAAGGAGTGGTACTCCATAAATAGAAGGATGTGGGAAGGAGGGAAGAGAATTTTCGAAAATTAAATTAAAAGATTTTGCAAACATTTTTGAAAAACACTTAATTGATTTTCGAAAATAAAAGTAAGAAAGAAATCAAGTGATTTTTGAAAAAGGAATTGAAATTAGAAATAAAAAAGATTTGGTTGAAAACTATTTTGAAAAAGATGAGGTTAAGAAGATATGATTAGTTTTAAAAAGATGTAATTGAAAGGATATGATTTGAAAACAAAATTAAAAAGATATGATTTGAAAACAATTTAAAAAAAAAAGATTTGATTTTAAAAATTAGTGACTTGCCTAACAAGAAAAGATATGATTCAAACATAAAACCTTCCTCAACAGAAAAGGCAAAAAATGTTCAATCAAATCATTAATTGTTAGTAAGTATCTTTGAAAAAGGAAAGAAATTGATTTTGAAAACATTTGATTGAAAGGATATGATTTGAAAAAGATTTGATTTTGAAAAACTTTGAAAACTTGAAAATAAATTGATTTTGAAAACAAAATCTTCCTCCTAGCACCATCCTGGCGTTAAACGCCCAGAATGGTATCCATTCTGGCGTTTAACGCCCAAAATGCACCCTTTTTGGGCGTTAAACGCCCAACCAGGTACCCTGGCTGGCGTTTAAACGCCAGTCTGCCTTCTTCACTGGGCATTTTTGAATGCCCAGCTTTTTCTGTATAATTCCTCTGCAGCATGTTCTGAATCTTCAATTCCTTGTATTATTGACTTGAGAAGACACAAATAAAAATATTTTTGGATTTTTAATAATCAAAATGCAACAAGAATCAAATAACAATGCATGCAAGACACCAAACTTAGCAGTTTGTATACTACTGACACTATATGAGACATATAAACACTCAAGCCAGAAGAATTCAAAGATCAGAGTAAGAATCATCAAGAATTACTTGAAGATCTTTAAGACACATGAATGAATGCATGCAATTGACACCAAACTTAAATGAGACACTAGACTCAAGCAAGAAACATCAAATATTTTTGGTTTTTATGATTTTGTAATTTTTTTTTTGTTTTTTTTTTCGAAAATTAAGTGGAAAAAGATATCAAAATTCTTAATGAGAATTCCAGGAATCAGTGCAATGCTAGTCTAAGACTCCGGTCCAGGAATTAGACATGGCTTCACAGCCAGCCAAGCTTTCAAAGAAAGCTTCGGTCCAAAACACTAGACATGGCCAAAGGCTAGCCAAGCCTTAGCAAATCACTGCTCCAAAAGCAAGATTGATAAAGATCATCAAGCTCTTGTGATGATAAGTTGAAACCTCGGTCCAATGGAATTAGACATGGCTTCTCAGCCAGCCAGATTTCAACAAATCATCATGAAACTCTAGAATTCACCTTCAAGAATTTCGAAAAAAAAAATACCTAATCTAAGCAACAAGATGAACCGTCAGTTGTCCAAACTAGAACAATCCCAGGCATTGTTACCAAAAGCTTGCTCAAAACTTGAACAATCCCCGGCAACGGCGCCAAAAACTTGGTGCGCGAAATTGTGAACAATACTTTTTCACAACTCTCATAATCCCCGGTAATGGCTCCAAAAACGTGGTAGCTCAATACCATGGCATTACACAACTTCGCACAACTAACCAGCAAGTGCACTGGGTCGTCCAAGTAATAAACCTTACGCGAGTAAGGGTCGATCCCACAGAGATTGTTAGTATTGAAGCAAGCTATGGTCATCTTGTAAATCTTAGTCAGGCAAACTCAAATGTATATGGTGATGAACGAAAATAACATAAAGGATAAAGATAGTGATACTTATGTAATTCATTGGTAGGAACTTCAGATAAGCACATGAAGATGCCTTCCCTTCCGTCTCTCTGCTTTCCTACTGCCTTCATCCAATCCTTCTTACTCCTTTCCATGGCAAGCTTGTGTAGGGTTTCACCATTGTCAGTGGCTACCTCCCATCCTCTCATTGAAAACGATTGCATATGCTCTGGTCACAGCATAGCGGAATTCATCTGTCGGTTCTCAATCAGGCCGGAATAGAATCCAGTGATTCTTTTGCGTCTGTCACTAACGCCCCGCCCTCAGGAGTTTGAAGCACGTCACAGTCATTCAGTCATTGAATCCTACTCAGAATACCACAGACAAGGTTAGACCTTCCGGATTCTCTGAATGCTGCCATCAGTTCTCGCCTATACCACGAAGACTCTGATCTCACGGAATGGTTGGCTCGTTTGTCAGGCGAGCACTCGGTTGTCAGGCGATCAACCATGCATCGTGCAATCAGGAATCCAAGAGATATTCACTAGGCCTCAGATGCTTGTAGAACAAGAGTGGTTGTCAGTCACTTTGTTCATGGGTGAGAATGATGATGAGTGTCAATCATCACCTTCATCAAGTTGAAGAACAAGTGATATCTTGGACAAAGAACAAGCGGAATTGAATGGAAGAACAATAGTAATTGCATTAATACTCGAGGTACAGCAGAGCTCCACACCTTAATCTATGGTGTGTAGAAACTCCACCGTTGAAAATACATAAGAACAAGGTCTAGGCATGGCCGAATGGCCAGCCTCCCAATGATCTAAGATAGCATAAAACTCAAAGATAGCTACCAAGATGTCAAATACAATAGTACAAGGTCCTACTTATAGAAAACTAGTAGCCTAGGGTGTACAGAAATGAGTAATGACATAAAAATCCACTTCCGGGCCCACTTGGTGTGTGCTTGGGCTGAGCAATGAAGGAATTTCGTGTAGAGACCTTTTCTGGAGTTAACGCCAGCTTTCATGCCAGTTTGGGCGTTTAACTCCAAATTTTATGCCAGTTCCGGCGTTTAACGCTGGAATTTCTGTAGTGACTTTGAGCGCCGGTTTGGGCCATCAAATCTTGGGCAAAGTATGGACTATTATATATTGCTGGAAAGCCCAGGATGTCTACTTTCCAACGCCGTTGAGAGCGCGCCAATTGGGATTCTGTAGCTCCAGAAAATCCACTTCGAGTGCAGGGAGGTCAGAATCCAACAGCATCTGCAGTCCTTTTTGGTCTCTGAATCAGATTTTTGCTCAGGTCCCTCAATTTCAGCCAGAAAATACCTGAAATCACAGAAAAACACAAACTCATAGTAAAGTCCAGAAAAGTGAATTTTAACTAAAAACTAATAAAAATATACTAAAACTAACTAGATCATACTAAAAACATACTAAAAACAATGCCAAAAAGCGTACAAATTATCCGCTCATCACTTTCCAGAGATTTGATGGCCCAAACCGGCGTTGCAATCAGCTTCAGAATTCCCGGCGTTTAACGCCGGAACTAGCACAAAAGTTGGAGTTAAACGCCCAAACTGGCACAAAAGCTGGCGTTTAACTCTAGGAAAAGTCTCTACACATGAAAGCTTCAATGCTCAGCCCAAGCACACCAAGTGGACCCCCGGAAGTGGATTTTTACGTTATTTACTCATTTATGTATATCCTAGGTTACTAGTTCACTATTAATAGGACCTTTTGACATTGTATCTTTACCTCATGACACTTTACATGTTTCATATTGTACCTTCTACTGCATGAGTCTGTAAACCCCATGGTCGGGGGTGAGGAGCTCTACTATGTCTGATGGATTAATGCAATTACTACTATTTTTCATTCAAAAACGCTTGTTTCCATTCTAAGATATCACTTGCTCCTCAACTTGATGAATGTGATGATCCGTGACACTCATCATCATTCTCACCTATGAATGTGTGCCTGACAACCACCTCTGTTCTACTTTAGATTGAGTGGATATCTCTTGGATTCTTTAGCCAGAATCTTCGTGGTATATGCTAAAATATATTGGCGGCCATTCTTGAGAATCCGGAAGGTCTAAACCTTGTCTGTGGTATTCTGAGTAGGATTCAGGGATTGAATGACTATGACGAGCTTCAAACTCGCAATTGTGGGGCGTTAGTGACAGACGCAAAAGAATCACTGGATTCTATTACGACATGATCGAGAATCAACAGATGAATAGCCGTGTTGTGACAGAGTGCATTGAACATTTTCACTGAGAGGATGGGAGGTAGCCATGACAACGGTGAAACCCTACATACAGCTTGCCATGGAAGGAGCCTTGCGTGTATAAAGAAGAAGATAGTAGGAAAGCAGAGATTCAGAAGATAGAGCATCTCCAAAACCTCAACCTGTTCTCCATTACTGCAAAACAAGTATTTATTTCATGTTCTTCCACTTTTCACAATTAAACCTGAGAATTATTGATATCCTGACTAAGAGTTACAAGATAACCATAGCTTGCTTCAAGCCGACAATCTCTGTGGATCGACCCTTACTCACGTAGGTATTACTTGGACGACCCAGTGCACTTGCTGGTTAGTTGTGCGGGATTACAAAAGTGTGATTGCAATTTCGTGCATCAGTACCATAGGCACCATGACCTTTGAGAATGCTCTGTGTGACCTGGGGTTAGGTAAAAACCTTATGCCACTCTCTGTAATGGAGAAACTAGGGATCTTTGAGGTACAAGTTGCAAGAATCTCACTAGAGATGGTAGACAAATCAATTAAACCAGCTTATGGACTTTTAGAGAATGTCTTGGTAAAGGTTGAAAACCTCTACATCCCTGCTGACTTCATAATCCTAGACACCCGAAAGGATGAGGATGAATCCATTGTCCTTGGAAGACCCTTCCTAGCCACAGCAGAGCTGTGATTGATGTGGACAGAGGAGAGCTAGTCCTTCATTGAATGAGGACTACCTTGTGTTAAGGCTCATGGTTTTTCTTCTGTAAACATAGAGAAGAAGCATGAAAAGCTTCATCCAATTCTCTCCATATAGAGTCAAGCAGAGCCCTCACACTCAAACTCTAAGTTTGGTGTTGGGAGGCCACAATCATTCTCTGAGTATCTGTAAAGCTCTGTAAGAGCTTCTTGTCAAGCTATTGACATTAAAGAAGCACTTATTGGGAGGCAACCCAATTTTATTTATCTATATTAATTACTTTTTCATTTTATTTTCTAGTGTTAGTCTATGTTTTCTTTAAGTTGATGATCATGTGGAGTCACAAAAATAGCTGCAGAACTAAAGTGGAATAAAAACAGCATCAAAAATAGCACACCATGGAGACAGGCCTACTGGCGTTAAACGCCAGTAAGGATAGCAAAATGGGCGTTTAACGCCCAGTCTGGCAGCTAGGCGTTAAACGCCAGAAATGGCACACAGACTGGCGTTTAACGCCAGAAAAGGGTTCTGGTGTCTGGCTGGCGTTAAATGCCAGTAAGGGTAGCAGAATGGGCGTTTAATGCCAGTTTGGTAGCATTCTGGGCATTAAACGCCAGAATTGGCAGCCATACTGGCGTTTAATGCCAGAAAGGGGCATCAGCCTGGCGTTTAAACGCCAGAAATGGCACACAGAAGGCGTTTAAATGCCAGAAAGGTGCAGGGATGAGAAATCATTGACACCTCAGGACTTGTGACCTCACAGGATCCCCCCTACCCCAACTCTTTTTCTCTCCTTTTCACACCTTTCCATAACACTCTTCCCAAAAAACCTCCACCAATCACCTCCATTTCTCCTCCAAAACCATCATACAACCCACCTACCCCCCCATTCAAATTCAAACCATATCCCTCCCAACCCACCCTACTACAAGAATTCCCTCTTCACTCCACTCCTATATAAGCCCTCATCACTCCTTCATTTTCACACATTATAACCACCTAAATCCCCATTGGCTGAACCATTCACCACCTTTATCTCCTCCATCTCTTCTTCCTCAATCCTTTCTTTCTTCTTTTGCTCGAGGACGAGCAAACCTTTTAAGTTTGGTGGGAAAAAAGTTCTGTTTTTTTTTGTTTTCCATACCATTAATGGCATCTAAGGCTGGAAAAACCTCTGGGAAGAAGAAAGGGAAGGTAGTTGCTTCCAACTCTGAGTCATTGGAGATTGAAGATTCATCTTAAAAGCCCATCACTAGAAAGAGGATGGAGCAAACAGAGAGCTAACTCACGGACCTCAACAAGAGCATGAGGAAATCCTTCATCAAGAAATCCCCTGAGATGCCTCAAGGGATGCATTTCTCTCCACACAACTATTGGGAGCAACTCAACACCTCCTTTGGAGATTTGAGTTCCAACGTGGAGCAACTAAGGATGGAGCACCAAAAGCACTCCACTATCCTCCATGAAATCAGAGAGGACCAAAGAGCCATGAAGGAGCAACAAGGCAAGGAAGGGACATGAGGAGCTTAAGCACTCTATAGGATCTTCAAAAGGAAGAACTAGCTGCCGTCACTAAGGTGGACCCGTTCTTTAATTTCCTTGTTATTTGTTTTTCTATTTTTCGTTTCCTTTGCTTTATGCTTTGTCTATGTTTGTGTCTTATTACGTGGATCATTAGTGTATATGTCTTAAAGCTATGAATGTTCCATGAATCCTTCACCTTCTTAATGAAAAATGTTTTTATTTGCAAAAAAAAACAAGAAGTGCATGAATTTCAAAATTTATCTTGAAATTAGATTAATTATTTTGATGTGGTGGCAATACTTTTTGTTTTCTGAATGAATGCTGAACAGTGCATATTTTTTATAGTGAAGTTTATGAATGTTAAAATGTGGCTCTTGAAAGAATAATGAAAAAGGAAAAATATTATTGATACTCTGAAAAATCATAAAATTGATTCTTGAAGCAAGAAAAGCAGTGAAGAACACAAAGCTTGCGAAAAAAATTGGCGAAAAATAAAGAAAAAGAAAAAGCAAGCAGAAAAAGCCAATAGCTCTTTAATGAAAAGGCAAGAGAAAAAGCCAGTAACCCTTAAACTAAAAGGCAGGGTAAAGAGGATCCAAGGCTTTGAGCATCAGTTGGATATGAGGCCCAAAGGAATAAAATCCTGGCCTAAGCAGCTAAATCAAGCTGTCCCTAACCATGTGTTTGTTCATGAAGCTTCAAGTGAAAAGCTTGAGACTGAGTGGTTAAAGTCATCATCCAAAGCAAAAAGAGTGTGCTTAAGAACTCTGGACACCTCTAAATGGTGACTCTAGCAAAGCTGAGTCACAATCTAAAATGGTTGACCCAGTTATGTGACTGTGGCATTTATGTATCAGGTGGTAATACTGGAAAACAAAATGCTTAAGGTCATGGCCAAGACTCATAAGTAGATGTTCAAGAATCAACATACTAAACAGAGAATCAATAACACTATCTAAATTCTGAGTTCTTATGGATGCCAATCATTCTGAACTTCAAAGGATATGTGAGATGCCAAAACAGTTCAGACGCAAAAGCTACTAGTCCCGCTCATCTAATTAGAACTAAGCTTCATTGATATTTTGAAATTTATTGTATATTCTCTTCTTTTTATCCTATTTGTTTTTGGTTGCCTGGGACAAGCAACAATTTAAGTTTGGGGTTGTGATCAGCGGATAATTTATACGCTTTTTGGCATTGTTTTTACATAGTTTTTAGTATGTTTTAGTTACATTTTAGTATATTTTTATTAGTTTTTATGCAAAATCACATTTCTAGACTTTACTATGAGTTTGTGTGTTTTTCTGTGATTTCAGGTAATTTCTGGCTGAAATTGAGGAATTTATACGCTTTTTGGCATTGTTTTACATAGTTTTTAGTATGTTTTAGTTACATTTTAGTATATTTTTATTAGTTTTTATGCAAAAATCACATTTCTAGACTTTACTATGAGTTTGTGTGTTTTTCTGTGATTTCAGGTAATTTCTGGCTGAAATTGAGGGACCTGAGCAAAAATATGATTCAGAGGCTGAGAAAGGAGAGATGCTGTTGGATTCTGACCTGCCTGCACTCGAAGTAGATTTTCTGAAGCTACAAAAGCCCAATTGGCGCGATCATAATTGCATTGGAAAGTAGACATCTTGGGATTTCCAGCAATGTATAATAGTCCATACCAGAACTGGTGTCCAAATGCCCACCAAAGACCCTTTTCTGGCGTAAAACGCCGGAACTGGCACCAGAACTGGAGTTAACCCCCAAATTGGCATCCAAGCTGGCGTTTAACTCCAAGGATTGCCTATGCACGTGAAAGCTTAAAAGCTCAGCCCAAACACACCAAGTGGGCCCCGGAAGTGGATTTCTGCACTATTTGCACTTATTACTGTAAACCCTAGTAACTAGTTTAGTATAACTAGCACTTTTTACTATTGTATTTTCATCTTTTGATCATCTTTTGATCTTTTGATCACTTGGAGGGAGGCTGGCCATTCGGCCATGCCTAGACCTTTCTCTCTTATGTATTTTCCAACAGTGGAGTTTCTACACCTCATAGATTAAGGTGCGGAGCTGTTGTTCTTTATGAATTAATGCAAGTATTATTGTTTTTCTTTTTCATGCCTACTTCTTCTCCAAGAAGGATTCAGTTAAGTCAGAATGAAGGGGTGATCCGTGACAATCACCCACTATCTTCGTTACTCGCTCAGCCAAGATCCGCGTGCCTGACAACCACAAGCGGTCTACATGATGTTCAACGTAGTCATTGGACGATAGCTGGAGTATAATCTCTTGGGTCTCTGATCCACGGATTTGACTTGCCTCTCCTGACAATAGAGCATTCGAATTCGTTAGGTTAGAACTTTCGTGGTATAGGCTAGAACCAATTGGCAGCATTCCTGAGATCCGGAAAGTCTAAACCTTGTTTGTGATATTCCGAGTAGGATCTGGAAAGGGATGACTTTGACGAGCTTCAAACTTGCAAATGTTGGGTGCATTGACAGTGTGCAAATGGATAGAGAGATCTTATTCCGACACAAGTGAGAATCGACAGATGATTAGCCATGCGGAAATCGTACTTGGACCATTTTCACTGAGAGGACGGATGGTAGTCATTGACAATGGTGATCCACCAATATACAGCTTGCCATGGAAGGGAACACACATAATTGGATGAAGACAATAGGAAAGCAGAGGTTCAGAAGCAATAAAGCATCTCCAAACGCTTATCTGGAATTCCCACCAGTGAATTACATAAGTAGCTTTATTTTATTTATGTTTTATTTATCTTTTAATTCTCAAAAACTCAAAACAATTTGAATCCGCCTGACTGAGATTTACAAGATGACCATAGCTTGCTTCAAGCCGACAATCTCTGTGGGATCGACCCATACTCACGTAACATTTTATTACTTGGACGACCCAGTGCACTTGCTGGTTAGTTGTGCGGAGTTGCAAAAGTGTGATTACAATTTCGTGCACCAATAGCCAACCCGACATGTCCTGGTAGCTAACCTCGGATAGACCCTCTGTGCGCACATCCCCAAGCCCAAAAATATCTATGGAAAAAACCCAAGCTTAAATTAATATATATATATATATGTATGTATGCCCATAGAAGAACGCAGAGAGTTAAGGTGCCTAGTCACATCTTGTGACAGAAAGTTAACAGAGTATCGGGTATCAACTTGGAGTAAGTGGTGACAAGCCACTACATTCACCCAAGGGAACCCGTGTCTCAGCTCATTGATGAATACAAGTCATATTTATATTCCAATCATAATTCATCAATGTCAACATCATTTTCAAATATGTCTCATTCATCATTTTCAATACCTCATCAAGTCTATTATTCCTTTCTCAAGTTTCCTTTAACACCAAAATCAGCTCCCAATGTTTACTCATTCCTTGTAACCTAAAACCTAGCCTTTGGACCTTAAACAGAGATTTTAGAGGTTTGGAAAAACTAGAGAAATAGTTGATAGTTCAAAAATTATGAAATTTCATCAAAACAGTAGTTTGGAGGGTTACAAACTTGTCGGGAAGGTTAAATAGTGAAAAGTAGAGTTTTAGTATAAAATAGGACATCATGCGTACGCACGCACTAGATAGCTTTTCCCAGCTTGTGCGCACGCAACATAGTGTGCGTACAAACAGCTTGCAAAATCCTCAAGGTGTGCGTATGCACGAGCTTAACCACACGCTCTGGGCTGTGCATGAGCACAATGGCGTGCGTACGCACGCATACCAGAGTTTGGTTTTCTACAAAATTCAATTTTTGAGCCAAACTTCAAGCGCTCATAAATTTTTTGTTAAAAATTGTCTTTTGTTTGTTCTTCGAATGTTATAAGCTTCTTGGACACAAGTTTATTTAAAACAAGTTTCCTTAAATTTAAGGGTCCGAAGACCAAGTTACAGCGCATCAAAATTTATTAAATTTGGGATTTTACCAAATATTTAAAACCCAGGTTTCCAAACCAAATTTAACCTTTGGGTGGAGGGAGTAACAGAGGCCTCAATAAGGCTTCAACAATAATCAAGGTGGAATGATGAGCGGATAATTTATACGCTTTTTGGCATTGTTTTTAGATAGTTTTTCGTATAATCTAGCTATTTTTAGGGATGTTTTCATTAGTTTTTATGCTAAATTCACATTTCTAGACTTTACTATGACTTTGTGTGTTTTTTATGATTTCAGGTAATTTCTGGCTGAAATTGAGGGACCTGAGCAAAACTCTGATAAGGAGGCTAACAAAGGACTACTGATGCTGTTGGATTCTGACCTCCTTACACTCGAAATGGATTTTCTGGAGCTACAGAACTCTAAATGGCGCGCTCTCAATGGCGTTTGAAAGTAGACATCCAGAGCTTTCCAAAAATAAATAATAGTCCATACTTTATTCGGGATTAGACAACGCAAACTGGCGCTCAACGCCTGTTCTACGCTGCATTCTGGAGTCAAACGCCAGAAACACATCACGAACCAGAGTTGAACGCCAAAAACACGTTACAACTTGGTGTTCAACTCCAAGAGAAGCCTCTGCACGTGTAAAGTTCAAGCTCAGCCCAGGCACACACCAAGTGGGCCCCAGAAGTGGATTTCTGCATCAATTACTTACTTCTGTAAACCCTAGTAGCTAGTCTAGTATAAATAGGACATTTTACTATTGTATTAGACATCCTGGATTGTATTTTTCATGTGATCACGTTTTGGGGGCTGGCCTTCATCACTTATGTATTTTCAACGGTGGAGTTTCTATACACTATAGATTAAGGGTGTGGAGCTCTACTGTACCTCGAGTTTTAATGCAATTACTACTATCTTTTATTCAAATTCAATCTTATTCCTATTCTAAGATACTGCTCGTACTTCAACCTGATGGATGTGATGATCCGTGACACTCATCATCATCCGTCCCTATGAACGTGTGCCTGACAACCACTTCCGTTCTACAAGTGAAAGCTAGAGTGTGTATCTCTTGGATTCCTGATGCACGACGCATGGTTGCCCTCGTCTGACAACCGAGCCCTCCATTCCGTGAGATCAGAGTCTTCGTGGTATAAGCTAGAATTGATGGTGGCATTCATGAGAATCCGGAAAGTCTAAACCTTGTCCGTGGTATTCCGAGTAGGATTCAGAGATTGAATGGCTGTGACGAGCTTCAAACTCGTGATTGTTGGGCGTGATGACAAACGCAAAAAAAATTAATGAATTCTATTCCGACATGATCGAGAACCGACAGATGATTAGCCGTGTTGTGACAAGAGCATTTGGAACTTTTTCACTGGGAGGATGGGATGTAGCCACTGACAACGGTGATGCCCTACATACAGCTTGCTATGGAAAAGAATAAGAAGGATTGGATGAAAACAGTACGAAAGCAGAGATTCAAAGGGAACACAGCATCTCCGTACACTTATCTAAAATTCCCGCCAATGATTTACATAAGTATTTCTATCTTTATTTTCTGTTTATTTATTACTATTATTCGAAAACCAATTATAATCATTATAGTCTGCCTGACTGAGATTTACAAGATGACCATAGCTTGCTTCATACCAATAACCTCAGTGGGATAGACCCTTACTCACGTAAGGTTTATTACTTGGATGACCCAGTGCACTTGCAGGTTAGTTGTGTGAGGTTGTGAAGAAAGTGCTGAGTTATAAACGCGCATACCAAGTTGAATGCCATTATTAGAGATCACAATTTCGTGCACCAAGTTTTTGGCGCCGTTGCCGGGGATTGTTCAAGTTTGGACAACTGACGGTTCATCTTGTTGCTCAGATTAGAGGATTCCTCTTCTTTTTCTGTTCTCCTCTCTTTCATATGAGCAGGAACAAGGAAAAAAGGCATTCTTGTTGAAGCTGATCTGGAACCTGAAAGGACTCTGAAGAGGAAATTAAGAGAAGCTAAATTACAACAATCCAGAGACAACTTTGCTGAAGTTTTCGAACAAGAAAAGGAGATGGCAGCTAAACCCAATAACAATAATGCAAGAAGGATGCTTGGTGATTATACTACACCTACTTCCAAGTTTGATGGAAGAAGCATCTCAATCCCTGCCATTGGAGCAAACAATTTTGAGCTGAAACCTCAATTAGTTGCTCTAATGCAACAAAATTGCAAGTTTCATGGACTTCCATCAGAAGATCCCTATCAGTTTTTAACTGAATTCTTGCAAATCTGTGAGACTGTTAAGACTAATGGAGTAGATCCTGAAGTCTACAGGCTCATGCTTTTCCCTTTTGCTGTAAGAGATAGAGCTAGAACATGGTTGGACTCACAACCTAAGGATAGCCTGGGCTCCTGGGATAAGCTGGTCACGGCCTTCTTGGTTAAGTTCTTTCCTCCCCAAAAGCTGAGCAAGCTTAGAGTGGATGTTCAGACCTTCAAGCAAAAAGATGGTGAATCCCTCTATGAAGCTTGGGAAAGATACAAGAAGATGACCAAAAAGTGTCCTTTTGACATGTTTTCAAAATGGACCATGATAGATATATTCTATCAGAGAAAGGGAGTTCTTGAAATTGATGCTTTGAATGCCATATTGGCTCATAACAAAATGTTGACTCAGCAAGTCAATCTGATTTCTCAAAGTCTGAATGGATGGCAAAATGCATCCAATAGTAGTAAAGAGGCATCTTCTTAAGAAGAAGCTTATGATCCTAAAAACCCTGCAATGGCAGAGGTAAATTACATGGGTGAACCTTATGAAAATACCTATAATTCTTCATGGAGAAATCATCCAAATTTCTCATGGAAGGATCAACAAAAGCCTTAACAAGGCTTTAATAATGGTGGAAGAAACAGGTTTAGCAATGGCAAGCCTTTTCCATCATCTTCTCAGCAACAGACAGAGAATTTTGAGCAAAGCACCTCTAACTTGCAAACATAGTCTCTGATCTGTCTAAGGCCACTTTAAGTTTGATGAGTGAAACAAGGTCCTCCATCAGAAATTTGGAGGCACAAGTGGGCCAGCTGAGTAAGAAAGTCACTGAAACTCCTCCTAGTACTCTCCCAAGCAATACTGAAGAGAATCCAAAAAGATAGTGCAAGGCCATTGACATAATCAACATGGCCGAACCTAGAGAGGAAGGAGAGGACGTGAATCCCAATGAGGAAGACCTCAAGGGACATCTCTCAAGCAAGAAGGAGTTCCTTATTGAGGACTTAAAGGAATCTGAAGGTCATATAGAGACCATAGAGATCCCATTAAACCTCCTTCTGCCATTCATGAGCTCTGAAAACTATTCTTCCTTTGAAGAGGATGAAGATGTAACTGGAGAGCAAGTTGCTCAATATCTAGGAGCTATCATGAAGCTGAATGCCAAGTTGTTTGGTAATGAGACTTGGGAAGGTGAACCTCCCTTGCTCATTGGTGAACTAGATACATGGGTTCAGCAAACTTTACCTCAAAAGAAATAAGATCCTGGTAGATTCTTAATACCCTGTACCATAGGCACCATGACCTTTGAAAAGGCTCTGTGTGACCTAGGGTCAGACATAAATCTTATGCCACTCTTTGTATTGGAGAAGCTGGGGATCATTAAGGTATAGCCTGCCATATTTTCATTGCAAATGGCAGACAAGTCAGTAAGACAAGCTTATGGATTGGTAGAGGATGTGTTGGTAAAGGTTGAAGGCCTTTACATCCCTGCTGATTTCATAATCTTAGACACTAGGAAGGAGGAGGATGAATGCATCATCCTTGGAAGACCCTTCCTAGCCACAGTAGGAGCTATGATAGATGTTAACAGAGGAGAATTAGTCCTTTAATTGAATGGGGACTACCTTGTGTTTAAGACCCAAGGGTGTTCTTCCGTAAACATGGAGAGGAAGCATGAAAAGCTTCTCTCAGTACAGAGTCAAACAAAGCCCCCACCATCAAACTCTATGTTTGGTGTTGGGAGGCCACAGCCAAACACTAAGTTTGGTGTTGAATCCCCACATCCAAACTCTAAGTTTGGTATTGGGAGTCTACCACATTGACCTGATCACCTGTGTGGCTCCATGAGAGCCCACTGTCAAGCTATTGACATTAAAGAAGCGCTTATTGGGAGGCAACCCAATTTTTATTTATCTAATTTTATTTTTCTTTTTTTGTTCTTTTATGTTTTATTAGGTTCATGATCATATGGAGTCACAAAATAAATACTAAAATTACAAATAGAATAAAAAATAGTAGAAGAAAAATCACACCCTAGAGGAAGGGCTTACTGGCGTTTAAACGCCAGTAAGGAGCATCTGGCTCGCGTTCAACGCCAGAACAGAGCATGGATCTGGCGTTGAACGCCAGAAACAAGTAGCATCCTGGCGTTTGAATGCCAGGAATATACCCTGAGGAGAGCTGGCGCTGAATGGCAGAAATAAGCATAGAACTGGCGTTCAACGTCAGAAACATGCTGTAATTGGGCGTTGAACGCTGAAAATAAGCATCACTTTGGCGTTTAAATGCCAGAATTGTATGCAAAGGCGTTTTACATGCCTAATTGGTGCAGGAATGTAAATCCTTGACACCTCAGGATCTGTGGACCCCACAGGATCATCCCAGGATCTGTGGACCCCACAGGATCCCCACCTACCTCAACTCACCTTCTCTCCTCTTCTTTACATTCATCCTCTCTTCCCCAGAAACTCTCTTCCCCATAAACACTCTTCCCCAAAAACCTTTCACCAATCACCTCAATCTCTCTTTCCAACTACCCTCCTTCACCATTCACATCCATCCACTCTTTCCCATAAACCCCACCTACCTTCAAAATTCAAAATTACTTTCCCATCCAAATCCACCCTAAATAGCTGAACCTACTCCTTCTCCCCTCACTATATAAACCCCTCCATCCTTCTTCATTTTCACACAACACGACCCCCTCTTCTACACCTTGGCCGAATATACCTCCCCCCCACTCTCCTTCATATTTTTTCTTCCTCTTCTTCTTTTCTTTCTTCTCTTGCTCGAGGGTGAGCAATATTCTAAGTTTGGTGTGGTAAAAGCATAGCTTTTTGTTTTTCCATAACCACCTATGGCACCTAAGATCAGAGAAACCTCTAGAAAGGGGAAAAGGAAGACAAAAGCTTCCACCTCCGAGTCATGGGAGATGGAGAGATTCATCTCCAAAGCCCATCAAGACCACTTCTATCATGTTGTGGCCAAGAAGAAGGTGATCCCTGAGGTCCCTTTTAAGCTCAAGAAAAATGAGTATCCGGAGATCCGACATGGGATCCAAAGAAGAAGTTGGGAAGTTCTGACCAACCCCATTCAACAAGTCAGAATCTTAATGGTTCAAGAGTTCTATGCCAATGCATGGATCACTAGGACCATGACCAAAGTATGAACCCGAATCCAAAAAATTATCTTACAATGGTTCGGGGGAAATACTTAGATTTTTGTTCGGAAAATGTGAGGTTGGCGTTCAACTTACCTACAATGCAAGAAAATGCACGCCCTTACACTAGAAGGGTCAACTTTAATCAAAGGTTGGACCAAGTCCTTATGGACATATGTGTGAAAGGAGCTCAATGGAAATGAGACTCCGAAGGCAAGTCGATTCAATTAAGAAGACTGGACATCAAGCCTGTGGCTAGAGGATGGTTGGAGTTCATCCAACGCTCCATCATCTCCACTAGCAACCGATCTGAAGTTACTGTGGATCGGGCCATCATGATTCATAGCATCATGATTGGAGAGGAAGTAGAAGTTCATGAAGTCATCCCCCTTGAATTCTACAAAATAGCTGAAAAGCCCTCTACCTTGGCAAGGATAGCTTTTCCTCATCTTATTTGCCATCTATGTTACTCA
This sequence comes from Arachis stenosperma, assembly GCF_014773155.1. NCBI lineage: Eukaryota > Viridiplantae > Streptophyta > Magnoliopsida > Fabales > Fabaceae > Arachis > Arachis stenosperma. Next base: position 58,355,231 of record NC_080378.1, on the reverse strand, counting down.
GCTGGAGTTATCATAGAAGGAGACATCCCCATTGAGGAGGACAAGCCTATCACTAAGAAAAGGATGGAACAAACAAGAGAGCCCACTCATGGAACCCAAGAGACGCATGAGGAAGCTCATCACCAAGAAATCCCGGAGATGCCTCAATGGATGCATTTTCCTCCCAACAACTATTGGGAACAACTCAACACTTCTCTAGAAGATTTGAGTTACAATATGGATCAATTAAGGGTGGAACATCAAGAGCACTCCATCATTCTCCATAAAATTAGAGAAGATCAAAGAGCAATGAGGGAGGAGCAACAAAGGCAAGGAAAAGACATAGAAGAGCTCAAGGACATCATTTGTTCTTCAAGATGAAAGCGCCACCATCACTAAGGTGGACTCATTCCTTGTTCTTATTTTTTCTGTTTTTCAGTTTTTATGCTATATGTGTGTTTATATTTTGTGTCTCTACCTCATGATCATTAGTATTGAGTAACTATGTCTTAAAGCTATGAATAATTCCATGAATCCTTCACCTTTCTTAAATGAAAAATGTTTTTAATACAAAAGAACAAGAAGTACATGAGTTTCAAATCTATCCTTGAATTTAGTTTAGTTATATTGATGTGGTGACAATACTTTTTGTTTTCTGAATGAATGCTTGAACAGTGCATATTTTTTATCTTGTTATTTATGAATGTTAAAATTGTTGGCTCTTGAAAGAATGATGAACAAAGAGAAATGCTATTGATAATCTGAAAAATCATGAAATTGATTCTTGAAGCAAGAAAAAGTAGTGAAAAAGTAAAAGCTTGCGAAAAAAATGGCAAAAAAAAATAGAAAAAAAAAAGAAAAAGCAAGTAAAAAGAGCCAATAGCCCTTAAAACCAAAAGGCAAGGGTAAGGATCCAAGGCTTTGAGCATCAATGGATAGGAGGGCCCAAGGAAATAAAATCCAGGCCTAAGCGGCTAAATCAAGCTGTCCCTAACCATGTGCTTGTGGCATGCAGGTCCAAGTGAAAAGCTTGAGACTGAGTGGTTAAAGTCGTGATCCAAAGCAAAAGAGTGTGCTTAAGAGCTCTGGACACCTCTAACTGGGGACTTTAGCAAAGCTCAGTCATAATCTGAAAAGGTTCACCCAGTCATGTGTCTGTGGCATTTATGTATCCGGTGGTAATACTGGAAAACAAGGTGCATAGGGCCACGACCAAGACTCATAAAAGTAGCTGTGTTCAAGAATCAACATACTTAACTAGGAGAATCAATAACACTATCTGAAATTCTAAGTTCCTATAGATGCCAATCATTCTAAACTTCAAAGGAAAAAGTGAGATGCCAAAACTGTTGACAAACCCCAATTTGAGGATTTGTCTTGTATTGAATTTGGAGTATTTTGATAACCTTTTGTCAAATTTAGCCTAGGAATTAGCATGGTTTTGTTATCTCTCCCATATTTGTGCCTAAGTGTAAAAACATGCTTTTTAAGCCTTATCTTGATGAATTCTAGTTTCTCTTTGATTCCATAAGATGCCTTGATGTGTTTGCTAGTAATTCCAGGATTGAAATAGGCTAGGCATGGATCAAAGGAAGCAAGGAAGGGAGCATGCAAGTGGAGAGAAGCACAAAAAGCCAAAGAGTTGATCTCGGCCAAGCACGCGTACGCGCACAAGGCGCTCGCGCGCACATCGCAGAATTGGCAAGGGACGCGCACGCGCACTATGCGCGCACGCGTCGAAGCCCGCACGTGATTCTTTTATTACAACACGTGTCTGGCGATTTTGGAAGGTTTTAGCAACCAACTTTGGCGCCAAAATGCATATAAGGGCTAAGGATTGAAGGGGATTGACACACATACAACACATTTCACACATTCACATCCATAGACTAATTTTAGATCATTAGGTAGATATTTTTTAGTTAGTTACATTTGTAGAGAGAGAAACTCCAACTTCTCTCTAGGATTCATCTTCATTTTCTCAATTCTCAACCATTCCTTGGTGAGATCTATTGCCACTCTCATTTTACTTTGTTCATATTGTAGATCATCTTCTCCAATCTCAATTAGTGTTTGTAATTGTTCAATTCTTGTAGATCTTAGGTTTAACTTTGTTGTTTTGGATTCTATTGATTCATTGAAGATCTCATTTTCATTGTTGTTCATTGTTAATTGTTGTTAATCTCTTGTGTTGAATTACTTTGATTCTAAATCTCTTCTCAATATTACTATGTCTTTCATTCTTGCCCTCCAAATGTTTGAGAAAATGCCAACTTTAGATATGGAGTAGTATTCCCTCACTTGGCCTAGTGGTTGAGTCATTGGAGACACTTGAATAATGGATGTCAATTGTTGATTAAGAATTGAGGATTGCTAAGTGACTTAGAGTGCACTAAAGCTAGACTTCCCTAGGGTAAGACTAGGACTTGTGACTTGAGTTAATTACTTTTACTTGACTTTCCTTTATAATTAGGGGTTAACTAAGTGAAGCAACACTCTTTGTTATCACAATTGAAGGAAGCTATAGTGATGGGACTTCCAATGTTCAACCTTGGCCAAGGCTTTTGATATTGATTGATTGTTGTTTTCTTTTATTTCACACTTTTATGCCACATTCTTCAAGCCACAAAAAGATCACTTAACCAATAACATGCATCCTTGTAGCATTCCTAGGGAAGAACGACTCGGGACTAATACTCTCGATTATAGATTGTAGATTTACTTTGATGATGGATTTTGTGTCGGTTTAGACTATACTACGATTGATCACTTGATAATTTCTATACCGACAAAAATTCATTCGTCAAAATGGCGCCGTTGCCGGGGGATGCGCATGAGTGCCATGTCTTTGGTTAATGTAAATATGTGAATATTGTGAATATGTTTGTCTTTTGTTTGTTTGTTGGTTTCCATTAGTTTTAGATCTCTATTAGTTTTGTTCTTATTTGCCACTATGAATTCTCATCCTTGTGGTTTTGGATATAACTATGACTATTTTGTAGGCGATGAAAACTTGAATGATGGCTCACATTATGGGATAGATGAATTCTCAGGAAGGGAACCATATCCATATGAGCAATCATCATGGCAACCTTCCCCTTCAAGTTACTATGATGGTAATCCTTCCTATAATGCATATCATTCCTATGAATACGATGATTCTTATCATGGTTATACCTCTCAACCACCACCATTCTATGCACCATATTCTCAACCCACATCTTATTTCCACCAAGTGCCCACATATGATCCAAATCTATATTCCCCCTATGCATACCCTTGTGACGATTATGAACAAGCAACCCTTGAATCACCACCACTCCAACATTTTTACCCTCCAACCCAAGTCCCCATGGATGATGCACTTGGTATCATTCTTCAAGAGCAAGAAGAGCTCCAAACCGCCTTCACTAGTTTCACCTCTACCCTCCAAGAATTTGCATACCGTATAATTTCACCCTCTACCAATAACCAAAATGACTTCTCACCTCAAAGCTTTGATGAATCTTCTTTCCAACCACATTATGATTTCTCCTCTCCGCCACAAACCTCCATGGAAGCATATCAATGTCCATTAATCCAAGAGCAATATGATCCTACTTATGTTAGTAAAGCGGAACAAGAATTAACGGATCGCTTCAAGGAAGAAATGGACCAACTTCAAGCAACCATCCGTCAAAAGATAGATTCTTGGAACTCATATCACAACCGAAATGAGTTCACGGATGATTGTGAGAAAGCAACCAAAGAGGGAGGTATGAGGGAGACTTTAGGGTCTCAAGTGGAGCGTAAGGAAACGGAGTGTGTGTTGCAACAAACGGAGAAAATGGAGATTGTTGAAGATAAAGAAGTGGAAGAAGACCTAGAGGAGGTTGAACAAGAAGCAAGTTCCATCAACGAAAATAACTCTACATCAAGTGACAAAGGTGATCTTGTTGAAGCTTCCCCTTCGAATGTGAAACCAATGTTGAGGAGGGTGCACAACCTCCAACACACAACTTGATCAATGATAAAGGTTTGAAGGAAGTTAGCAAACAAGAAGAATTTAAAAAGAGTTATCAAAAGATGGAAATCATCATGGAGGAGCCAAAGGAAGCGGAACCTACAATGTCAAGATCATTGAATATCTTCCTTGCTAAGTCGCCGTCCCAATCACAAATTGAGTGGGTAATCATCTCATCCTTTAATTTTCTTGGCCCATATCAATATGCGTTATTAGAAACGGACGGTCAACTTAGAACCCTTTGTGGGCTAGAGAGTAAGAACGGATTGGATGTTGGTGGACAATGGGAATCAAGGAGCATAAGGGATGGAAGATCAAACTTTGAGTCTCAAAGGTGGAATGAAGCCAAATCCAATGGGATTAGGATGATGAGTATGAGTTACAAGGAGAATTCAATAAGTTTGTTACCACATTGGAAGCATGAAGATCAAGAAGAAAAGGAGTTAACAAACAAAGTATGGGACCCTGGAACATACATAGATCACTATCAACTTAAGGGCCTCGTTACTTGCTTAGGCCCCCTTGAAGGCCTTGTACGCTTAAATTGGGATCCCGGAGGCTATTGGAAGTGCAAACATTGGTGGGGATTCGAAGAAGAGTTTAAGCACAAGCCACCCTAGCAAGGACTCCACCAAATGTCCAACTTAAGGACTTTAACTAAAAGTGCTAGGTGGGAGACACCCCACCATGGTAAACTCTTTCCACTCTCTTCTAACCCTGTTTAATAAATGATTTGAGTTACCATTGTAGGTAGGTCTGCATATCATAATTAGCTTGTTTGTATACATTAGTAGCTAGAATATTGACATGTATGTTGTGATTAGTAGAAATAGAATAAATCTCAAAACCAACTTGCATTTTAGAAAGTGTAGGTTTTTGACTAAATAAGGAGTTGTAGGCACCATGGGAAGTTTTTGGGCAAGTAGAGCTTTTAGGCATTATCATTTCAAAAAAAAAAAAAAAAAAAAAAAAGAGAAAAGGGGGGTGGACGCGCGCGCACGCTGTACGCGCACGCGTTCATGAGCGGATGCATCATCAGCCATAATCCAGAGAGTTGGGCCTTCCCTAGGCCAACGTTGTGCCGCAAGCCCAACCCACTTCACGCTTACGCGCACTACGTGCGTGCGCGCCATACAAACATAGGGAGAAGCACGCGTGCGCGCACCTGCCGCGTACGCGTCGAATTGCTGCTGCAAGATCTTAGGCCAAGCCCCAGAGAGTTAGGCCTCCTACGGGCCAACCTTAAGCCCCTGGCCCAATTCAGCTCGCGCGGACGCGTACATCCCGCGTACGCGCAGGCATAGGTAGTGCAACCACCAGGCCATTGACCAGAGAGTTAGGCCTCCTATGGGCCAACCTTAAGCCTACAGCCCAACTCCTTTCACGCGTGCGCGCAAGGTACGCGCACGCGTCTTTACCCATTTCGACCTTCCGCGCTTAAGCGCACTGTACGCGCACGCGTAGGTCCCTGGTGTCATCAATGCACGCGGACGCGCAAGGTGCGCGCCCGCGTCGTTTTAAAATGATGATAACCCTAACGCTCAACGAGCGTCGCGCAGTCGCGCCCTTTTCCCCCCCCAACCTCCATCTCCATTTCTGCAACTCCCATAACATCCCTGCTCTGCCGGCGACCACCACCGCCGGCCACCCTCCCTTCTTCTTCTCTTTCTCTCTTCCATCAACCCTCGTTATCTCATTCATTCACCACATTCTCCCTCTCAGCCACTCACTCTTCTTCCCCCTTCCGGCCGAACCTTCACCGTGCCGCCATCACCACCGCCGGCGACGCCCCTCCCTCATCGCGGCCTCTAATCCTGTGACCCTACTCCCCAATTCCCTTTCCGTTCCTAGTTCCCTGTCGCCCCAGGTTCCTGCTCCAATTTTCGTTTTCATTAATTTTTCATTTCTGTTAATTACTTTAATTTTCTGTTAGATAGTCTGCATTCAAATGTTGTATGTTAGGATTAGTTAGAAATAACTGCGGTTAGGTAGCTAGGACTGGATAGAGGATTCTAGGCTTGATAAGTGCTCTGTTTGTGTTTATTCTCTGTTTGTTTGCTTGTCTGCTAAGTGTGAATTTTGAGTTGCTCTGTATGCAATTTGTGCTGCCTGAATGCCTTATTATTGCTACTGTGATTAATTGATACTGTAATGATGTTGTTTGTGCTAATTTGCTATCCGGGAACGTCAAATTTTAAGCCGAGATGCTGCCCAATTTTCTAGAAATTTAATCTCATTTTGATCTTTATTACGAATTTGGGCTAATTCTCGTTACTTTTGACTTCCGGGATTTGCATTAAACATTGTAAACATGATTTGTGTGCTTGAAAGGTGCATCTCTCATCATACTACTAATCTCTAATTCCACTTTTAATCATGTTTGCTTGCCATCTACTTTACATCCTGATCATGTTTTACTTGCTTCATGCTAAGTGATTAATTGCCTATATTCTATTCCGTCTTTCAGGATGTCGGATAAAGGGAAAGGAAAAGCATCATCTTCCAAAAAGAGAAAGAAAACCCCAAACCCCACTTTTGCCTCATTGCTTGCCTATGCTCAAAACCCTCTGAATGACATAGATAAGGCAAATCAATTACTACCGGCTCAGGATACGGTCAAATTCCCCAATCTCTATTGTGAACTCAGATTCCCAAGCTACAATTCAAAGAATCTGAATACTGAGAAGAAACTACTTATTCCATCAGATTTGACCGACATCATCCACCAGCGTATTGACCGGATGGGTTTGACTTTTCTGGATAGGGAATTGAGCCGGGTGAACCGGTCTTGGGTACAGGAGTTCTACTGCAATTTCTTCCGCGACTCCCTTGATTCGGTACTTGTTAGGGGGATTGAGGTACCCATCACAGAGCAGGCCATAGAGGATGCCCTTACTTGCCAGCCTAAGACTAGTGACACTGATGCATTCATGCAGGCCGAGTTAGACCTTCATTGCATGACTTTGGATTTTGAGACATTGAGGGCAGTGGTGGCTACTCCAGATGCTCCTTGGGTTATGGATGCCGATAACACGGCACCCAAGGGGATGCACTTTAGTTATCTGAGCCGAGAGGCCAAGACTTGGCAGCAGATTTTTGCTCATTATGTCATGCCTACGACTCACTTCACAGAGATCCCGGTTGCTATGTTGATCCTGATCAGCTGTGTGATGGAGGGGAAAGAGGTCTACTATCCCCAGCTGATCAGGCGGTTCATGTGGAGAGCCCACATCCGAGGTATCTTTCCGTTTCCGGTTTTGGTCACTCAGATGATTCAGCGGGCCGGAGTTCCGTGGCACCAGGATGATGTATCACCACCACCACCGCTCCCTCAGAAGGAGCCAGTTACTATTCCGTGGGGATCCTGGGTGCACGAGAGGCCCGCCTCGCGCCGTAGATCTCGAGCCAGAGCAGCAGTTGAGGGAGCTGGACCCTCTTCATCATCAGCCCCTGCGGGAGCATCTACCGCAGCCGCACCTCAGCCAATGTACTTATTAGTTCAGCGTCTCTTCCGGTACATGGAGCGCAGTAAGTGCCAGATCATGCGTCGCCTGGATCAGATTGACCAGATGTTTGTAGCCCAGGGCCTTGAGCTACCCCCGCTACCAGAGTCTTCCGGTTCCGATGAGGAGACAGATTTACAGACTGAGGGTATTCCTGCGGATGAGCCAGCACATATGGAGGCACCACCTCAGACACAGGAGCCGCAGCCGGTACCACAGCCACAGCCAGAGCCTACCGGTGCACCTATCCCTGATCCTCAGGATTAGCATCGGGGACGATGCTTAATCTTAAGTGTGGGGAGGTAGCCGGTGGCATCATTAGATACCGGTGAACATTTTGGCCACTTTGCTAGCTATCTTACTTTGCACACTCTTTGTATATAATTGATGTATTTTGAGTTTATTTTGGATACTTTTACTGCTTGATACTTTTACTGCTTATTTTGGATTTATTTTGGATTTTAGATACTTTGATGCTTATGGATATCCTTAGATGTGATTTCATACTTTTACTTTTAGTTGAATTTTTCTTTATACATTTTTGCATATCTTTCTTTTTAATTCGTGGTTGTGATTAGAAATCATACTTTGACTTGCAAACACTTGGTCACCCTTTTTGCATAAGAAATTGGTTTTAAGTGAAAAAGAAAAGGGTGAACTAAGAAAATTTTTTTTTTTTGAATTTTTCAATCACAACAATGCTTGGTTAAACATTGAAATTTTCCAAGAAGTTTAAATATAGGGCATTAACCCAATTGTTTGAAAGAAAATTTTGGTGAAACTTGCTTGAATTTCATACTTTGTGAAGCATGTATTGAACTAAGAACACAAGCTTGTGAGACTTGAGCCTATTGATGTGGTTACATTTTATAGCCACTTATTTTCCATTCTTGTGTGAAATTGTTCTCTTTCTATGAATGTAATCCTTGATTTGCTTGATTCTATATGTCCATTTATTTCTTGTATTTATGCATTTATATGATTGAGGCCATTATTCCATTAGCCACTTACCCAAATAGCCAACCTTTTATTCTCCATTGTTAGCCAATTTTGAGCCTATGCTTAACCAACTTATTCTCAATTTAGCACATTACAAGCCCAAGGCGAAAAACCAAGAAAAGTCCTTGTTTGGATCTTTGATTAGCCTAGGCTAATGAGAGTGTGTATTATTCAAAGTTGGTGAGGCTTGGGAACATTGGATGGGAAAAAGGGGTAGTACACTTTCATGTTTAGGAATTGGGTACATACTCATGTATTGATCAAATGAATAGACCTTATGCATTGATGTTTTTGTATATAGTTGACAAAAGAAAAAGAAATGAAAAGAAAAAAAAAGAGAGAAAAAAAAAGAAAAGAGAAATAAAAGTGAAAATGAGAAAAACAAAAGAAAAAAATATATAGAAGAAAAAGAAGAAAAATATATAGTAAAGAGGGGACAAATTGCCCCAAAGTAAAGTCAATAAAAAGGAATCAATGCATAGGTGTTATGAATAAAATAAGAATGCATGAGTATGCAAGAAAAAGTGAAGAATGGGTGGTTAGAATAGTTCGAATTTGTATAGGTCATTATGTAGGTTAGGTGGGAAAGTCTATGCTAATCAAAGATTCAATCCTAGTCCACTTAACCATAAATGATCCTACCTTGACCCTAACCCCATTACAACCTAAATGAAAGACCTCATGATGAATGTATGCATGCATTGAATAAATGTTGATTGTTAGAAGAAAATCAAATTTTGGAAAACATGATTAGAAGAGAATTGAGTGAATTAACCCTTAAACACTTGAGTGAATAGAGCGGATACACATCCGGTGAGGGTTCAAAAGTTCAATCACATGTATTCACCCATATTATCTATATTCTTGCAAGTTGAACTTTTTTTGATGATTCAATACGATTGTGGTTTGGACTTAGTTCCTATATGCCTAGCTCTTGTGCTTACGCATGTCTCTTGGGAATTGATTTGTTTGAACCAAGTATTTCCAATTGCTTTAGATAGTTGCATGTAGATAGGACTCATATAGTTTAGTTGCATTCAATGTCATGACCCTTAGTTCCTTCTTATTTTAGCATGAGGACATGCTAAGGTTTAAGTGTGGGGAGGTTGACAAACCCCAATTTGAGGATTTGTCTTGTATTGAATTTGGAGTATTTTGATAACCTTTTGTCACATTTAGCCTAGGAATTAGCATGGTTTTGTTATCTCTCCCATATTTGTGCCTAAGTGTAAAAACATGCTTTTTAAGCCTTATCTTGATGAATTCTAATTTCTCTTTGATTCCATAAGATGCCTTGATGTGTTTGCTAGTAATTCCAGGATTGAAATAGGCTAGGCATGGATCAAAGGAAGCAAGGAAGGGAGCATGCAAGTGGAGAGAAGCACAAAAAGCCAAAGAGTTGATCTCGGCCAAGCACGCGTACGCGCACAAGGCGCTCGCGCGCACATCGCAGAATTGGCAAGGGACGCGCACGCGCACTATGCGCGCACGCGTCGAAGCCCGCACGTGATTCTTTTATTACAACACGTGTCTGGCGATTTTGGAAGGTTTTAGCAACCAACTTTGGCGCCAAAATGCATATAAGGGCTAAGGATTGAAGGGGATTGACACACATACAACACATTTCACACATTCACATCCATAGACTAATTTTAGATCATTAGGTAGATATTTTTTAGTTAGTTACATTTGTAGAGAGAGAAACTCCAACTTCTCTCTAGGATTCATCTTCATTTTCTCAATTCTCAACCATTCCTTGGTGAGATCTATTGCCACTCTCATTTTACTTTGTTCATATTGTAGATCATCTTCTCCAATCTCAATTAGTGTTTGTAATTGTTCAATTCTTGTAGATCTTAGGTTTAACTTTGTTGTTTTGGATTCTATTGATTCATTGAAGATCTCATTTTCATTGTTGTTCATTGTTAATTGTTGTTAATCTCTTGTGTTGAATTACTTTGATTCTAAATCTCTTCTCAATATTACTATGTCTTTCATTCTTGCCCTCCAAATGTTTGAGAAAATGCCAACTTTAGATATGGAGTAGTATTCCCTCACTTGGCCTAGTGGTTGAGTCATTGGAGACACTTGAATAATGGATGTCAATTGTTGATTAAGAATTGAGGATTGCTAAGTGACTTAGAGTGCACTAAAGCTAGACTTCCCTAGGGTAAGACTAGGACTTGTGACTTGAGTTAATTACTTTTACTTGACTTTCCTTTATAATTAGGGGTTAACTAAGTGAAGCAACACTCTTTGTTATCACAATTGAAGGAAGCTATAGTGATGGGACTTCCAATGTTCAACCTTGGCCAAGGCTTTTGATATTGATTGATTGTTGTTTTCTTTTATTTCACACTTTTATGCCACATTCTTCAAGCCACAAAAAGATCACTTAACCAATAACATGCATCCTTGTAGCATTCCTAGGGAAGAATGACTCGGGACTAATACTCTCGATTATAGATTGTAGATTTACTTTGATGATGGATTTTGCGTCGGTTTAGACTATACTACGATTGATCACTTGATAATTTCTATACCGACAAAAATTCATTCGTCAACTGTTCAGAGGCAAAAAGCTACAAGTCCCGCTCATCTAATTAGGACTAATATTCATTGATATTCTGGAATTTATAGTATATTCTCTTCTTTTTATCCTAATTGATTTTCAGTTGCTTGGGGACAAGCAACAATTTAAGTTTGGTGTTGTGATGAGCGGATAATTTATACGCTTTTTGGTATTATTTTTAGATAGTTTTTCGTATAATCTAGCTATTTTTAGGGATGTTTTCATTAGTTTTTATGCTAAATTCATATTTCTAGACTTTACTATGAGTTTGTGTGTTTTTCTGTGATTTCAGGTAATTTTTGGCTGAAATTGAGGGACCTGAGCAAAACTCTGATAAGGAAGCTGACAAAGGACTGCTGATGATATTGGATTATGACCTCCCTGCACTCGAAATGGAAAAGAAGTGATGATTCATTACATTATGCTGGGAAAAGAAGTGGAGATTCATCATCTAATTGCTTGTGAGATTTATACAATTGCAAACAAGAACTCCATTGAAGCCAAACTGGCTTAACCAAGCTTAATCTCTTTGCTATGTAAAGATGCTGGGGTGAGGATGGGAGTAGATGAATTCATCCCAATTGAACATCCAATCACCAAGAAGTCAATAGAAGGACAAATGCAAGATAACTCTATCAAAAGGAGGGCGCAGGAATTCCTCTCTGAACTTCCTGAGATTGACTACTGGGCCAGCCTAGAAGCATCTGTTGCCAAGCTACAAGAAACTATGGAACAAATTAAGGAAGAACAGCAGAATCAAAACTGCATGCTCTGCAAATTGCTGAAGGAACAAGAGAAGCAAGGGCGTGAGTTACAGGAGCTGAAGCGCCAGAAGCTCTCCCTTGAAGGGTCAAATACCCCACAAGTTGAGGGAGCATCCACTTCTCAAAATCAAGGTTGTTGAGTCCTAACTCTGTGATAACTTCTATCATTAGGAGTCTGTTTTAGAGTCATTTAAATTTCTGTTTTCTATTACTATTAGTCTTATCTTATATTTATTTTTGAGTCTTGTTCTTAATTCATGATTAATAAAATTTAAGGTTCATGTCTGCTATGAATGTCCTATGAATCCATCACCTCTCTTAAATGAAAAATGCTTTAGTCACAAAAGAATAAGAAGTGCAGGATTTCGAATTCATCTCTGAAACTAGTTGAATTAGTTTGATGTGGTGACAATACTTTTTGTTTCCTGAATGAATGCTTGAACAGTGCATATGTCTTTTGAATTTGTTGATTAAAGAATGTTGAACTTGTTGGCTCTTGAAAGAATGATGGAAAAGGAGAAATGTTATTGAGGATCTGAAAAATCATCGAATTGATTCTTGAAGCAAGAAAAAGCAGTGAATTCAAAAAAAAAATAAAATAAAAAAATAAATAAATAAATATAAAAAGTGATCCAAGGAAAAAAGAGTGTGCTTAAGAACCCTGGACACCTCTAATTGGGGACTCTAGCAAAGCTAAGTCACAATCTAAAAAGGTTCACCCAGTTATGTGTATGTGGCATGTGTGTATCCAGTGGTAATACTGGAAGACAGAGTGCTTTGGGCCACAGCCAAGACTCATAAAGTAGCTATGTTCAAGAATCATCATACTTAACTAGGAGAATCAATAACACTATCTGAATTCTGAGTTCCTATAGATGCCAATCATTCTAAACTTCAAATGATAAAGTGAGATGCCAAAACTGTTCAGAAGCAAAAAGCTACTAGTCCCGCTCATCTAATTGGAGCTAAGTTTCATTGATATTTTGGAGTCTATAGTATGTTCTCTTCTTTTATCCTATTTGATTTTCAGTTGCTTGGGGACAAGCAACAATTTAAGTTCGGTGTTGTGATGAGCGGATGATTTATACGCTTTTTGGCACTGTTTTTAGTATGTTTCTAGTACATTTTAGTTAGTTTTTAGTATGTTTTTATTAGTTTTTATTTAAAATTCACTTTTCTGGGCTTTACTATGAGTTTGTGTGTTTTTCTGTGATTTCAGGTAATTTCTGGCTGAAATTGAGGGACCTGAGCAAAAAGCTGATTCAGAGGCTGAAAAAGGACTGCAGATGCTGTTGGATTCTGACCTCCCTGCACTCAAAGTATATTTTCAGGAGCTACAGAAGCCCAATTAGCGCGCTCTCAAATGCGTTGGAAAGTAGACATCCTGTGCTTTCTGGTGCGCGAAATTGTGAACAATACTTTTTCACAACTCTCATAATCCCCGGTAATGGCTCCAAAAATGTGGTAGCTCAATACCATGGCATTACACAACTTCGCACAACTAACCAGCAAGTGCACTGGGTCGTCCAAGTAATAAACCTTACGCGAGTAAGGGTCGATCCCACGGAGATTGTTAGTATTGAAGCAAGCTATGGTCATCTTGTAAATCTTAGTCAGGCAAACTCAAATGTATATGGTGATGAACGAAAATAACATAAAGGATAAAGATAGTGATACTTATGTAATTCATTGGTAGGAACTTCAGATAAGCACATGAAGATGCCTTCCCTTCCGTCTCTCTGCTTTCCTACTGCCTTCATCCAATCCTTCTTACTCCTTTCCATGGCAAGCTTGTGTAGGGTTTCACCATTGTCAGTGGCTACCTCCCATCCTCTCATTGAAAACGATTGCATATGCTCTGGTCACAGCATAGCGGAATTCATCTGTCGGTTCTCAATCAGGCCGAAATAGAATCCAGTGATTCTTTTGCGTCTGTCACTAACGCCCCGCCCTCAGGAGTTTGAAGCACGTCACAGTCATTCAGTCATTGAATCCTACTCAGAATACCACAGACAAGGTTAGACCTTCCGGATTCTCTTGAATGCTGCCATCAGTTCTCGCCTATACCACGAAGACTCTGATCTCACGGAATGGTTGGCTCATTTGTCAGGCGAGCACTCGGTTGTCAGGCGATCAACCATGCATCGTGCAATCAGGAATCCAAGAGATATTCACTAGGCCTCAGATGCTTGTAGAACAAGAGTGGTTGTCAGTCACTTTGTTCATGGGTGAGAATGATGATGAGTGTCAATCATCACCTTCATCAAGTTGAAGAACAAGTGATATCTTGGACAAAGAACAAGCGGAATTGAATGGAAGAACAATAGTAATTGCATTAATACTCGAGGTACAGCAGAGCTCCACACCTTAATCTATGGTGTGTAGAAACTCCACCGTTGAAAATACATAAGAACAAGGTCTAGGCATGGCCGAATGGCCAGCCTCCCAATGATCTAAGATAGCATAAAACTCAAAGATAGCTACCAAGATGTCAAATACAATAGTACAAGGTCCTACTTATAGAAAACTAGTAGCCTAGGGTGTACAGAAATGAGTAAATGACATAAAAATCCACTTCCGGGCCCACTTGGTGTGTGCTTGGGCTGAGCAATGAAGGAATTTCGTGTAGAGACCTTTTCTGGAGTTAAACGCCAGCTTTCATGCCAGTTTGGGCGTTTAACTCCAAATTTTATGCCAGTTCCGGCGTTTAACGCTGGAATTTCTGTAGGTGACTTTGAGCGCCGGTTTGGGCCATCAAATCTTGGGCAAAGTATGGACTATTATATATTGCTGGAAAGCCCAGGATGTCTACTTTCCAACGCCGTTGAGAGCGCGCCAATTGGGATTCTGTAGCTCCAGAAAATCCACTTCGAGTGCAGGGAGGTCAGAATCCAACAGCATCTGCAGTCCTTTTTGGTCTCTGAATCAGATTTTTGCTCAGGTCCCTCAATTTCAGCCAGAAAATACCTGAAATCACAGAAAAACACACAAACTCATAGTAAAGTCCAGAAAAGTGAATTTTAACTAAAAACTAATAAAAATATACTAAAAACTAACTAGATCATACTAAAAACATACTAAAAACAATGCCAAAAAGCGTACAAATTATCCGCTCATCACAACACCAAACCTAAATTGTTGCTTGTCCCCAAGCAACTGAAAATCAAATAAGATAAAAAGAAGAGAATATGCAATGAACTCCAAAAACATCTATGAAGATCAGTATTAATTAGATGAGCGGGGCTTTTAGCTTTTTGCCTCTGAATAGTCTTGGCATCTCACTCTATCCTTTGGAATTCAGAATGATTGGCTTCTTTAGGAACTTAGAATCCAGATAGTGTTATTGATTCTCCTAGTTAAGTATGATGATTCTTGAACACAACTACTTATTGAGTCTTGGCCGTGGCCCAAAGCACTCTGTCTTCCAGTATTACCACCGGATACATACATGCCACAGACATATAATTGGGTGAACCTTTTTAGATTGTGACTCAGCTTTGCTAAAATCCCCAATTAGAGGTGTCCAGGGTTCTTAAGCACACTCTTATTGCCTTGGATCACAACTTTATTTCTTTCTTTTTTTTTTTCTTTCTTCTTTTCTTTCTTTCTTTTTTTTTTTCGTTTGCTTCTTTCTTTTTTTTTTTTTTGTATTCACTGCTTTTTCTTGCTTCAAGAATCATTTTTAATGATTTTTCAGATCCTCAGTAACATGTCTCCTTTTTCATCATTCTTTCAAGAGCCAACATTCATGAACCACAAATTCAAAAGACATATGCACTGTTCAAGCATACATTCAGAGAACAAAAGTGTTGCCACCACATCAAAATAATTAAACTGTTATAAAATTCAGAATTCATGCAATTCTTTCCTTTTCAATTAAGCACGTTTTATTTAAGAAAAGGTGATGGATTCATAGGACATTTATAACTTTAAGGCATAGACACTCAGACACTAATGATCACAAGACACAAACATGGATAGACATAAGCATAAAAAATCGAAAAACAGAAGAACAAATAACAAGGAAATCAAAGAACGGGTCCACCTTAATGATGGCGGCTCTTTCTTGCTCTTGAAGATCCTATGGAGTGCTTAAGCTCCTCAATGTCTCTTCCTTGTCTTTGTTGCTCCTCCCTCATGATTCTTTGGTCTTCTCTAATTTCATGAAGGATGATGGAGTGTTCTTGATGCTCCACCCTTAGTTGTCCCATGTTGGGACTCCACTCTCCTAGGGAGGTGTTTAGTTGCTCCCAATAGTTTTGTGGAGGAAAGTGCATCCCTTGAGGTATCTCAGGGATCTCATGATGAGAGGGGTCTCTTGTGTGCTCCATCTTTTTCTTGGTAATGGGCTTGTCCTCATCAATGGTGATGTCTCCCTCTATGTCAACTCCAACTGAATAACAGAGGTGACAAATGAGATGAGGAAAGGCTAGCCTTGCCAAGGTGGAAGGCTTGTCCGCCACTTTATAGAGTTCTTGGGCTATAACCTCATGAACTTCCACTTCTTCTCCAATCATGATGCTATGGATCATGATAGCCCGGTCTATGGTAACTTCGGACCGGTTGCTAGTGGGAATGATTGAGCGTTGTATGAACTCTAACCATCCTCTAGCCACGGGCTTGAGGTCATGCCTTCTCAATTGAACCGGCTTTCCTCTTGAATCTTGCTTCCATTGTGCGCCCTCTTCAAATATGATTGTGAGGACTTGGTCCAACCTTTGATCAAAGTTGACCCTTCTTGTATAAGGATGCTCGTCTCCTTGCATCATAGGCAAGTTGAACGCCACCCTCACACTCTCCGGACTAAATCCAAGTATTTCCCCCGAACCATAGTGAGATAATTCTTTGGATTCGGGTTCACACTTTGGTCATGGTTCTTGGTGATCCATGCATTGGCATAGAACTCTTGAACCATCAAGATTCTGACTTGTTGAATGGGGTTGGTGAGAACTTCCCAACCTCTTCTTCGGATCTCATGGCGGATCTCCGGATATTCACCCTTTTTGAGTGAAAAGGGGACCTCGGGGATCACCTTCTTCAAGGCCACAACTTCATAGAAGTGGACTTGATGCACCCTTGAGAGGAATCTATCCATCTCCCATGACTCGGAGGTGGAAGCTTTTGCCTTCCCTTTCCTCTTTCTAGAGGTTTCTCCGGCCTTGGATGCCATAATGGTTATGGAAAAATGAAAAAGCAACGCTTTTACCACACCAAACTTAAAATGTTTGCTCGTCCTCGAGCAAAAGAAGAAAGAAGAGAGTAGAAGAAGAAGAAATGAAGAAGAGGGAGATGGTGGTGTGTTCGGCCAAAGAGGGGGAGAAGTGGTTCGGCCATTATGGGTGGGTTTGGGAGGGAAAGTGGTTTGAATTTGAAGGGTGAGGTTGGTGGAGATTTATGAAGGATGGATGTGAGTGGTGAAGAGAAAGATGGGATTTGATAGGTGAAGAGTTTTTGGGGAAGAGGTGTTGAGGTGATTGGTGAATGGGGGAAGAAGAGAGAGTGATGGTGGGATGGGTGGGGGTCCTGTGGGGTCCACAGATCCTGTGGTGTCAAGGAAAAGTCATCCCTGCACCAAATGGCATCAAAATTCACGTTTTGAGCCATTTCTGGCGTTAAACGCCGGGCTGGTGCCCATTCCTGGCGTTTAACGCCAGGTTCTAGCCCTTTTCTGGCGTTTAACGCCAGTCTGGTACCCCTTTCTGGCGTTAAACGCCCAGAATGGTGCCAGACTGGGCGTTAAACGCCCAACTGCTAGGCTTACTGGCGTTTAAACGCCAGCAGCATCTTCCTCCAGGGTGTGCTGTTTTTCTTCCTGTTTTCATTCTGTATTTGCTTTTTTCATTGTTCTTGTGGCTTCTTATGATCATCAACCTACAAAAAGATAAAATAACAAAAGAAAATAGTTACTATAAACATTGGGTTGCCTCCCAACAAGCGCTTCTTTAATGTCATTAGCTTGACAGAGAACTCTCATGGAGCCTCAGAAATACTCAGAACCGTGTTGGAACCTCCCAACACTAAACTTAGAGTTTGAATGTGGGGGTTCAACACCAAACTTAGAGTTTGGTTGTGGCCTCCCAACACCAAACTTAGAGTTTGACTGTGGGGGCTCTGCTTGGTTCTGTTTTGAGAGAAGCTCTTCATGCTTCCTCTCCATGATGATAGAGGGATATCCTTGAGCCTTAAACACCAAGGATTCTTCATTCACTTGAATGATCAACTCACCTCTATCAACATCAATCACAGCCTTTGCTGTGGCTAGGAAGGGTCTGCCAAGGATGATGGATTCATCCATGCACTTCCCAGTCTCTAGGACTATGAAATCAGTAGGAATGTAATGGTCTTCAACTTTTACCAAAACATTCTCTACAAGTCCATGAGCTTGTTTTCTTGAATTGTCTGCCATCTCCAATGAGATTCTTGCAGCTTGTACCTCAAAAATCCCTAGCTTCTCCATTACAGAGAGAGGCATGAGGTTCACACTTGACCCTAAGTCACACAAGGCCTTCTTGAAGGTCATGGTGCCTATGGTACAAGGTATTGAAAACTTCCCAGGATCTTGTCTCTTTTGAGGTAATTTCTGCCTAGACAAGTCATCCAGTTCTTTGGTGAGCAAGGGAGGTTCATCTTCCCAAGTCTCATTTCCGAATAACTTGTCATTTAGCTTCATGATTGCTCCAAGGTATTTAGCAACTTGCTCTTCAGTGACATACTCATCCTCTTCAGAGGAAGAATACTCATCAGAGCTCAGAAAGGCAGAAGTAAGTCCAATGGAATCTCTATGGTCTCATTTTGAGCCTCAGATTCCCATGGTTCCTCATTGGGGAACTCAGAGGAGATTGGTGCACGCCCATTGAGGTCTTCCTCAGTGGCGTCCACCTCCTCTCTTTCCTCTCCATATTCGGCCATGTTTATGGCTTTGCACTCTCCTTTTGGATTTTCTTCTGTATTACTTGGGAGAGTACTAGGAGGGAGTTCAGTAATTTTCTTGCTCAGCTGACCCACTTGTCCTTCCAAATTTCTGATGGAGGACCTTGTTTCATTCATGAAACTTTGAGTGGTTTTGATTAGATCAGAGACCATTGTTGCTAAGTCAGAGGTATTCTGCTTAGAACTCTCTGTCTGTTGCTGAGAAGATGATGGAAAAGGCTTGTTATTGCCAAGCCTGTTTCTTCCACCATTATTGTTATTGAAACCTTGTTGAGGTCTCTCTTGATTCTTCCATGAGAAATGTGGGTGATTTCTCCATGAAGAATTATAGGTGTTTCCATAGGGTTCTCCTAGGTAATTCACCTCTTCCATTGAAGGGTTCTCAGGATCATAAGCTTCTTCCTAGATGAAGCATCCTTAGTACTGCTGGTGCATTTTGCATTCCAGACAGACTTTGAGAAATCAAATTGACTTGTTGAGTCAATATCTTGTTCTGAGCCAGTATGGCATTCAGAGTGTCAATCTCAAGAACTCCTTTCTTCTGACTAGTCCCATTATTCACAGGATTCCTTTCAGAAGTGTACATGAATTGGTTATTTGCAACCATTTCAATTAGCTCTTGAGCCTCTGTGGGCGTCTTCTTCAAATGAAGAGATCCTCCAGCAGAGCTATCCAAAGACATTTTGGATAGTTCAGAGAGACCATCATAGAAGATACCTATGATGCTCCATTCAGAAAGCATGTCTGAGGGACATCTTCTGATTAATTGTTTGTATCTTTCCCAAGCTTCATAGAGGGATTCTCCATCCTTCTGTCTGAAGGTTTGGACTTCCACTCTAAGCTTACTCCATCTTTGAGGTGGAAAGAACTTTGCCAAGAAGGCATTGACTAGCTTTTCCCAAGAGTCCAGGCTTTCTTTAGGTTGAGAATCCAACCATATTCTAGCTCTGTCTCTTACAGCAAAAGGGAATAGCATCAGTCTATAGACCTCAGGGTCAACCCCATTAGTCTTGACTGTGTCACAGATTTGCAAGAATTCAGCTAAGAATGATGAGGATCTTCCATTGGAAGTCCATGGAACTTGCAATTCTGTTGCATTAGAGAAACTAATGAGGCTTAAGCTCAAAGTTGTTTGCTCCAATGGCAGGGATAGAGATGCTTCTCCCATAGAAGTCGGGAGTAGGTGCAGTAAAGTCACCCAGCACCTTCTTGCATAGTTGGCATTGTTGTTGTTTTCGGCTGCCATGTCTTCTTTTTCTTTGAAGAATTCGGTCAGGTCCTCTAAAGAGAGTTGTGCTTGGCTTCTCTTAGCTTTCTCTTCAAGGTCCTTCGGGTTCAGGATCAGCTTCAAGAATGCCTTTGTCTCTGCTCCTCATATGAAAGAGAAGAGAACAAGAAAATGTGGAATCCTCTATGTCACAGTATAGAGATTCCTTGAGGTGTCAGAGGAAAAGAGAAATAGAAGAAGAAGGAGAAGAAGACTTCGAACTTTAATTATAAGGTTCGAATTGTGCATTGAGAAGGAGTGGTACTCATAAATAGAAGGATGTGGGAAGGAGGGAAGAGAATTTTTCGAAAATTAAATTAAAAGATTTTGAAAACATTTTTGAAAAAACTTAATTGATTTTCGAAAATAAAAGTAAGAAAGAAATCAAGTGATTTTTGAAAAAGGAATTGAAATTAGAAATAAAAAAGATTTGGTTGAAAACTATTTTGAAAAAGATGAGGTTAAGAGATATGATTTTAAAAAGATGTAATTGAAAGGATATGATTTGAAAACAAAATTAAAAGATATGATTTGAAAACAATTTAAAAAAAAAAAGATTTGATTTTAAAAATTAGTGACTTGCCTACAAGAAAAGATATGATTCAAACATAAAACCTTCCTCAACAGAAAAGGCAAAAAATGTTCAATCAATCATTAATTGTTAGTAAGTATCTTGAAAAAGGAAAGAAATTGATTTTGAAAACATTTGATTGAAAGGATATGATTTGAAAAAGATTTGATTTTGAAAAACTTTGAAAACTTGAAAAAATTGATTTTGAAAACAAATCTTCCTCCTGCACCATCCTGGCGTTAACGCCCAGAATGGTATCCATTCTGGCGTTTAACGCCCAAAATGCACCCTTTTTGGGCGTTAAACGCCCAACCAGGTACCCTGGCTGGCGTTTAAACGCCAGTCTGCCTTCTTCACTGGGCATTTTTGAATGCCCAGCTTTTTCTGTATAATTCCTCTGCAGCATGTTCTGAATCTTCAATTCCTTGTATTATTGACTTGAGAAGACACAAATAAAAATATTTTTGGATTTTTAATAATCAAAATGCAACAAGAATCAAATAACAATGCATGCAAGACACCAAACTTAGCAGTTTGTATACTACTGACACTATATGAGACATATAAACACTCAAGCCAGAAGAATTCAAAGATCAGAGTAAGAAATCATCAAGAATTACTTGAAGATCTTTAAGACACATGAATGAATGCATGCAATTGACACCAAACTTAAAATGAGACACTAGACTCAAGCAAGAAACATCAAATATTTTTGGTTTTTATGATTTTGTAATTTTTTTTTTGTTTTTTTTTTCGAAAATTAAGTGGAAAAAGATATCAAAATTCTTAATGAGAATTCCAGGAATCAGTGCAATGCTAGTCTAAGACTCCGGTCCAGGAATTAGACATGGCTTCACAGCCAGCCAAGCTTTCAAAGAAAGCTTCGGTCCAAAACACTAGACATGGCCAAAGGCCAGCCAAGCCTTAGCAAATCACTGCTCCAAAAGCAAGATTGATAAAGATCATCAAGCTCTTGTGATGATAAGTTGAAACCTCGGTCCAATGGAATTAGACATGGCTTCTCAGCCAGCCAGATTTCAACAAATCATCATGAAACTCTAGAATTCACCTTCAAGAATTTCGAAAAAAAAAATACCTAATCTAAGCAACAAGATGAACCGTCAGTTGTCCAAACTAGAACAATCCCAGGCATTGTTACCAAAAGCTTGCTCAAAACTTGAACAATCCCCGGCAACGGCGCCAAAAACTTGGTGCGCGAAATTGTGAACAATACTTTTTCACAACTCTCATAATCCCCGGTAATGGCTCCAAAAACGTGGTAGCTCAATACCATGGCACACAACTTCGCACAACTAACCAGCAAGTGCACTGGGTCGTCCAAGTAATAAACCTTACGCGAGTAAGGGTCGATCCCACGGAGATTGTTAGTATTGAAGCAAGCTATGGTCATCTTGTAAATCTTAGTCAGGCAAACTCAAATGTATATGGTGATGAACGAAAATAACATAAAGGATAAAGATAGTGATACTTATGTAATTCATTGGTAGGAACTTCAGATAAGCACATGAAGATGCCTTCCCTTCCGTCTCTCTGCTTTCCTACTGCCTTCATCCAATCCTTCTTACTCCTTTCCATGGCAAGCTTGTGTAGGGTTTCACCATTGTCAGTGGCTACCTCCCATCCTCTCATTGAAAACGATTGCATATGCTCTGGTCACAGCATAGCGGAATTCATCTGTCGGTTCTCAATCAGGCCGGAATAGAATCCAGTGATTCTTTTGCGTCTGTCACTAACGCCCCGCCCTCAGGAGTTTGAAGCACGTCACAGTCATTCAGTCATTGAATCCTACTCAGAATACCACAGACAAGGTTAGACCTTCCGGATTCTCTTGAATGCTGCCATCAGTTCTCGCCTATACCACGAAGACTCTGATCTCACGGAATGGTTGGCTCGTTTGTCAGGCGAGCACTCGGTTGTCAGGCGATCAACCATGCATCGTGCAATCAGGAATCCAAGA
Organism: Arachis stenosperma; assembly: GCF_014773155.1. Classification (NCBI taxonomy): domain Eukaryota; kingdom Viridiplantae; phylum Streptophyta; class Magnoliopsida; order Fabales; family Fabaceae; genus Arachis; species Arachis stenosperma. The sequence continues at coordinate 58,332,665 of NC_080378.1, read as the reverse complement.
GATATTCACTAGGCCTCAGATGCTTGTAGAACAAGAGTGGTTGTCAGTCACTTTGTTCATGGGTGAGAATGATGATGAGTGTCAATCATCACCTTCATCAAGTTGAAGAACAAGTGATATCTTGGACAAAGAACAAGCGGAATTGAATGGAAGAACAATAGTAATTGCATTAATACTCGAGGTACAGCAGAGCTCCACACCTTAATCTATGGTGTGTAGAAACTCCACCGTTGAAAATACATAAGAACAAGGTCTAGGCATGGCCGAATGGCCAGCCTCCCAATGATCTAAGATAGCATAAAACTCAAAGATAGCTACCAAGATGTCAAATACAATAGTACAAGGTCCTACTTATAGAAAACTAGTAGCCTAGGGTGTACAGAAATGAGTAAATGACATAAAAATCCACTTCCGGGCCCACTTGGTGTGTGCTTGGGCTGAGCAATGAAGGAATTTCGTGTAGAGACCTTTTCTGGAGTTAAACGCCAGCTTTCATGCCAGTTTGGGCGTTTAACTCCAAATTTTATGCCAGTTCCGGCGTTTAACGCTGGAATTTCTGTAGGTGACTTTGAGCGCCGGTTTGGGCCATCAAATCTTGGGCAAAGTATGGACTATTATATATTGCTGGAAAGCCCAGGATGTCTGCTTTCCAACGCCGTTGAGAGCGCGCCAATTGGGATTCTGTAGCTCCAGAAAATCCACTTCGAGTGCAGGGAGGTCAGAATCCAACAGCATCTGCAGTCCTTTTTGGTCTCTGAATCAGATTTTTGCTCAGGTCCCTCAATTTCAGCCAGAAAATACCTGAAATCACAGAAAAACACACAAACTCATAGTAAAGTCCAGAAAAGTGAATTTTAACTAAAAACTAATAAAAATATACTAAAAACTAACTAGATCATACTAAAAACATACTAAAAACAATGCCAAAAAGCGTACAAATTATCCGCTCATCACTTTCCAGAGATTTGATGGCCCAAACCGGCGTTGCAAATCAGCTTCAGAATTCCCGGCGTTTAACGCCGGAACTAGCACAAAAGTTGGAGTTAAACGCCCAAACTGGCACAAAAGCTGGCGTTTAACTCTAGGAAAAGTCTCTACACATGAAAGCTTCAATGCTCAGCCCAAGCACACACCAAGTGGACCCCCGGAAGTGGATTTTTACGTTATTTACTCATTTATGTATATCCTAGGTTACTAGTTCACTATTAATAGGACCTTTTGACATTGTATCTTTACCTCATGACACTTTACATGTTTCATATTGTACCTTCTACTGCATGAGTCTGTAAACCCCATGGTCGGGGGTGAGGAGCTCTACTATGTCTTGATGGATTAATGCAATTACTACTATTTTTCATTCAAAAACGCTTGTTTCCATTCTAAGATATCACTTGCTCCTCAACTTGATGAATGTGATGATCCGTGACACTCATCATCATTCTCACCTATGAATGTGTGCCTGACAACCACCTCTGTTCTACTTTAGATTGAGTGGATATCTCTTGGATTCTTTAGCCAGAATCTTCGTGGTATATGCTAGAATATATTGGCGGCCATTCTTGAGAATCCGGAAGGTCTAAACCTTGTCTGTGGTATTCTGAGTAGGATTCAGGGATTGAATGACTATGACGAGCTTCAAACTCGCAATTGTGGGCGTTAGTGACAGACGCAAAAGAATCACTGGATTCTATTACGACATGATCGAGAATCAACAGATGAATAGCCGTGTTGTGACAGAGTGCATTGAACATTTTCACTGAGAGGATGGGAGGTAGCCATTGACAACGGTGAAACCCTACATACAGCTTGCCATGGAAGGAGCCTTGCGTGTATAAAGAAGATAGTAGGAAAGCAGAGATTCAGAAGATAGAGCATCTCCAAAACCTCAACCTGTTCTCCATTACTGCAAAACAAGTATTTATTTCATGTTCTTCCACTTTTCACAATTAAACCTGAGAATTATTGATCCTGACTAAGAGTTACAAGATAACCATAGCTTGCTTCAAGCCGACAATCTCTGTGGGATCGACCCTTACTCACGTAAGGTATTACTTGGACGACCCAGTGCACTTGCTGGTTAGTTGTGCGGGATTACAAAAGTGTGATTGCAATTTCGTGCATCAGTACCATAGGCACCATGACCTTTGAGAATGCTCTGTGTGACCTGGGGTTAGGTAAAAACCTTATGCCACTCTCTGTAATGGAGAAACTAGGGATCTTTGAGGTACAAGTTGCAAGAATCTCACTAGAGATGGTAGACAAATCAATTAAACCAGCTTATGGACTTTTAGAGAATGTCTTGGTAAAGGTTGAAAACCTCTACATCCCTGCTGACTTCATAATCCTAGACACCCGAAAGGATGAGGATGAATCCATTGTCCTTGGAAGACCCTTCCTAGCCACAGCAAGAGCTGTGATTGATGTGGACAGAGGAGAGCTAGTCCTTCAATTGAATGAGGACTACCTTGTGTTTAAGGCTCATGGTTTTTCTTCTGTAAACATAGAGAAGAAGCATGAAAAGCTTCATCCAATTCTCTCCATATAGAGTCAAGCAGAGCCCTCACACTCAAACTCTAAGTTTGGTGTTGGGAGGCCACAATCATTCTCTGAGTATCTGTAAAGCTCTGTAAGAGCTTCTTGTCAAGCTATTGACATTAAAGAAGCACTTATTGGGAGGCAACCCAATTTTATTTATCTATATTAATTACTTTTTCATTTTATTTTCTAGTGTTAGTCTATGTTTTCTTTAAGTTGATGATCATGTGGAGTCACAAAAATAGCTGCAGAACTAAAGTGGAATAAAAAACAGCATCAAAAATAGCACACCATGGAGGACAGGCCTACTGGCGTTTAAACGCCAGTAAGGATAGCAAAATGGGCGTTTAACGCCCAGTCTGGCAGCTAGGCGTTAAACGCCAGAAATGGCACACAGACTGGCGTTTAACGCCAGAAAAGGGTGTCTGGTGTCTGGCTGGCGTTAAATGCCAGTAAGGGTAGCAGAATGGGCGTTTAATGCCCAGTTTGGTAGCATTCTGGGCATTAAACGCCAGAATTGGCAGCCATACTGGCGTTTAATGCCAGAAAGGGGCAGCCTGGCGTTTAACGCCAGAAATGGCACACAGAAGGCGTTTAAATGCCAGAAAGGTGCAGGGATGAGAAATCATTGACACCTCAGGACTTGTGGACCTCACAGGATCCCCACCTACCCCAACTCTTTTTCTCTCCTTTCACACCTTTCCATAACACTCTTCCCCAAAATAACCTCCACCAATCACCTCCATTTCTCCTCCAAAACCATCATACAACCCACCTACCCCCCATTCAAATTCAAACCATATCCCTCCCAAACCCAACCCCTACTACAAGAATTCCCTCTTCACTCCACTCCTATATAAGCCCCTCATCACTCCTTCATTTTCACACATTATAACCACCTAAAATCCCCATTGGCTGAACCATTCACACACCTTTATCTCCCCATCTCTTCTTCCTCTAATCCTTTCTTTTCTTTTGCTCGAGGACGAGCAAACCTTTTAAGTTTGGTGTGGAAAAAAGTTCTGTTTTTTTTGTTTTTCCATAACCATTAATGGCATCTAAGGCTGGAAAAACCTCTGGGAAGAAGAAAGGGAAGGTAGTTGCTTCCAACTCTGAGTCATTGGAGATTGAGAGATTCATCTTAAAAGCCCATCACTAGAAAGAGGATGGAGCAAACAAGAGAGCTAACTCACGGACCTCAACAAGAGCATGAGGAAATCCTTCATCAAGAAATCCCTGAGATGCCTCAAGGGATGCATTTCTCTCCACACAACTATTGGGAGCAACTCAACACCTCCTTTGGAGATTTGAGTTCCAACGTGGAGCAACTAAGGATGGAGCACCAAAAGCACTCCACTATCCTCCATGAAATCAGAGAGGACCAAAGAGCCATGAAGGAGGAGCAACAAAGGCAAGGAAGGGACATTGAGGAGCTTAAGCACTCTATAGGATCTTCAAAAGGAAGAACTAGCTGCCGTCACTAAGGTGGACCCGTTCTTTAATTTCCTTGTTATTTGTTTTTCTATTTTTCGTTTCCTTTGCTTTATGCTTTGTCTATGTTTGTGTCTTTATTACGTGATCATTAGTGTATATGTCTTAAAGCTATGAATGTTCCATGAATCCTTCACCTTTCTTAAATGAAAAATGTTTTTATTTGCAAAAAAAACAAGAAGTGCATGAATTTCAAAATTTATCTTGAAATTAGATTAATTATTTTGATGTGGTGGCAATACTTTTTGTTTTCTGAATGAATGCTTGAACAGTGCATATTTTATAGTGAAGTTTATGAATGTTAAAATTGTTGGCTCTTGAAAGAATAATGAAAAAGGAAAAATATTATTGATACTCTGAAAAATCATAAAATTGATTCTTGAAGCAAGAAAAAGCAGTGAAGAACACAAAGCTTGCGAAAAAAAATTGGCGAAAAATAAAGAAAAAGAAAAAGCAAGCAGAAAAAGCCAATAGCTCTTTAAATGAAAAGGCAAGAGGAAAAAGCCAGTAACCCTTTAAACTAAAAGGCAAGGGTAAAGAGGATCCAAGGCTTTGAGCATCAGTGGATATGAGGGCCCAAAGGAATAAAATCCTGGCCTAAGCAGCTAAATCAAGCTGTCCCTAACCATGTGTTTGTTTCATGAAGCTTCAAGTGAAAAGCTTGAGACTGAGTGGTTAAAGTCATCATCCAAAGCAAAAAGAGTGTGCTTAAGAACTCTGGACACCTCTAAATGGTGACTCTAGCAAAGCTGAGTCACAATCTAAAATGGTTGACCCAGTTATGTGACTGTGGCATTTATGTATCAGGTGGTAATACTGGAAAACAAAATGCTTAAGGTCATGGCCAAGACTCATAAGTAGATGTGTTCAAGAATCAACATACTAAACTAGGAGAATCAATAACACTATCTAAATTCTGAGTTCTTATGGATGCCAATCATTCTGAACTTCAAAGGATAATGTGAGATGCCAAAACAGTTCAGAAGCAAAAAGCTACTAGTCCCGCTCATCTAATTAGAACTAAGCTTCATTGATATTTTGAAATTTATTGTATATTCTCTTCTTTTATCCTATTTTGTTTTTGGTTGCCTGGGGACAAGCAACAATTTAAGTTTGGGGTTGTGATCAGCGGATAATTTATACGCTTTTTGGCATTGTTTTTACATAGTTTTTAGTATGTTTTAGTTACATTTTAGTATTTTTTATTAGTTTTTATGCAAAAATCACATTTCTAGACTTTACTATGAGTTTGTGTGTTTTTCTGTGATTTCAGGTAATTTCTGGCTGAAATTGAGGGACCTGAGCAAAATATGATTCAGAGGCTGAGAAAGGATTGCAGATGCTGTTGGATTCTGACCTGCCTGCACTCGAAGTAGATTTTCTGAAGCTACAAAAGCCCAATTGGCACGATCATAATTGCATTGGAAAGTAGACATCTTGGGATTTCCAGCAATGTATAATAGTCCATACCAGAACTGGTGTCCAAATGCCCACCAAAGACCCTTTTCTGGCGTAAAACGCCGGAACTGGCACCAGAACTGGAGTTAACCACCCAAATTGGCATCCAAGCTGGCGTTTAACTCCAAGGATTGCCTATGCACGTGAAAGCTTAAAAGCTCAGCCCAAACACACACCAAGTGGGCCCCGGAAGTGGATTTCTGCACTATTTGCACTTAGTTACTTATTTTTTGTAAACCCTAGTAACTAGTTTAGTATAACTAGCACTTTTACTATTGTATTTTCATCTTTTGATCATCTTTTGATCTTTTGATCACTTGGAGGGAGGCTGGCCATGCCTAGACCTTTCTCTTATGTATTTTCCAACAGTGGAGTTTCTACACCTCATAGATTAAGGTGCGGAGCTCTGTTGTTCTTTATGAATTAATGCAAGTATTATTGTTTTTCTTTCATTTCATGCCTACTTCTTCTCCAAGATATACTCTCGTACTTGATTCAGTTAAGTCAGAATGAAGGGGTGATCCGTGACAATCACCCACTATCTTCGTTACTCGCTCAGCCAAGATCCGCGTGCCTGACAACCACAAGCGGTCTACATGATGTTCAACGTAGTCATTGGACGATAGCTGGAGTATAATCTTGGGTCTCTGATCCACGGATTTGACTTGCCTCTCCTGACAATAGAGCATTCGAATTCGTTAGGTTAGAACTTTCGTGGTATAGGCTAGAACCAATTGGCAGCATTCCTGAGATCCGGAAAGTCTAAACCTTGTTTGTGATATTCCGAGTAGGATCTGGAAAGGGATGACTTGACGAGCTTCAAACTTGCAAATGTTGGGTGCATTGACAGTGTGCAAATGGATAGAGAGATCTTATTCCGACACAAGTGAGAATCGACAGATGATTAGCCATGCGGAAATCGTACTTGGACCATTTTCACTGAGAGGACGGATGGTAGTCATTGACAATGGTGATCCACCAATATACAGCTTGCCATGGAAGGGAACACACATAATTGGATGAAGACAATAGGAAAGCAGAGGTTCAGAAGCAATAAAGCATCTCCAAACGCTTATCTGGAATTCCCACCAGTGAATTACATAAGTAGCTTTATTTTATTTTATGTTTTATTTATCTTTTAATTCTCAAAAACTCAAAACAATTTGAATCCGCCTGACTGAGATTTACAAGATGACCATAGCTTGCTTCAAGCCGACAATCTCTGTGGGATCGACCCATACTCACGTAACATTTTATTACTTGGACGACCCAGTGCACTTGCTGGTTAGTTGTGCGGAGTTGCAAAAGTGTGATTACAATTTCGTGCACCAATAGCCAACCCGACATGTCCTGGTAGCTAACCTCGGATAGACCCTCTGTGCGCACATCCCCAAGCCCAAAAATATCTATGGAAAAAACCCAAGCTTAAATTAATATATATATATATATATATATGTATGTATGCCCATAGAAGAACGCAGAGAGTTAAGGTGCCTAGTCACATCTTGTGACAGAAAGTTAACAGAGTATCGGGTATCAACTTGGAGTAAGTGGTGACAAGCCACTACATTCACCCAAGGGAACCCGTGTCTCAGCTCATTGATGAATACAAGTCATATTTATATTCCAATCATAATTCATCAATGTCAACATCATTTTCAAATATGTCTCATTCATCATTTTCAATACCTCATCAAGTCTATTATTCCTTTCTCAAGTTTCCTTTAACACCAAAATCAGCTCCCTCAATGTTTACTCATTCCTTGTAACCTAAAACCTAGCCTTGGACCTTAAACAGAGATTTTAGAGGTTTGGAAAAACTAGAGAAATAGTTGATAGTTCAAAAATTATGAAATTTCATCAAAACAGTAGTTTGGAGGGTTACAAACTTGTCGGGAAGGTTAAATAGTGAAAAGTAGAGTTTTAGTATAAATAGGACATCATGCGTACGCACGCACTAGATAGCTTTTCCAGCTTGTGCGCACGCAACATAGTGTGCGTACAAACAGCTTGCAAAATCCTCAAGGTGTGCGTATGCACGAGCTTAACCACACGCTCTGGGCTGTGCATGAGCACAATGGCGTGCGTACGCACGCATACCAGAGTTTGGTTTTCTACAAAATTCAATTTTTGAGCCAAACTTCAAGCGCTCATAAATTTTTTGTTAAAAATTGTCTTTTGTTTGTTCTTCGAAGTTATAAGCTTCTTGGACACAAGTTTTATTTAAAACAAGTTTCCTTAAATTTAAGGGTCCGAAGACCAAGTTACAGCGCATCAAAATTTATTAAATTTGGGATTTACCAAATATTTAAAACCCAGGTTTTCCAAACCAAATTTAACCTTTGGGTGGAGGAGTAACAGAGGCCTCAATAAGGCTTCAAACAATAATCAAGGTGGAATGATGAGCGGATAATTTATACGCTTTTTGGCATTGTTTTTAGATAGTTTTTCGTATAATCTAGCTATTTTTAGGGATGTTTCATTAGTTTTTATGCTAAATTCACATTCTAGACTTTACTATGACTTTGTGTGTTTTTTTATGATTTCAGGTAATTTCTGGCTGAAATTGAGGGACCTGAGCAAAACTCTGATAAGGAGGCTAACAAAGGACTACTGATGCTGTTGGATTCTGACCTCCTTACACTCGAAATGGATTTTCTGGAGCTACAGAACTCTAAATGGGCGCTCTCAATGGCGTTTGAAAGTAGACATCCAGAGCTTTCCAAAAATAAATAATAGTCCATACTTTATTCGGGATTAGACAACGCAAACTGGCGCTCAACGCCTGTTCTACGCTGCATTCTGGAGTCAAACGCCAGAAACACATCACGAACCAGAGTTGAACGCCAAAAACACGTTACAACTTGGTGTTCAACTCCAAGAGAAGCCTCTGCACGTGTAAAGTTCAAGCTCAGCCCAGGCACACACCAAGTGGGCCCCAGAAGTGGATTTCTGCATCAATTACTTACTTTGTAAACCCTAGTAGCTAGTCTAGTATAAATAGGACATTTTACTATTGTATTAGACATCCTGGATTGTATTTTTTCATGTGATCACGTTTTGGGGGCTGGCCTTCATCACTTATGTATTTTCAACGGTGGAGTTCTATACACTATAGATTAAGGGTGTGGAGCTCTACTGTACCTCGAGTTTTAATGCAATTACTACTATCTTTTATTCAAATTCAATCTTATTCCTATTCTAAGATACTGCTCGTACTTCAACCTGATGGATGTGATGATCCGTGACATCATCATCCGTCCCTATGAACGTGTGCCTGACAACCACTTCCGTTCTACAAGTGAAAGCTAGAGTGTGTATCTCTTGGATTCCTGATGCACGACGCATGGTTGCCCTCGTCTGACAACCGAGCCCTCCATTCCGTGAGATCAGAGTCTTCGTGGTATAAGCTAGAATTGATGGTGGCATTCATGAGAATCCGGAAAGTCTAAACCTTGTCCGTGGTATTCGAGTAGGATTCAGAGATTGAATGTGACGAGCTTCAAACTCGTGATTGTTGGGCGTGATGACAAACGCAAAAAAATTAATGAATTCTATTCCGACATGATCGAGAGAACCGACAGATGATTAGCCGTGTTGTGACAAGAGCATTTGGAACTTTTTCACTGGGAGGATGGGATGTAGCCACTGACAACGGTGATGCCCTACATACAGCTTGCTATGGAAAAGAATAAGAAGGATTGGATGAAAAACAGTACGAAGCAGAGATTCAAAGGGAACACAGCATCTCCGTACTTATCTAAAATTCCCGCCAATGATTTACATAAGTATTTCTATCTTTATTTTCTGTTTATTTATTACTATTATTCGAAAACCAATTATAATCATTATAGTCTGCCTGACTGAGATTTACAAGATGACCATAGCTTGCTTCATACCAATAACCTCCGTGGGATAGACCCTTACTCACGTAAGGTTTATTACTTGGATGACCCAGTGCACTTGCAGGTTAGTTGTGTAAGGTTGTGAAGAAAGTGCTGAGTTATAAACGCGCATACCAAGTTGAATGCCATTATTAGAGATCACAATTTCGTGCACCAAGTTTTTGGCGCCGTTGCCGGGGATTGTTCAAGTTTGGACAACTGACGGTTCATCTTGTTGCTCAGATTAGAGGATTCCTCTTCTTTTTCTGTTCTCCTCTCTTTCATATGAGCAGGAACAAGGAAAAAAGGCATTCTTGTTGAAGCTGATCTGGAACCTGAAAGGACTCTGAAGAGGAAATTAAGAGAAGCTAAATTACAACAATCCAGAGACAACTTGCTGAAGTTTTCGAACAAGAAAAGGAGATGGCAGCTAAACCCAATAACAATAATGCAAGAAGGATGCTTGGTGATTATACTACACCTACTTCCAAGTTTGATGGAAGAAGCATCTCAATCCCTGCCATTGGAGCAAACAATTTTGAGCTGAAACCTCAATTAGTTGCTCTAATGCAACAAAATTGCAAGTTCATGGACTTCCATCAGAAGATCCCTATCAGTTTTTAACTGAATTCTTGCAGATCTGTGAGACTGTTAAGACTAATGGAGTAGATCCTGAAGTCTACAGGCTCATGCTTTTCCCTTTTGCTGTAAGAGATAGAGCTAGAACATGGTTGGACTCACAACCTAAGGATAGCCTGGGCTCCTGGGATAAGTGGTCACGGCCTTCTTGGTTAAGTTCTTTCCTCCCCAAAAGCTGAGCAAGCTTAGAGTGGATGTTCAGACCTTCAAGCAAAAAGATGGTGAATCCCTCTATGAAGCTTGGGAAAGATACAAGAAGATGACCAAAAAGTGTCCTTTTGACATGTTTTCAAAATGGACCATGATAGATATATTCTATCAGAGAAAGGGAGTTCTTGAAATGATGCTTTGAATGCCATATTGGCTCATAACAAAATGTTGACTCAGCAAGTCAATCTGATTTCTCAAAGTCTGAATGGATGGCAAAATGCATCCAATAGTAGTAAAGAGGCATCTTCTAAGAAGAAGCTTATGATCCTAAAAACCCTGCAATGGCAGAGGTAAATTACATGGGTGAACCTTATGAAAATACCTATAATTCTTCATGGAGAAATCATCCAAATTTCTCATGGAAGGATCAACAAAAGCCTTAACAAGGCTTTAATAATGGTGGAAGAAACAGGTTTAGCAATGGCAAGCCTTTTCCATCATCTTCTCAGCAACAGACAGAGAATTTTGAGCAAAGCACCTCTAACTTGCAAACATAGTCTCTGATCTGTCTAAGGCCACTTTAAGTTTGATGAGTGAAACAAGGTCCTCCATCAGAAATTTGGAGGCACAAGTGGGCCAGCTGAGTAAGAAAGTCACTGAAACTCCTCCTAGTACTCTCCCAAGCAATACTGAAGAGAATCCAAAAAGATAGTGCAAGGCCATTGACATAATCAACATGGCCGAACCTAGAGAGGAAGGAGAGGACGTGAATCCCAATGAGGAAGACCTCAAGGGACATCTCTCAAGCAAGAAGGAGTTCCTTATTGAGGACTTAAAGGAATCTGAAGGTCATATAGAGACCATAGAGATCCCATTAAACCTCCTTCTGCCATTCATGAGCTCTGAAAACTATTCTTCCTTTGAAGAGGATGAAGATGTAACTGGAGAGCAAGTTGCTCAATATCTAGGAGCTATCATGAAGCTGAATGCCAAGTTGTTGGTAATGAGACTTGGGAAGGTGAACCTCCCTTGCTCATTGGTGAACTAGATACATGGGTTCAGCAAACTTTACCTCAAAGAAATAAGATCCTGGTAGATTCTTAATACCCTGTACCATAGGCACCATGACCTTTGAAAAGGCTCTGTGTGACCTAGGGTCAGACATAAATCTTATGCCACTCTTTGTATTGGAGAAGCTGGGGGATCATTAAGGTATAGCCTGCCATATTTTCATTGCAAATGGCAGACAAGTCAGTAAGACAAGCTTATGGATTGGTAGAGGATGTGTTGGTAAAGGTTGAAGGCCTTTACATCCCTGCTGATTTCATAATCTTAGACACTAGGAAGGAGGAGGATGAATGCATCATCCTTGGAAGACCCTTCCTAGCCACAGTAGGAGCTATGATAGATGTTAACAGAGGAGAATTAGTCCTTTAATTGAATGGGGACTACCTTGTGTTTAAGACCCAAGGGTGTGTTCTTCCGTAAACATGGAGAGGAAGCATGAAAAGCTTCTCTCAGTACAGAGTCAAACAAAGCCCCCACCATCAAACTCTATGTTTGGTGTTGGGAGGCCACAGCCAAACACTAAGTTTGGTGTTGAATCCCCACATCCAAACTCTAAGTTTGGTATTGGGAGTCTACCACATTGACCTGATCACCTGTGTGGCTCCATGAGAGCCCACTGTCAAGCTATTGACATTAAAGAAGCGCTTATTGGGAGGCAACCCAATTTTTATTTATCTAATTTTATTTTCTTTTTTTGTCTTTTATGTTTTATTAGGTTCATGATCATATGGAGTCACAAAATAAATACTAAAATTACAAATAGAATAAAAATAGTAGAAGAAAAATCACACCCTAGAGGAAGGGCTTACTGGCGTTTAAACGCCAGTAAGGAGCATCTGGCTCGCGTTCAACGCCAGAACAGAGCATGGATCTGGCGTTGAACGCCAGAAACAAGTAGCATCCTGGCGTTTGAATGCCAGGAATATACCCTGAGGAGAGCTGGCGCTGAATGGCAGAAATAAGCATAGAACTGGCGTTCAATGTCAGAAACATGCTGTAATTGGGCGTTGAACGCCGAAAATAAGCATCACTTTGGCGTTTAAATGCCAGAATTGTATGCAAAGGCGTTTTACATGCCTAATTGGTGCAGGAATGTAAATCTTGACACCTCAGGATCTGTGGACCCCACAGGATCATCCCAGGATCTGTGGACCCCACAGGATCCCCACCTACCTCAACTCACCTTCTCCTCTTCTTTACATTCATCCTCTCTTCCCCAGAAACTCTCTTCCCCATAAACACTCTTCCCCAAAAACCTTTCACCAATCACCTCAATCTCTCTTTCCAACTACCCTCCTTCACATTCACATCCATCCACTCTTTCCCATAAACCCACCTACCTTCAAAATTCAAAATTACTTTCCCATCCAAATCCATCCTAAATAGCTGAACCTACTCCTTCTCCCCTCACTATATAAACCCCTCCATCCTTCTTCATTTTCACACAACACGACCCCCTCTTCTACACCTTGGCCGAATATACCTCCCCCCACTCTCCTTCATATTTTTTCCTCTTCTTCTTTTCTTTCTTCTCTTGCTCGAGGGTGAGCAATATTCTAAGTTTGGTGTGGTAAAAGCATAGCTTTTTGTTTTTCCATAACCACCTATGGCACCTAAGATCAGAGAAACCTCTAGAAAGGGGAAAAGGAAGACAAAAGCTTCCACCTCCGAGTCATGGGAGATGGAGAGATTCATCTCCAAAGCCCATCAAGACCACTTCTATCATGTTGTGGCCAAGAAGAAGGTGATCCTGAGGTCCCTTTAAGCTCAAGAAAATGAGTATCCGGGAGATCCGACAGGGATCCAAAGAAGAAGTTGGGAAGTTCTGACCAACCCCATTCAACAAGTCAGAATCTTAATGGTTCAAGAGTTCTATGCCAATGCATGGATCACTAGGACCATGACCAAAGTATGAACCCGAATCCAAAAAATTATCTTACAATGGTTCGGGGGAAATACTTAGATTTTGTTCGGAAAATGTGAGGTTGGCGTTCAACTTACCTACAATGCAAGAAAATGCACGCCCTTACACTAGAAGGGTCAACTTTAATCAAAGGTTGGACCAAGTCCTTATGGACATATGTGTGAAAGGAGCTCAATGGAAATGAGACTCCGAAGGCAAGTCGATTCAATTAAGAAGACTGGACATCAAGCCTGTGGCTAGAGGATGGTTGGAGTTCATCCAACGCTCCATCATCTCCACTAGCAACGATCTGAAGTTACTGTGGATCGGGCCATCATGATTCATAGCATCATGATTGGAGAGGAAGTAGAAGTTCATGAAGTCATCCCCTTGAATCTACAAAATAGCTGAAAAGCCCTACCTTGGCAAGGATAGCTTTTCCTCATCTTATTTGCCATCTATGTTACTCAGCTGGAGTTATCATAGAAGGAGACATCCCCATTGAGGAGGACAAGCCTCACTAAGAAAAGGATGGAACAAACAAGAGAGCCCACTCATGGAACCCAAGAGACGCATGAGGAAGCTCATCACCAAGAAATCCCGGAGATGCTCAATGGATGCATTTTCCTCCCAACAAACTATTGGGAACAACTCAACACTTCTAGAAGATTTGAGTTACAATATGGATCAATTAAGGGTGGAACATCAAGAGCACTCCATCATTCTCCATAAAATTAGAGAAGATCAAAGAGCAATGAGGGAGGAGCAACAAAGGCAAGGAAAAGACATAGAAGAGCTCAAGGACATCATTTGTTCTTCAAGATGAAAGCGCCACCATCACTAAGGTGGACTCATTCCTTGTCTTATTTTTTCTGTTTTCAGTTTTTATGCTATGTGTGTTTATATTTTGTGTCTCTACCTCATGATC